>NC_142509.1:3181250-3499375 GCF_057876585.1 Rhinolophus sinicus | reverse complement strand
TGTATCCTGCTACTTTACTAAATTCATCGATCAGCTCTAATAATTTCTTGCTGGAGTCTTTAGGGTTCTCTAAATATAGTATCATATCATCTGCATATAATGACAGTTTTACTCCCTCCTTACCGATTTGGATGCCTTTTATTTCTTTTTCTTGTCTGATTGCTGTGGCTAGAACTTCCAGCATTATGTTGAATAGAAGTGGAGAAAGTGGGCAACCTTGCCTTGTTCCTGATCTTAAGGGGAATGGTTTTCGCTTTTCCCCATTGAGTATGATGTTAGCTGTGGGTTTATCATATATGGCCTTTATTATGTTGAGATATGATCCCTCTATTCCCATTTTCTTAAGGGTTTTTATCATGAATGGCTGCTGGATTTTATCAAATGCTTTTTCTGCATCTATTTATATTATCATGTGATTTTTATTTTTCATTTCGTTAATGTGGTGTATCACATTAATTGATTTGCAGATGTTGAACCACCATTGCATACCAGGGATGAATCCCACTTGATCATGGTGTATGATCTTTTTAATGTATTGATGAATTCTGTTTGCTGATATTTTGTTGAGGATTTTTGCATCTATGTTCATTAGCGATATCGGCCTGTAGTTTTCTTTTTTGTGGTGTCTTTGTCCGATTTTGGGATCAGGGTGATAGTGGCTCCGTAAAAAGTGTTTGGGAGTCTTCCCTCCCTCTGGATTTCTTGGAAGAGTTTGAGGAGAATAGGTGATAATTCTTTTTTGAACGCTTTGTAAAATTCACCTGTAAAGCCATCTGGTCCAGGGCTTTTGTTTGTTGGGAGATTGTTGATTACTGATTCAATTTCCTTGGTGGTAATCAGTCTATTCAGGTTTCCTGTTTCTTCTTGTGTTAGCCTTGGAAGGTTGTATGCCTCTAGAAAATTGTCCATTTCTTCCAGGTTGTCAAATTTGTTGGCATACAATTGCTCATAGTAATTTCTTAAAATTTTTTGTATTTCTGCAGTGTCTGTTGTCACATCTCCTCTTTCCTTACTGATTTTATTAATTTGGGTCCTCTCCCTCTTTTTTTAATGAGTCTGGCTAAAGGTTTGTCAATTTTGTTTATCTTCTCTAAGAACCAACTCTTGGATTCATTGATCTTTTGTATTGTTTCACTGGTTTCTATTTCATTTATTTCCACTCTGAGCTTTATTATCTCCATCCTTGTACTCCCTTTGGGCTTATTTTGTTGTTCTTTTTCCAGGTCTCTTAAGTGTGAAGATAAATTGTTGATTAGTGATGTTTCTTGTTTCTTTAGGTAGGCCTGCAATGCTATGAACTTCCCTCTGAGGACTGCTTTTGCAGCATCCCGTAGATTTTGGGTCGTTGTATTTTCATTTTCGTTTGTCTCGAGATATCTTTTGATTTCTTTCTTGATCTCCTGCTTGACCCATTCATTATTTAGTAACATATTATTGAGCCTCCATGAATTTGTGTGTCTCCCAGTTTTATTCCTGTACTTAATTTCTAATTTCATAGAACTGTGGTCAGAGAGGACAATTGGTATGATTTCAATTTTCTTTAATTTATCAAGACTTGCTTTGTGTCCTAACATATGCTCTATCTTGGAGAATGTTCCATGTGCGCTTGAGAAGAACATGTATTCTGCAGCATTGGGGTGAAATGCTCTGAAAATATTGATTAAATCCAACTGGTCCAATGTATCATTTAACGCTGTTGTTTCCATATTGATTTTCTGTCTCGAAGACCTGTCCCTTGTAGTCAGAGGTGTGTTGAAGTCCCCTACTATGATAGTGTTACTGTTGATCTCTGTCTTTATGTCAGCCAATATCTGTTTTATATATTTAGGTGCTCCTATGTTGGGTGCATAGATGTTTACTAGGGTTGTATCCTCTTGTCGGATCAATACCTTTATTATTATATAGTGCCCACCTTTGCCTTTTAATATTTTCTTCATTTTAAAGTCTATTTTGTCAGATATAAGTATTGCAACTCCAACTTTTTTCTCATTTCCATTTGCATGAAATGTCTTAGTCCAACCCTTCACTTTCAGCCCGTGTGTATCTTTTGATCTGAGGTGAGTCTCTTGTATACAGCATATACAACGATCTTGCTTTCTTATCCACTCAGCCACCCTATGTCTCTTGATTGGAGCATTTAATCCATTTAAATTTAAAGTGATTATTGATAGGTATATAGTTATTGCCATTTTTAAATTTGTAGTTAGATTGTTTTCATCTTTCTTATATTTACATAAGTCCTTTTAGTATTTCTTGCAATGCTGGCTTGGTGGTAATGAATTCCTTTAGCTTATTCTTTTCTGGGAAGCTCTTTATCTCTCTGTCAACTTTAAATGATAGCCTTGCTGGATAAAGCAACCTAGGTTGTAGGCCTTTGTTTCCATCACTTTGAGTATCTCCTGCCACTCCCTCCTGGCTTTCAATGTTTCTGCAGAAAAGTCATTTGATAGTCTTATGGGAGTTCCCTCTTATGTAACCCTCTGTCTTTCTCTTGCTGCTTTTAGTATTCTCTCTTTGTCTTTAACCTTTGCCATTTTAACTAGAATGTGTCTTGGTGTGGACCTGTTTGGGTTTATTTTGGTTGGAACTCTCTGCACTTCCTGGGCTTGTATGTTGGTTTCCTTCATCAGGTTAGGGACATTTTCGGATATTATTACTTCAAATATGTTCTCCATCCCTTGTTTCCTCTCTTCACCTTCTGGTATTCCTATGATGCACATGTTGTGCTTGATGTTGTCCCATAGGTCTCTTAAACCATCTTCATTGTTTTTTATTCTTTTTTCTTTCTGTTAGTCTGTTTGGGTGATCTCTGCTAACTTGTCTTGTAAGTCGCTGATTCGATCCTCTGCTTCATTTAACCTGCTGTTAATTCCTTCAAGTGAGTTCTTTATTTTGGTAATTGTGTTCTTTAGTTCTAACTGGTTGTTCGTTATGATTTCTACATCCTTCTTGATGTCATCTCTAAGCTCCTTAAACATTCTTATCATCAGTGTTCTGAACTCTGTCTCTGATAGGTTGGTTACCTCTGCTTCATTCGGTTCCATTTCTGGGGGTTTCTTCTGTTCTTTAATTTGGGACATGTTTCTTTGTCTCCCCATTCTGGCTGACTCTCTGTGTTTGCTTTAATGTATTAGGTAGATCCCCTGGAGTTCTTACTTCTTGCTGGGTTATCTTATGTAGTATGTGTCCCTTATATTTGACTTGCACTAATTCGTTCTTCTCCTCTGCATGTGCTCCGAAAGTGACTCTTGTGTTGTGTGTATTGTCCTGTTAAAGAAGATCTTTAATTGCTTTTTGCTTGTGAGTAGGTGGGGTTAACTCCTAGGCTGACTAGTTGTGAGACTTGGCTCTGCCCACTGCAGGGTGTTCTGCTGCGTGAGGGTTGACCGCTTAAATGTGGATTGGCCTCTATGGGCTCTTGTGCCTATAAAGAATCCCCTCTGGGTGTGTCACTTGTAGGTCAAACCTGGTAGTACTCTGGTTTGGTCTGGAGTTGGCCTCTGGGTATGTTGAGTCTTGTGCCTCTTAAGCTGACCCCTGGTAGTGTAATTTCAGAACAAAGCAAATCACCAAGCACAACAACAACAACAACAACAACAACAAAGAAATAATCAAATACATTCACATGTAAAAACCAATCGACAACCCCCACTCAACACAGGCAAAAATGTCAAAGATATAAAGACAAATCAAAACAGAACAAAAGCAGCACCAGTCTTGGCTTAAGCCCACCAAGTAATCTCCAGGTTGTCATCTGCTGTACCAAAGAGTCCCCTGTGTATTGTGCAGGTAAAGCCGGTCACCTGGTGCCCAGAGTGACGTTGGGACTGCAGATTTAGATGCATGGGGCTGAGGGGTCTGGACGGTAGTTTTTACAAAACCAGTGCAGTTTCTGCCCTTGCCTGCACATATGCACACTGAGAGTAGCACCACCAGCCCTGTGTCCAGTTCTCCTGAGTCTTAGTGCACTTCTTCCCTGTGTGTGTGTGTGTGTGAGGCGGGCACGAGATTTCTCAGCTGCTGAAAACTGAGAGCTGCGTCTGCCGTTTACTGCTGATCCCTGGGAGTGCGTCCGCCGATATAATTGCCCCGCCCTGCAAGTAATCCCTGCGCGAGTCTCTTCGCTGTTCTGCGTGATGAGCAGAGAGTCCTTTGATGGGTTATAAGCAACCCGTTTCTGATAAGATTCCACGGAGAACTCAAAAAGTGCACCCCGCTGCCGCCATTCCTATTACGTCACTCCTGTTGTTAATTTTTGACAGCTTCAATACAATGTGCCTTGGAGAAGGCCTGTTGGGATGGAGGTAATTAGGTGTTCTATTTGCTTCTTGGATTCAAGGATCCAATTCTTTCCACAAGTTTGGGAATTTCTTGTCTACTGTTCGTTTGAATATACTCTCTGTTTTCTTCTCCCTTTCTTCTCTTTCTGGTATGCCCATAATTCTTTTTTTTTTTTTTTTAATAAATTCTACTTTTTCTTCTATTGGGGAAGGGGTACAGGACTTTATTGGGGAACAGTGTGTATTTCCAGGACTTTTTTTCATGTGAAGTTGTTGTCCTTTCAATCTTAGTTGTGGAGGGCACAGCTCAGCTCAAGGTGCTGTGTTCAATCTTAATTGCAGGGGGCGCTGCCCACCATCCCTTGTGGGACTCGAGGAATTGAACTGGCAACCTTGTGGTTGAGAGCCCACTGGCCCATGTGGGAATCGAACCGGCAGCCTTCGGAGTTAGGAGCATGGAGCTCTAACCACCTGTGCCACCGGGCCGGCCCCCCCATAATTCTTATATTGCTCTTTCTGATGGAGTCAGAAAATTCTTGTAGAGTTCTTTCATTTCTTTTAACTCTCATGTCTCTCTCTTCTTCCATTTGTGTCATTTTCAGATTTCTATCTCCAATGTCACTGATTCTTTCCTCCGTCTGGTCAACTCTATTTCCTAAGCTGGATGTTCCATTTATATTTCTTTTGTTGAGTTCTTAATCTCCAGAATTTCTATTTGGTTCTTTTTTTAAAATTTTAATCTTTTTGGTAAATGTTCTTTTTGTTCTTTGATTGTGTTTCTGAGTTCATTAAACTGCCTTTCTGTGTTTTCTTGCATCTCGTTGAGTTTTTTCAGAACTGCAATCTTGAATTCTCAGTTAAGTCACATATTTGCATGTCTTTAAGTTCATTTTCTGAAGAATTTTCATTTTCTTTCTGAGCTGTATTGTTACCTTGGTTATCCATGGCAATTAGTGTCTTATTATTTCTCCTAGCCATCTGTAGGAATGGGTCTTGCAGCCAGTTGATAAGAAGAGATCTTTCTGTTGTTTTCATTAGGTGTTCGTAAAATGTTTTATTTTCTCTCTGACTGTAACCTTTTATTCTCTCTCATGCTATAGTATTATATGTTCTCTGCACTCCTCCAGCTCTCACACAATGAGAGAATCGCTGGAAGGTGGTTTTCTCCTCTGTGAACAGATCACCTGGATGTCAGGGCACCACATCCTTGGGAGGATGTGGAGAACTTGTGAAGTTCCAAAAACACTTCCTGTACCAGTTTCAGAGCCTGTGTGTCTCAGCGGCTCTGTTTACTCATGCAGGGATCCGCCCAAATAGGTGGGGACAGGAGCGCGGTGGGTTGTGAGAGGTCGCCCAGAGCAATGGCAGGCGACCACCAGCACAGACAGCACTGCACCCAAGTCTTCCTCCCCTTCATCAGGGCTTGTTGGGCTGTGAGTTCATAGCTGTAGGCCGCAGTTCTCAGAGCTGCAAATATTCTTTTCTTTTGATCTGACATTACTACTATTCCACTTCTAGCACTGGGAGGGTGGGGAAGGGGTGGGTTGGCTCCGTGCCTAAGGCTTCCGTTCTCTGAGGCAGTGAGGGCTTAAACCACCGTTTTCACCCTTCTTCCCTCAGTCTTTGCTCCGAGATCTCTGACATGATCATTGGGTTCAGCTGTGTTATATGCAGATCCCTCAGGTGGGACTGTGGGCCATAAGTGAAGCACTATCAGTTAAAGTTCTTTCCTCTCCCACAACTGCAGTAGCTCCTGAATGCGGGGAGCTCAGATCTCCAAGCTCCGATCGGCTCCTGCACCTGCGTAGCCCACCTCTCTGCACTTCCGTCTTCCCTCCTTCCCCACTCACACAATTTGTGCCCTTTTAGATGATAGTTGTACGTCTCTTAGTCTTGCTTGCTGCTCAGGGAGTCCTTTGTGGAATTATAGCTGTTCAATTTGTTGTAAATTCCAGGTGAGATTTCAAGAGTCTCACCGCACGCCACCATTTTTATGATGTCAGTTCCAGGATTTCAATTTGGTTCTTTTTCAAAAATTTTAATCTCTTTGGTAAGTGTTTATTTTCTTCATTGATTTTATTCCTGAGTCTATTAAAATGCCAATCTGAGTTTTCTTGCATCATGTTGAGTTTTTCCATATCTGCAAACTTGAATTCTCTGTCATTTAAGTCACATATTTCTATGTCTTTAAGTTTATTTTTTGGAGATTTTTCATTTTCTTTCTGAGCTGCCTTGTTAGCTTAGTTGTTCATGATATTTGATGAATTATTTCTCTTCCTAGACATCTATAGGAATGAGTTCTTCAGCAGGTTGATATGAAAAGATCTTTCTTTTGTTTTCCAGTAGATAGCACTGGGACATTTTATTTTCTCTTGCTCTGTTCTTGATTCTCACACTGGAAGAGGAGGTGGGTGTCTCCCTGCAACCAGGTCACCTCAGTCTCAGGGCACCACCCCCATAGGAGAATATGGTGGGTGATAGGATTCTGAGCCCCTGAAATCCCAGTGCTGCTCCTGCAGCCAGATACAGAGCTCTGCTGGCTAACAGCCTTGACTGCCTCCACTGGAATCAGCTGTTGAAAGGTGGGACTGGAGTAGGCTGGGAAAGGCCACTGGAGTGTTTTTCACTTTATTTGCCTCTGAGTAATGGTGACTGCAAGATCACAACTGCCTCACCCCTATATCTCACTGGATTGGTTTCAGTGTTTATCTGCTGCTCAAGAACTGTCTATCCAGTTCTAAAGTGTGTAGATATTTTGCTCTATAATCCAATACTCACTGCTATAGTTTTTGTGGGGGGCCTGCTCTTGCTCTGGGAAGGTGGGGGGAGGCAGCCAGGCTCATTGGTTTTGTTTTCTGCCTGGCAGTGAGGGCTGATAACCCACAACTGTCACATTTCTGTATTCATTGTCTGCCTTGAGGCCTCTGCCCCAAATGCTGGGTTCAGCCATATTTATGCTTATCACTCAGGCAAGAATGCTCGGGCCCAGAGAAAGTGCACCTGGGACCTGAATCCTCTCCTCTGCCAGCACCATGATGACATCTAGGCTGTGTTCATGGCACTGACCTCTGGGCTGCATCAACACACCCATCTCTATTCTTCTTTCCCTCCTCCCTTGTTGACCTTGATTCACACACTTTCAGGTGTTTCTATGTGTAGATCTCTCAGATGTATTTGTGTGTTTCACAGGGAATTCATTGTTGAATTATAGCTGTTCAACTTGTTATAATTTCAAGGGGAGATCTCAAGGGGGATCCCTCATGCTGCCATGTTTCTGGCATCACTCCTAGGAGATGATTTCATTAAAAATATTTTCTGTCCCTTTTTTGCTCTCTTTTACTTCTGGGAATCCAATTATACATGTGTAGTAATTCTTTATGTTGTCTCACAGATCTCAAGAAAAATTTTCTTCAATCATTTTTCTCTCTGTTATTTGAATAAATATGTTCTTTGCCTTATCTTCAAGTTACTGATTTTTTTCTTCTACAATCTTAGGTTTATTCTTGGGCCCATTTGTAAAATTTTCATTCATTTTTGTACTTTTCAGCTCTAGTAATTGAATTGTTTAAACAAAAGAGTTTTAATTTCCTTGTTGACATTTGTATTTGTTTACTCAGTCTTAGCACAATTTAAAAAAAATTCTTTGAACATGTTTTCCTGTAGTTCTTTAAGCATATGTATAATAATTATTTAAAGACTTTGCATCCTAAATCCAGTACATGAGCTTAAATGGGGTCAGTTTCTATTGATTATACATTTTCTTCCCTGAGTATGGGTCATACTTTCCTGTTCTTTGAAATGTCTAATAATTTTTTTATTGTTGATTTTTAGAAACTAAATATTGTAAATAGTAAGTTGTAGTGACTTTGGACTCTTTTCTGTTCTTCTAAGGTTTGTTTTTGAAAATTTTAGTTAAGTAATTGGTAATCAATTAATTTGCCTGGAGTCAAACTCCACAATCTCCTTCCTCTGTAGTGTGCAGTTGTCTCTGCTCATTCCCCTCCCCTCAGTGTGATTTCCTAAGTGCTTCCCCTATATTTGCATAGTTTTGAGGTCAGTCAGTGATATGGGAAAAGAGTAAAGCTTCTGTTCTTTGCTGCCCCAGGTGATTGTGGTTTGAGGAGAACATTAAAAGGCACAGCATATTTACAAGTTTTGTTTACAATCTTTGCTGAATTTTCTGGTGTTCCCAGCACATATGTATACTTTAGCAGTAAGCCAGGAATGTGTGGAGAGTTTGTTATTCAAGCTCTCCTATGGCTCTCTGGCTTCCAAAATCTCCCTGCCATATATCTATTGGCTCTGATACACACCACAGACAAGCCCTCCTCTTTTAGCCAGTAAAGCTGTGGGTTTATAACACCTGATCTGGGGGCAATTGGAGTATTCCTTAGCAATAGACCATATATATGTTATTCTCACTTGATGAGTTAACAATTTTTTTGTGAGTAAATACTTAAGTTATTGCCTGCCTTTTGATGTTTTCCAGTGAGCTGAAATAGGTGGTTTTCTAATTTTGTCTAGGTTTATACTTATTTTTCTCCTGAGGAAAATCCTCCAATTTCTTCACACCATCATTACTGGAAATAGAGTGTTGTACATATACGTTTTATAAATTATTTCTTTACTTATTTCAAGAAACAGTTAATGGCTAGTGTTATTAATGATACATAAGACAAAAGTGTGTGGACAAATGCATGTATCAACATCTCTAAGGAATTCTGAAGAGTTGCAGTCTGAATGAAATAAGCTTAAGAAATATGTTGATTTATTTTGTAGTTATTTTCTTTTTTTATGCCAAGAATGACCTATGAAATTAATCTATGCTATGTCTAAATGCATCTGAAATTTTTTTCTTTAGGATAAAACCCAGGACTGGCATTACTAGATGAAAAATATAAATTAAAAAATGTATTTGGCTATATATTAAGATAGAGTTGAATTTGAGCATCTTACCCAAATTCATTTGATTTCTGTATCTGGTAATCTGATCACTTTTACTTCTTGATTACCTAGTTGTTTTATTCAGCCATTCATCTCTATAGGAAATATTTATCAAGTACTTGTATAATATGCTGGGAATACAAAGATGTGCAGGGCACCATCCTTCCTTGTTTGGGAGCTAATGAGTTAGTGACTGGGACAGATAAACTAATTGCTACAAAATATATGTGATCTAGACCACAGTGTTCACTAAGTGCTCCAAACCCACAGAGTAGGGAGTTCTAACTTGTCCTAAGTCAGGGAAGAGGGTGACATCTGAGGAGGATCTTGAAGTTTTAGTTACTGTTATCAAGTGAGTAAATAAGGTGGACATAACCACATTCTCAGTAGAAGGAAGAGTGTATACAGAAGCATGAAAGTGTAAATGACTATGGCTCACTTGGGAAAGGAAGCAACTGGGTATGGCTACATTGTTTGTGTGTGTGTGTGTGTGTGTGTCCCCACACAAGTGGGTGGTGGAAGGTAAAACTGGAAAGGTAGTTTGAAGTAACAATATGAAAGCCTTAGGATGCAAAGAGTCTTAGGAATTTCTGGGGATTTTGAACATATTTTTTCAATTAATTTTCTAACACTGTTGGAAATGGGCAAGGTATTGTATTGTGTGTTATTATGGTACTTATGGGGTACCTAGCATGGATTGTAGACTTTAAAAGGAAAGGGTCAGGAAGTCTTCTGTTGTTTATCACTCTGCTGTGTTCATATTATCTATAATGAGCTAATCAGATAATGAGGTAAGCAGAGTCGCCTGGGCAAAAGCTCAAACTGATTGGCGACTGCGAAGACAATATAATGATTTATATTAAAAGACTGCAAGCACATATTCACCTCCACATTCAAATTCCCTCAGGACATGCTAAGCTATTATAGTGAGAATGGAATTTAGTGTATAAACCCAGGTGCACAAAGCATATCAAATTTTTTAATTTCCTTTAAATCTAATTGCATCTGACTCAAAATCTCCAATCAACTTGCTGACAGGAAATTAAGCCTCAGTCATTATTGGAGGTCCTCTCCCCAAAAACATACAAAGGTACAAAGGTTACCCAGTGTTAAAACACTGAGGAGGACATGGGGAGGCCATTCATGTCAATGGTTGCCAGTCACTGCTGAGTGGCCCAAGTCTCCATGAGTTTGTCCTTTCAGGAACTTTGCCCTGCTGTAGTCATGCTACATGCAGAACATAAGAAAATATTCATGACTCTAGACTTAACTGCTTGGGATTCAGTCTCTTTAAGGATACTACAGTGGAAGCACATTAAGAGAAGTATCTAATTCAGAGTTGGAGAATCACAGAAGGCTTCTTGGAGGAAGTATTCTTTCTGCCAAAGCATTCTGCTTCATTTGTTATCCTCCTTCTTCTCTTGAACCTTCTAGTTAAATAATTTTTCACTTTTCTCCTCCCCATCCTGTCACACCTGCTTCTGGTCCCTCTAGAGGAGCCTGGCCTGGCTCACTGCCTTTACCTTGCTCTTTATCTTGCTGATGTCTTTCCTAGAGTGACACAATAAATACCTAAGCAATGAAGGCAATACAATTTCCAATAGTAAAAAAGTGCTATGAAGGATTTAGGAAGGATGGTAAGTGTTTGTTCTCTTTTTTCTTAGGCTGTCTGAGTATATAACCTGCTTATTATTGGTATTAGGTGTCCGCTTATATAGAAGTAGATTAAGATTCTCATAGAAGGAATGCAAAAGAGAAGGGAGTGAGAGAGAAAGAGAAAAAAAAAGGCACACTCCACCTTTTCATTTTTTCTCTCCTTCTGATACTGAGAATACTTGACTAAGAATCCCATAGTCTTTGCTTCTACCATGTGGCCCAGCAAGCCACTCCCTGCCTCTCTGCCATACTTAGATGCCACTGTGGAGAAGAGATGGGGATGCAGGCAGGAGACTGGGCAATCTGAGGGCATGGGTATTCAGTTTTCCATAGAGAAACTAAGTATTTCCTAAAGGTACAATTTTGATTACTATGCAGACTCTTCTTTTTCCTTAACCATTGGGTAGGGGTTTATGAGGAACAATGGATCATCAAGACACAAAATGAACTAATTTCTCTCACATCCTAGTGTACTCTGAGTAGATTTCCAACCTCATATGCCATACAGAGGAGAGATATGGGATAGAGGGAGGGAATTTAGAGTCTATAGCACAAATAAAGGCATAGACAAGAAAACTTGGGCTATGTTTGGAGAATGGTATGTAGTCCAATTTGGCTAAAATGTTGGGTATATATTAGATAATAATGAAACATGGGTACAGAAAATTGGGGCTAACTTTTAGAGGGCTTTTTATACTGCGGTGACAGATTTGTAGATATATCAGTGAGAGTTGAGCATAATCAAGAGATTTAGAAGAGAGGGATAATGTTATGGGACAATCCTCACCTATTAGGTTGAATATTTGGACATTTTTCTTTTTTGACTTACAAAAATAGTGTTTCTAAATGGTTCCACCTAGCATTTAAGGCCACTATAACATTAAGGCTACTCTTCGAAACAGAAACTCATAGACACAGACAATAGTTTAGTGGTTACCAGAGGCTAAGGGGGGTGGGGGTGGGGGGTGGGGGGTGGGAGATGAAGGTAAGGGGGATCAAATATATGGTGATGGAAGGAGAACTGACTCTGGGTGATGAACACACAATGGGATTTATAGATGATGTAATACAGAATTGTACACCTGAAATCTATGTAATTTTACTAACAATTGTCACCCCAATAAATTTAATAAAATAAATAAATAAATAAAAAAGGCTACTCTTCATTTGTTGGCTCAGGAATCACCAACAGGAACCTCTTAATAGATAACCTATTCTTTGATTATTTGTCCTACCACTTGTTAATCCCCTTAGTTATCTTTTCATAGGTATACATATTTCTTCATTTTTTTCTCTACAGAACATCATTGAAAGTCATTGTCAAATGCTTTGATAAAATCTACTTTAGAGCTGTGACCCTGTCAGTGAAAGGAACAAGGTTAATTTGACATGATATGCTCTTAGAGAATCAGTTCTAATTCTGCATAACCATTTCCTCCTGTCAGTATTTCTAATAGGCCTGTGAATATCCATTCTTCGATCTTGCTCAGGTATAACATCAAATCCTCCTCAGTATTTTCAAAATCCCCTGTCTTTGACTTTCAGAAATATCTCCCACTTTCTGCAACAGAAGTATTTACCACATTTAAAAAATATATTACTGAGCCTCAAGAACTGATATAGTTTTCAAGTATCAATTTCAATAAGACAGTTGTATTACTTATATTTAAGTAAGGACATTGATAATTTGCAATGAATGTATTTACACTAATGAAGGAAAGAGAAAAAAGTCACAGGATGGTAATGCATATAGAATGCCTCCTAATGAATTGCATTGTAACTGTATTATATTGTATGCTTGTAATAATTACAAACTCTCTGGACTTTGGCTAGTGAAAAAATAATTACAAACTCTCTGGATGGTGACATATTTTAAATAGGAATTATTACTGTTTTACCTAAATTTTAGTGATACATTTTAGTTATTTATACAAAGACAATGATAGGACTGGGGGCTTTACACTGTATGGGAATTTATACTCAGTCAGGTATTGAGTACATTTTAAAAAAAATTTATTGGTGTGACAATTGTTAGTAAAATTACATTGATTTTAGGTATACAGTTCGGTGTTACATCATCTATAAACCCCATTGTGCGTTCACCACCCAGAGTCAATTCTCCTTCCATCACCATATATTTGATCACCTTTACCCTCATCTCCCACCCCATGACCCCTTACCCTCTGGTAACCACTAGACTATTGTCTGTGTCTATCAGTTTTTCTTTCTCATTTGTTTCTCTTGTTCTTTTCTTGTTTTTGGTTTATATACCATATATCAGTGAAGTCATTGGGTCTCTGCTTTTTCTGTCAGACTTATTTCACTTAGCATTATACCCTCAACATCCATCCATGTTGTCACAAATGTTCCTATATCATCTTTTCATACCACCGAATACTATTCCATTGTGTATCTATACCACAACTTCTTTATCCATTCATCTATCGAAGGACATTTTGGTTGTTTCCATGTCTTGGCCACCGTAAATAAAGCTGAAATGAATACTGGGGCACACTTGTCTTTATGTATAAATGTTTTCAGATTTTTGGGGTAGATACCCAGGAGAGGGATTGCTGGGTCATATGGCAATTCTATTCATAATTTTTTGAGGAACCTCCACACTGCCTTCCATAACGGCTGCACCAGTCTGCATTCCCACCAACAGTGTATGAGGGCTCCTTTTTCTCCACAGCCTCTCAAACACTTGTTACTATTTGTCTTGTTGATGATAGCCATTCTGACTGGGGTGAGGTGATATCTCATTGTGGTTTTGATTTGCATTTCTCTGATGATTAGTGATGTTGAGCATTTTTTCATATGTCTATTTGCCATTTGTATGTCCTCTTTGGAGAAATGTCTCTTCAGGTCCTCTGCCCATGTTTCAATTGGGTTGTTTGTTTTTTTGTTGTTGAGTTTCATGAGTTCCTTGTACATTTTTGATATTAGCTCTTTATCGGAGGCACTGTTTGCAAAAATCTTCTCCCATTCAGTTGGTTGCCTCTTTATTTTGTCGATGGTTTCTTTTGCTGTGCAGAAGCTTTTAAGTTTCATATAGTCCCATTTGTTTAATTTAGGTTTTACTTCCATTGCCTTTGGAGTCAAATTCATAAAATACTCTTTTAACTCAAGGTCCATAAGTTTAGTACCTATGTTTTCTTCTATGCAGTTTATTGTGTCAGGTTTTATGCTTAAGTCTTTGATCCATTTTGAATTAATTTTGGTACATGGTGACAAAAAGCAGTCCAGTTTCATTCTTTTGCATGTGGCTATCCAATTCTGCCAGCACCATTTATTGAAGAGGCTGTCTTTTCTCCAATGTATTTTTTTTCGCTTCTTGGTCAAAAATTATCTGTCCATATTTATGTGGTTTTATTTCTGGGTTCTCAATTCTATCCCATTGGTCTACGTGTCTGTTTTTCTGCGAATATCATGCTGTTTTGCTTATTGTAGCCCTGTAGTACAAGCTAAAGTCAGGGAGTGTGATACATCCAGTATTGTTCTTATTCTTAAGATTGCTTTGGCTATTTGGGGTGTTTTGTGGTTCCAAACAAATCTGAGGATTTTTGTTCCATTTCTTTAAAAAATGCCATTGGGATTTTAATGGGGATTGCATTTAATCTGTATATCGCTTTGGGTAATATGGCCATTTTAACTATGTTGATTCTTCCAATCCATGAGCACGGAATATCTTTCCATTTATTTGTGTCTTCTTCAATTTCTTTTAAAAATATCTTGTAGCTTTCAGCATATAGGTCTTTCACATCCTTGGTTAAGTTTATTCCTAGGTATTTGATTTATTTTGCTGCAATTGAAAAAGGAATTGTTTTTTGTATTTCTTTTTCTGAGATTTCATTGTTAGTATATAGGAACGCAACGGACTTTTATACGTTGATTTTGTAGCCGGCAACTTTACTGTATTTGTTGATGTTTCTAATAGCTTTTTGGAAGAGTCTTTAGGGTTTTCTATATACAGCATCATGTCATCTGCAAAGTGTGACAATTTAACTTCCTCATTCCAATTTGGACACTTTTATTTCTTTCTCTTGCCTGATTGCTCTGGCAAGGACTTCCAACACTATGTTGAAAATCAGAAGTGATAGGGGACAGCCCTGTCATGTTCCTGAAGGTAGAGCAAAGGGCTTCAGTGTTTCACCATTAATTATGAGATTAGCTGAGGGGTTGTCATATATGGCCTTTATTATGTTAAGGTATTTTCCTTCTATACCTATTTTATTAAGTATTTTAATCATTAATGGATGTTGTATCTTGTGAAATGCTTTTTCGGCATCAATTGATATAATCATATGATTTTTGTCCTTTATTTTGTTTATGTGATGTATCACATTTTTGGATTTGCGGATGTTGAACCATCCTTGTGCCCCGGGGATGAACCCCACTTGGTCGTGATGAATAATCTTTTTAATGCATTGTTGTATTTGATTTGCTAGAATTTTGTTTAGGATTTTTGCATCTGTATTCATCAGAGATATTGGTCTGTAGTTTTCTTTTTTTGTGCTGTCCTTACCAGGTTTTGGTATCAGGGTAATGATGGCCTCATAAAATGAGTTAGGGAGTACTGTCTTGTCTTAAATTTTTTGGAAGAGTTTGAGCAGGATTGGTATTAGATCCTCTTTGAAGGTTTGGTAGAATTCAGTAGTGAAGACTTCTGGTCCCGGACTTTTGCTTTTGCGAAGGTTTTGGATGACTGATTCAATTTCGTTACTGGTGATCGGTCAGTTTAGATTGTCCATTTCTTCATGGTTCAGCCTTGGAAGGCTATATGTTTCTAAGAACTTGTCCATTTCTTCTAGGTTATTGAATTTGGTGGCATATAGTCCTTCATAGTATTCTTGGATGATCCTTTGTATTTCTGTGGTGTCTGTGATAACTTCCCCTTTGTTGTTTCTGATTTTGTTAATTAGTGTCTTCTCTCTTTTTATCTTAGTGAGTCTAGCCAAGGGTTTGTCAATTTTGTTAATCTTTTCACAGAACCAGCTCTTTGTCACATTAATTTTTTCCATTTTCTTTTTGTTCTCTATTTCATTTAGTTCTGCTCTGATTTTTGTTATTTCCTTTCTTCTGCTGATCTTAGGTTTCACTTGTTCTTCTTTTTCTAGTTCTTTAAGGTGTAACATGAGGTTATTTATTTGGGATTATTCTTGTTTCTTGAGATAGACCTCGAATGATATAAATATCCCTCTTAAAACTGCTTTTGCTGTATCCCAAAAATTTTGGTAGGATGCATTTTCATTGTCATTTGTTACTATGTCTTTTGATCTCTCCTCTAATTTCTTCTTTGACCCAGTCCTTCTTTAAAAGTATGTTGTTTAATCTCCATGTATTTGTGTTTTTTCCTGCTTTCTTTTTGCAGTTATTATCCAATTTCAAAACCTTGTGATCAGAGAATATGCTTGGTATGATTTCAATCTTCTGAATTTGCTGAGGCTGATTTTATGTCCCAAAATATGGTCTATCCTTGAGAATGTTCCGTGTACACTAGAAAAAAATGTATAGTCTGATGTTTTAGGATGAAGTGCTCTATAAATGTCAATTATGTCCATTTCATCTAATGTGTCATTTAGGGCTGCTATTTCGTTATTTATTTTCTGTTTGGATGCTCTATCCATAGCTGTCAATGATGTATTTAGGTCCCCTAGATTAATTGTGTTTTGGTCAGTTTCTCCCTTTAGTTCTGTTAGTAGTTGTTTGGTATATTTCGGTGCTCCCTGATTGGGGGCATAAATATTGATGACTGTTATGTCTTCTTGTTTTATAGTCCCCTTTACCATTTTGAAATGTCCATCTTTGTCTCTTGTTATCTTTTTCACCCTGAAGTCTGTTTCATCTGATATCATTATGGCTACACCTGATTTTCTCTGGGTACCATTTGCTTGGAATGTCAATTTCCACCCTTTCACTTTGAGTCTATGCTTGTCCTTGTAGCTGAGATGTGCCTCTTGGAGACAGCATATGGTTGGGTTTAATTTTTTGATCCAATCTGCTACTCTGTGCCTTTTTATTGGTGAGTTCAGTCCATTTACAGTTAGGGTGATTATTGATATGTGAGGATTTCCTCTCATTCTATCTTTAGTTTTCTGGTAAGGCTGTGTCTCCATAGTTTCTTTGCCTTTTTGTTGCTATTATTTCTGTATGGTGGTATTCTATGATGTTTGCCTCTGTTTCTTCTTTTATTACAGTATATATTTCAATTCTGGATTTTTTTGAGTGTTTACCTCTAAGTTTATGAAAAAGTAAGTTTGATATTTAGTGTATTCCATTTTCTTCAGCACGCTTACTTTCTCCATTCCCATATTCCAGTTCAGGCCTTTACTCTCCCCCTTTTTATGTTTTGGTTGCCACAAATTGTCCCGGTTGATGGTGGTCGAATAGCCTCCTTTACTATTTCTTGTAGTGCAGGTCATGTATTAGAAAATTCCCTCAGCTCTGTATGTCTGGCAAGGTCTTTATTCCTCTTTCATATCTAAAGGATATCTTTGCTGGATATATTATTCTTGGCTCATAATTTCTCTCTTTCAATGCTTGAATATTTGGTTCCACTCCCTCCTGGCTTGTAGAGTTTCTGCTGAAAAATCTGATGATACTCTACTGGGCTTTCCTTTGTAAGTTACCGTCTTCTTTTCCCTGGCTGCCTTGAGGATTCTTTCTTTGTCATTGATTTTAGACAGTTTCAGTACAATGTGCCTTGGAGAAGGCGTGTTGGAATTGAGGTAATTAGGTATTCTGTTTGCTTCTTGGATTCGAGGGTCCAGTTCTGTGCACAAGTTTGGGAAGTTCTCATCGACAATTTGTTTGAATATAGTCTCTGTTCCGTTTTCTCTTTCTTCTCTTTCTGGTATGCCCATTATTCTTATATTGCTCTTTCTGATGGAGTCAGAAAGTTCTTGTAGAGTTCTTTCATTTCTTTTAAGTCTCAAGTCTCTTTCTTCTTCCATCTGTGTCATTTCCAGGTTTCTATCGCGATGTCACTGATTCTTTCCTCTATCTGGTCAACTCTGCTATTTAAGCTGGTTATTTCATTATTAATTTCTTCTATTGAGTTCTTAATCTCCAGAAATTCTATTTGGTTCTTTTTTAAAATGTCAATCTCTTTCGTAAATGCTCATGTTGTTCTTTGATTGCGTTTCTGAGTTCATTTACCTGCCCATATGTGCTTTCTTGCATCTCGTTGAGCTTTTCCAGAACTGCAATCTTGAATTCTCTATCATTTAAGTCACATATTTCCATACCTTTAACATCCTTTTCTGGAGACTTTTCACTTTCTTTCTGAGCTGTCTTGTTGTGTTGGTTATTCATGGCAATTACTGATTTATTATTTCTCTTCCTAGACATCTACAGGAGTGGCTTCTGCAACAGGTTGATAGGAAGAGGTCTTTCTTTTGTTTTAAAGTACTTGTTTGTAGAATGTTTTATTTTCTCTCCGTCTGCAGCGTTTTTTTTCTCTCTAACACGGTAGTGCTATGTTTTCTCTGCACTATTCCAGCTTCTCACACAATGGGTGGATTTCCTGGGAGACGGGCTTCTCCTCTGCTAATAGTTTGCCTGGGTCACAGGACGCAGTGTCTGTGTGGGTATGCAGAGAGGTTTTGAAGTTCCAAAGCTCTTCCTGCACCAGATTCAGATCCCGTATGTTTCAGCAGTTCTGTTAACTCCTTCAGGGATCCGCCCAGACAGGTGGGGCCAGGGGCAGAGTTAATTGTGAGAGGTGGCCCAGAGCAATTGCGGCGCCTACCACCACAGCTGTTCCTGCTTCCACAGCTCCCTCCCCTTTACCAGAAATAGTTGTGCTGCGAATATGTGTCTGCAGTGCACAGTTCTTAGAACAGCGTATATTCTCTTCTTTTGATCTGATACTGCTAGTGTTTTGCTTCTAGCACCAGGCAGGTAGGGGTGATGTGAGCTCTGGAGGGTAGGGAGGGGGCGGCTAGTCTCAGTGCCTAAGGCTTTTGTTCTCTGCTTGTCAGTGAGGCCTTAAACCACTGTTTTTAGCCCTCTTCCTTCAGTCCCTTCTCTGAGTTCTCTGCCAAGAGCATTGGTCCCAGCCGTGTTATATGCTGTCCCCTCTGCCCTGTGGGCCATAAATGGAGCCCAAGCAGTCGAGTTCTTCCCTCTCCTGCTGCGATAGTTCAAGGATTCACCGAGCTCAGAGCAGTGAGCTAGGTCTGTGTCCTGCGCCCACAGGCTCCGTCTCCACACTTCTCCCTTCCCTCCTCCCCCGCTCGGACAATTCGCCCACCTTTAGGTGAATTCAGTAGTGGGCCTCTTCGTCTTGTCTGTCTGCTGTGCAGAGTGTCCTTTGTGGAGTTATAATTGTTTGATTAGTTGTGAATTCCAGGGGAGATTTACAGAGGCTCACCAAAGTCTGCCATTTTGATGACGTCTCGGAGTACATTTTTAACATCATCAATACTTGGTGGAGTAGGTAGGTTTTATTACACATTAAATTTCAAGGTTCATAGCGAAGTCTGGAAAATTCACCTTAATAGAAGTTCAGGAATATTAAGCCTCCATTATGTACATTTTATTGCTGTGAATTATGGAGCAATAAGAACTAAAACACCAACTTGGGGAAAATTGAGTGCATTATATAGGAATGAACAGATATAATTGAATACCATCTTATTAACTTTAGCGAGGGCTTAATGCAAACAGCCCAGGCTTGGAATCAGAAGCCTGCAGCTTGAGTTCTGGCTGTTACTTACAGGTTGTATGTGCTTACACAAATATTTAATCCTTGGGTGCCACAGGTCTTCACTTATAAAGTTCACATCCAAATTCTCCCCTGCCTACCTCCCAGGATGGTGATTATTAGTATTCTATGGAATAATGTATTTTAAATCATTTATAAATACCAGAACATTATAGACTAAAATGAGGGTTTATTTTTATTTTTTTAATTAATGTGTTTGAAAAAATGATCAACTAGCATCCTTCTGGGGTTTGATTTTTAGAGTTCAAGAAGCCTAAATCTAAAAGGCTGAACCTAAATAGAATCAGGAAATTCAATCTATTGCCAAAAATCACACTGTATTACAAAGTTTTATCAGTAGTACTGTGGCAAAGCGCTGTGTATCATATTGGCCTTTTCTATAAATGTACAAAGTTTCTCAAGTTTTCCTCTTTCTTCTAGAACAGCTGTTCTTAATGTGTTTTCCCTGAACTAACAGCATCAACATCACCTGGGTACTTGCTAGGAATGCAAATTATTGGACCCAGACTAACCATTTTAGAAACTTGGAGAATTTCTTTCTATGTTTTAATAATCCTTCTATGTACTTCTGCTGCACAGTAAAGTTTTAGAATAATCTAAATTATGTGATATGAGCCCCCAAACAAATACAATCTTTAATGATTTCAATTAAAAATTAATGTATTGATTAACTACTAAATGCCAAGCACTTTATATTTGACACTTTCTATTTAGTTTTCTGACATGTGAATTATTATTCTCATTTTATAGATGAAGAAATTCCAACTGCAGGATTCTGTCCACTATCCTAAGATTTGAAAAATACAAAGAATGTCCACATAACAAATGTTGTGTTAATGTCTTTTAAAAATAACATATTTGTTGTTGCTGTTTTTATTTTTGATGTTTTGATGTCTGTCATTAATATTATTGGGGTTTGGTTGAGGGTGTTCTTTTTTCTTTTTCTTTAAAATTTTTTTATTGGGAAATATTGGGGAACAGTGCATTTTTCCAGGACCCATTAACTCCATGCTGTTGTTTTCAACCTAGTTATGGAGGGCGCAGCTCAGCTCCAGGTCAAGTCATTGTTTTCAATCTAGTTGTGGAGGGCGCAGCTCACTGGCCTGTGTGGGAATTGAACCAGAGACGTCGGTGTTATGAGCACTGTGCTCTAACCACTAAAAAACCGGCCACCCCCCGTTTTTTCTTGACTGCATAATAAACTGACTGACACATTTAATTAACAAAACCTGTCCTTTGAAAGGTGCAAATATAATTAAATACAAGTTGACAAGTCAATGCACTTGAATAATGGAGAGATGAATCAATCCTTCTATATGAACAAATCTATCGTGTGTAATACAAATCAGCATTTCCCATGCCTCTTCTATAAATCCTTGCTACTGAATTTGTGGACTGTAAGTCAGCTGCATTTTAATTAACTGGGAAACAGTGAGAAATGAAGAGTCTCAGTCTAATCCCAGACTTACTGTATCAGAATCTACATTTTAAGAATTAATCCATAGTGGTTACCAAAGGGTAAGAGGGGGGTGGGTGGGAGATGAAGGTAAGGGGGACTCTAAATATCAAACTTTCTTTTACATAAACTTAAGGGTAACCACTAAAAAAAAAAAAAAAAAAAAAAAAAAAAAAAAAAAAAAAAAGAATAAATCCAGGTGATTCATCTGTATTAAAAAAAAAAAAAAGAATAAATCCAGGTGATTCATCTGTATTCAATTTTGAGAAGCTCTGTTTTAAATGGTAGTTCTGCCAGAGATAATAGTAGGTTTTCTGGAGGTCGAGGGTACCATTGTCGAACAGGATTGAGAACACTTGCATTTCACAGGTGGATTTAAACAAGGTCAAAAAGGTATACTGCACTGTGAAGCTTTATTGTAGGATGTAGTAGGAGTAATGTTTCTCAAATTTAAGGTCACTTTCAGGTCTAAGACTCCCTGTGGTTCTCTAACCTATAAGATAAATATTCCCAGAAACAAGTCTGTCTTTCCAATTCCTCCTCCATTTTTTGTTTGTCTTGATAGACACTACAGAGTAATTTTATTACATAGTTACTCCATCAAGACACTGGATAAAACACAAAATAGAGATTATCCCAGTTATTTTACAAAGGAGTTACCAATACTGCTATTTTACAGGCATGTAAACAGAGGCACAGAGATGTTAATTAACTGACTCAAAATCACACAGGTCATAACTAGTAGGTCTGGGATTCAAATCCAGACAGTCTGGAGCTATGCACTCTGTTCTTTTGACCACTATTCTGTATACCTGTTCAGATCTGTCTGATTCCAAAGCCTGGAGTGTGTGATAACTTGTGAAGAAAAGTAATCAATAACAACAAAATAGTTCAACATTTTTTTAAGCATTTGATTTTTATTTATTGTATAAACAATATTAGAATGGCATTTAATTTTTGAATAGTTAATAAACTCACACGGTTCAAGAATCAAAAATAGAAAGGGGGTACTTAGTGCAAACTCTTTCTCTATCCCTGTCCCCTAGTCATTCAATTCTTTCTGGAAGCAAACAGTGTTATGAGTCTTGTGTATCATTCCAAAAACATTTTAGCAAATGCCTACGTGTGTTTATAGTATATGTATATGTATATGTATAATATATGCCCTCTTCCTACATTTTGTAGACAGAAGGTAGAAGACTATAAACACGTTTTGCACTGTGAGTGTGTGTGTAGCTAACAATATATCTTGAACCATATTCCACATCACTACAGAAAGGTCTTCATCATTCTTTTCTGATAGATCCTTAATATTCTATAGATGTACATATGATTATTTAACCAGTTTTCTATTGCTGTACTAGTTGCAAAATTTTGCTGTTTCAAACACTACTGTAATATATAACCTTGTATTTTCATCATTTTGCATGTTCACAAGTAAATACGTAGAATAAATAATGTTCTTCAGGAATGTTTTAAAGTTTTTATCGTAGATTATACACAATTCTTGTTTTTTGAGTATAAGAGCTATGCTTCTGAGTATTTTATCTTTCTACTGCTATTCTTGCAGTGTATTGTATTTTGTATCTTGCAGTATTGTTTGCATTTTTGAGCACTATTCTGACCTATTTTTACTCACAACACTTCTGACACCAAAAGTGTAGCTTTTTTCCACGCCAACAACCAATTCTCTAACTATCCAGATATCAATGGGTATCAAATAACTCCATTCAATTCTGATACTAACTACTCAGAGTTAGCACAGACCTCACAGGTTAAATGTTCAGTGCCACAAAACTGATTCTGCTTCAGATGCCAGTTGCAGGTCCCAAGCCTCTTGTACTCTGGTATAAATGGTGGGTTCCCCATAACTCCTCATATTTGATAATTTGCTGGAATGGTTCACAAAACTCAGGAAAAATAGTTTACTTACTCTTACAGGTTTATTATAAAAGAGACAAATGAGCAGCCAATTGAAAAGGTACAGGGACAAGGTATGGGGTGGGATGTGTAGAACTTCCATACTCTCTCTGGGAGTGCCACTGTCCCAGCATTGTGATGCGTTCACCAATTTGGAAGCTCTTTGAACCCCATCATTTAGGGATTTTTATGGTGGTTCCATTACATAGGCATAATTGATTAAGTCATTGGCCATTGGTGATTAACTCAAGCTTCAGCACCCTCTCCTAAGGTTGGAGGTGGGGATGAAAGGTCTAATCCTCGAATTACCTGGTTGGTTCTTGCAACCAGCCCTCCTGAAGCTATGTAGAGGCCCACCAAGAGCCACCTCATTAGCATAAACTCAGGTATGGTTGAAAGGGACTTACTGTAAATAACAAAAGATGTTCCCCTCATCCCTATTATGCAGGAAACTCCAAGGGATTTTTAGAAGCTCTTGTGTCAGGAACCTGGATGAAGACCAAATATATATTTTTTATTATGCCACAATATTACAGCTATTGATTTCTATATCCCAAATATGCATCCATCCCTCTTCCTGAATTTTATCATTGTTTGTTATATTTTTTCAATTGATTCTTTTGGGTTTTGCAGACTTACATCAGACTATCTCCAACAAACTATTATCTCTTTCACGTCAGTATTTATACTTTTTCCTTTTTCTATTTTAATGTTGGCCAAAAACTCTAAAATAGGGGTCAGCAAATGACAGCCCATTGGCCAGATCCAGCCTGCCACCTGTTTTTGTAGGTAAAGTTGTATAGAATCACAACCACACTCTTTCTTTCTTTTTTTTATGATATATATATATATATATAATTTTTTTCCCACTTTTTAAAAAATTTATTGGGGTGACAATTGTTAGTGAAATTACATATATTTCAGGTGTACAATTCTGTATTACATCATCTATAAATCCCATTGTGTGTTCAGCACCCAGTCAGTTCTCCTTCCATCACCATATATTTGATCCCCCTTACCCTCATCTCCCACTCCCCACCCCCCGTACACTCTGGTAACCACTAAAGTATTGTCTGTGTCTATGAGTTTTTACAACCACACTCTTTCGTTTATATCATATGTGGCTTTTTCACTACAGCTGAGTAGTATTGACAGAGAAAATATGGCTTGCAAAGCCTAAATATCTATTATTCAGCACTCTACAGAAAAAAGTTTGTTTAGCTCTATGCTATTATAGAACAATGTCAAATGATAAATTCTAATTTATATTGGGCATCCTTGTTTTGTTTCTGACTTTGATGGCATACTTATGGTATCTCCTCCATTGAAGTATGATGCCATGATGGTTTTTAAAACCTTTGCAACATTTTGACATTCTCCCAATAGAGATGGAATCTATGTCTCCTCTTCTTGAACTTGGATATGCCTCTGGCTGTATCAAGGAACATAATACAGCAACATTAACTCTGTTAGCTTTCCCAGCAAGGTTAGAAAAGGCTATGCCTTTTTCTCTCTCCTGGGATACTTCCTTTGGGCACCTTCACCTGCCATTAAAAAAAATCTAGCTTCCCTGGAGGTCTCACTTTAAGAGAGTGCTGACTGACTTGGTTGGAAGCTGTGATATGAAGCAGAGAATTCTGAGTAAGGAGCCCTTGGGTGAGTCTTGGTTTCCTCATCTGCCATGTTGCACACAACTACAGGGTGATTGTGAGGATGAGAGTATGTTAGTAAAAGCGTCTTGCACATTTTAAACATTATGTAAATTGCTCCTATTTTTAGGGCTTAGAGAGTCTTTTTCTTATAGATGAGACAAGTGAGGCTTGATTACTTAGAAATGTTCTGAAAATGATGCCTAGCTCATAGGGATATATTGGGCTCCATCAATTGGCCAAAGTAAAAGTGCCTCAGGTTTTACCCTTACCTAGGCTGCAAAACAGGTAGGGAATGGATGAAACTCCAAGGTGCAGAGATAGAAGCAATTGTCACCATGCCTTGGACTAAGTATATACTTTATAGTTTAGCAGATATTTTTAGTGACACTCCTACAAAATGGTTTATTCTCAGTTGTGTTCAGGAAAGCAGAAGCCACAGGGATGATGGGGAAGGCCGTTTCTAGGAGGAAACTGAATCAGATAATGATGTGGGTGTGGATGGGCTAATGCTGAGGCAGTGTTAGTAATCAATGTACCCAAATAAATGTCCATCGATTGTGTAGCAATTTTTCATTCCCAGTTTCCCCTGAATTTGTCTTAGGAATCCAAGCATTTGTTTTTGACATGTTATTTTTAACATATTATTTTGTAATAATGATCTGAAATATAATACTTCATATCTTCAAAACCCTTTAAAGTTACCAAACACTTAGACACATGATCCACATGATTATCACAGCACTATATAAGGTAGATAAGACTGGCACATTTATACCCAATGAATAAACTATGGCTAAGCCTTTGTCTGAAGAAGGAAGCAATCATATGCTGGGCACTACACCAGGTCCTCAGCATACATTGCTATTTAATCCTCTCAATTACTTATTGAGAGAGGAATTTAATCATGGTTTGACAGTTGAGAAACTAAAATTGCAGAGAGATTAAGGAAGCCAAATAGTCACACAGTTGTCTCGAGCAAGTGTCAGATCAGTGGTTGGAATGAGCTTAGTCTTTCTGATTCAAAGTCCTGTATTATTTCCACCTTCCTCCTAAAAAAGGAGAAAAAAAGAAAAGAAACCCTGTCTTACTTCCAATTGTTTCCAAATGGAAGCATATGTTTGGACTAGTTGTTGAGTCTGAAATAAATAGCTCATTTTAGACCACTGAGACAGCCAAATGCTTTCAATATGCTCTCAAGGTCGGTGATTGGGTCTGAATAGAAGCCAGATGTCCTGGATTCCAGAGCCAGTTCCTTGTTCTGTACTTCCCCTGACCCCCAACCCTCCATTAAATGGAGGAAAGAAAGATGAGCCCAGACTGACTGATTTTACATTTCACATATTTCTCTTTGGAAGAAGGAGATGAGGGAGTGGTTGAGGTTACGGTTGGGCTGGACTAGACTGTGGGCTTGGGGTGGGATGTGGCCTGGAAGAAAAACAGGCAGGAAGAATGTGTAATCACTTATTCCAGGCCTGTAGAACCCCTCTGCAGTCTGACCTTTCTGTACTCCTTCACAGTTGACAGCCTAGACTTCGCTTACCACTCGGAGGAAGTGCCCTGCAGTTAGATGGTTGATTACTAAAACAGAACCATCATAACACTTGTCAGCTCTGTTTCCTTCATGCACTTTGGTAGATTTTTTTTTCAATTTCTTGTTTTATTACTGTTTGTCAGAGTGGGGAGTCTTTGAAGTTCTTTACAGATCTGACTTTTATCAGAGCATGTGGGAGTTGGGGGTTGGGAATGGGGTGTATGCAACCCATCAAAATATTCTATTTCACACCCAGCTAACTCAACCCTCCCCCGTCTTTGTCTGAAAAGGTTTTTGACATGGTGTTTCTATACGTGGCCTGCCTTTCAGATGAGAAAGTGACGTCTATTGTCGTAATATAGGAGGAAATTTTAATTACTTAATGATAGCATGTCACGGCTTGTCATTGCTTTATTTTCCTTTTAAATACTTGCTGTCACAGAAATACACAATTGGCCTTCAATCCTGGAGCTGGGTGAGACCTCATGTGTTACAAAGTGGTGCAAGGATGACTATTGGTAAGGCTAGGGAGAAAAAGAGTGACCAGAAAAATGTTTCTGCATGCCTGGCTTGGCTACGTGTCCCTCCTATCTTGATGTGAAGTGGAGGCCTGCTCTTTGTGCACTGGCCTTGAAAACACTGCAGCTGCTTAAATATATCAAATGCACCCTTAGTCCCCCAGGTTTCTAATAATCTTTCCTTGTCTGATTTATTCATAGAAACTGGAGGGCACTGTTCAAGGAAACAGTAAGCAAAGAGTGAGTGGGCCGGGTCTCAACTGGCTGCAGTCAGCTTGTTCATGCTCTGCTACCACTTGACTTAGATATCTGATGATAATAGAAACAACAGCAATCATTTCATTCCTGTTTAATAATCTAATGTTGATTCCCTTTTGTTCAAACAACAAAACACAAAATACTTATTCCAACGTGCAGCATCTTCCCCAGTCTGGCTCAGATGCACCAAAACCCTCCTCTCAACCACCTCATGGCTTTTGCTCCAGCCACGTACCTTTCTTTGTTTCCTAAAAAAATAAATTTTAATCATGGAACACTGCAAACATAGGAAAAAGCAAGAAAACAAATAGACATTTATGTATCCATCATATAACTATATGGGTAAGTGTAAAAAACAATGTTGAGTAAAAAGAAAGTTTAAAAATACATTCAGGGAAATAGTGTCTATGAAAACTTTTAAAGCACCCAAGGCCTATTCTGTCTCCCCCTGGCTTCTACTATTCTTTACGACCCAGTTCAAATTTCCCCTCCCTCCGAAGTCTCTGCCTTACTCAGTAGAGTCATTGTTCCTCGTCCGTGACTACCTGCCAGTCACTGATACCGTTTTACATTGCATGTTCATACTCCCTGAGTTACAGTTTGCATTTCCACATTGTCTCCCTCACTAAACAGTGAGCTCTTTAAGGACAGCGACTACGTTGCATTCTTCTTTGTACACTTGGGACATAAACTGATGGTAATAGTTTTATTAGAAGTTTAGTGAGACTTAAATATCATTATATGACACATAAGCATGATCTAACTAGAGGCACAATAGAAAACAATTTAAAGTTGGGTTCCAAATCTTAATAGCAACAGCTGTCTTTAACTGTTTACAAAATGCTTTCAAATTTATAAATTCATCTTCATTTTAACTAATTAAAGTATGCAATGCAGGTAACATTCCCATTAAATAACAAAAGAAACTGTGATTCAGAGAGATTAAATGACGTGCTCACACAGCCTGTGGGTGACAGGGCTGGCAAACTGGCTTTAAAGGCGATGCTCTTTCATTATGACTTTTTGAATTGGAGTAACTCCACAGATCAGTCCCTCCTTGTCTTCCTCCTTTCCTTCTTCCTACCTTTCTTTCTCTTTCTCTTCATTCAGTCATTCATTTGCATAACAAATAGTAATTGTGCAACATCTATATGCACTGTGTTAGTTTTGGGGAATGAAATGGTAAAACTAGTCCAGGTCACGGCACCTACGGAGACAGCAGTCATTTGGCAAACTTGAAATTTTTCTAGACAACACACAGAACACAGGCTGGTAAATGTTTGGTAACTCTTTGTAAGACTGTGTTATGCTAGGATGGTGATAGTAAGATGAAATACTTCCTGGTGCTTTGACAGACTTCCGAGCACTTTGAGATTTTTTTCTGAAACTAATTGGGAGGTGGTGTTAATTTACTTTGTTTAGCTCTTAAGAGATCTTCCCTCTGTGGTGAATTGCTTGATGGTGGAGGCTTTGATGCTGGCAGGTACTTTTAGTGGAATATGACTGCTGTTGCCTTCTCTTACAACCTGCACTGTTGTGTGGGCTGAAACCAATTAGACCTAAATTAATTAGCAAAAAAGTAATGGGCCTAATTACTGAGACATTCACAATACCATATGAAGAAAGAGGAACAGTGTTTGAAGGATGTTGTGTGTTTCTGCTCACCCCTAATGATTGAAGTATTTCCAAATATAGAAGCAAATTTAAACCGTTTCTGGATTAAGTGGTCTATTACTTTTAACCCATGAAAGTCCTTTATTAAAAGCAAGTTAGGAAACTATAAAGAGCTCCTTATGAGTCCTAGGACCTTTTATATAAGCTTCAGGATGAATTTAGAAGATATATGGAATCATTATGACTTTGTAAGTCCCCAAGCAGGTTGGGATACTGAAAGCTGAAAAATGTATCAGGACCAACATCCCAAAGCACTATATGAGATAAAAAGGCTTTCTTCTGAGGGACAAACTCAGTTCTCCCCTTTCTCAGTTTCTTTACAATCTCCTTTGCTGGCACCTCTTTCACTGCCTATTTCTTAAATGAGAGTATCCGTGGGGATCCAGGCTCAACGAATGGCTCCTCTAGGGCTGTCACATCTCCTCCCTTGATGATAAATACCACCTTTGCGTTGACTACTTCTAAGGCTAGGTTGCTATCCAGACACTCTCCTGAATTCTAACTGCCCACAGTTCTTCCAGTTGACATCTCACTAGCACTTCAAACAATTATTTCTAGACCTAACCTCTTCTTCTGACCAGCCAACTGGTCACCCAAGCCAGAAATCTGGGAGTCATTCTTTATCCCTTTCTCTCCCTAATTCCCTTCATCCAGGATATCGAGGAGCTCTGTTTATTTTCCATCTTCAGTATAGTTCTCAGTTCCATCTTTATATACTTCTTTCCAACCCTAGTTCAGAAGAGGTTCCTGCTCCTTTGCCACCTGTCTTTTTCTTCTAGTCACTCACGATGGTTCCTAGTACTTAGTCATCACTTAAATGGTAGTTTTCCTAGGCTTTTGCTTCCCGGATCCTTTTCTTTAAACACTGAATTGTACCAGAATGACTTCACCCATTTCAAGGTTTCAGCTACCATTTTTAACCTGATGGCTCCCTAATGCATGTTTCCAGCTGCAACTCTCTCTTGAACTCCAGATCCACATATCCAGTGACAAGCCAGGCATCTCCACATTGACGTTACCCAGATATTTCAAACTCATAAACAAGTTCATTATCATGCTCCCTAAATTCACATTCCTATCCATTCAGTTACACAAAGTAGAATTCTAAGTGCCATTATTGACTCTTTTATACTCTTATCTTTATTTCCAAGTATAGTTGATTCCCAATTTTATTTTATTTTATTTTATTTTTGACCTTTTTCAAACTTTTATTTATGCACATTCAATTGAAAAAAATAATTTTTTAAAAAAAGTTTATTGGGGTTACAATTGTGTTACATAGATGTCAGGTGTACAACTCTGCAATACATTATCTATATATCACATTGTGTGTTCACCACCCAGAGTCAGTTCTCTTTCCATCACTATATATTGGATTCCCTTTACCCTCACCTACCACTCCCCTCCCCCCTTACCCGCTGGTAACCACTAAACTATTGTCTGTGTCTATGAGTTTTTGTTTCTCATTTATTTGTCTTATTCTTTTGTTGTTTTCAGTTTTATATACCACATATCAGTGAATTGCAGCTTTATTTACAGTTGTAAAGACATGGAAACAACCAAAGTGTCCTTTGATAGATGATTGGATAAAAAAGATGTGGTATATATACATAATGAAATACTACTCTGCCATAAGAAAAGATGAAATAGTGCCATTTTCAACAACATGGATGGATCTTTAGATTATTATGTTAAGCAAAATAAGTCAGACAGAAAAATTCAAGAATCATATGATTTCACTGATGTGAAAAAAATAACTTTTACAGGTTCTTTGGTGCCCATATTCAACAAACAAAAATGTAAAAGACTATTCACAAATAAAACACATCAGGAGAAGGGATTAAGAAATACAAATTGGTTGTTACAAAGTAGTCACGGGGACGTAAGATATAGCATATGGAATACAGTCAATAATATGTTAATAACTATGTATAGTGCCATGTGGCTGCTAGACTACTCGGGGATGCACAACATAGGAATAGTCAATAATATCATCATAGTGTGGTACAGCGTCAGATGGTTGCTGGACTTATCATGGTGGTCACTGCTTTAGGTATGTAAACGTTGAATAACTGTTGTGTACTCCTGAACTAATAGAATATTGTATGTTAGCTATATTTTAATACAAATCTTTTAAAAAACACATAGCTCAAACTGGACAATTTAAAAACCTTCACATTTGGCCACTTCCCTTCTTTAAACATATTACTTTTCTAAATGTGTAGTATTTCTACTTGTCTCTGATTGTAGAAACTGTCAATGCCTATATACCTTTCAGAACTTACCTTAGATGGCATTTCATGGTACATCAAGAAGCCTTCCTGTAATTACTTGTAAAGTGAATGCCTATTTACTTGTCTGTCTTCCTCATTAGACCAGAAGATTTTTAAAAAAATATTTCAATTACAGTTGACATTCATTATTTTTATTTTCAAACGTACAACATAGTGGTTAGACATTTATGTAACTTACCAAGTGATTCCCTGATAAGCCTAGTACCCACCTGGTACCATATATAGTTATTACAATATCATTGACTCTATTCCCTCTGCTATACTTTAATCCCTGTGACTATTTTGTGACTGACGCTTTGTACTTCTTAATCTTTTTCTTCTCTCTCACCCATCTTCCTGATCCACCTCCTGTCTGGCAGCCATCAATTTGTTCTCTGTATCTATGAGTTAGTTTCTATTTGTTAGTTCATTTTATTTTTTAAATTTCACATGTGAGTGAAATCATACAGTATTTGTCTTTCTCTGTCTGACTTATTTCACTTAGCATAATACCCTCTAGTTCAACCCATGTTGTTGTAAATGGTAAAACTTCATTCTTTTATATGGTCAAGTAATATTCCGTTGTGTACACGTACCAACTCTTCTTTATGCATTCATTTATAGATGGACACTTAGTTTGCTTTCATACTTTGGCTATTGCAATGAACATGAAGATGAATATATCTTTTCAAATTAGTGTTTTGGATTATTTTTTATAAGTACCCAGTGTGGAATTGCAGGGTCATAATGCACTTCCATTTTTAATTTTTTTGAGGAAACTCCATATTGTTTTCCATAGTGGATGCACCAATTTGCAATCCAACCAAATATACATGAGGGTTCGCTTTCCTCCACATCCTTGTCAACACGTGTTGTTTGTTGATTTTTTTTGATAATAGCCATTCTGAGAGCTGTGAGGTGATATGTCATTGTAGTTTTAATTTGCATTTTTTTGATGGTTAGTGACATTGAGTATATTTTCACGTGTCTACTAGCCATCTGTGTGTGTTTGTTGGAAAAATGTCTATTCGGGTCCTCTGCCTTTTTTTTTTTTAACAAATAACGTAAAACCGCCTTTATTTTTTTTCAACATGCTGATTTAGCTCCCAGCCTCACTTCAAAGACCTTGACATTTCTTGGGGACAGGGTGGAGGGAGTGTGTAAATGTGGATTTTATTCTCAACCTAGAGTCGAGGTTCAAGTTACTGAGAAGGGAACCAGGACCCATTGCCCAGACTTCTGGCAACATGGTCCCAGAGGCCAAGGGTGAGCTAAGACAATGTACCTCTGGTGCCACCTGGTGGTAGAAAGATAAGCGATTGGCGCTAGCTGCAACCGCACCTTGCGTGCTTCCCTCTCTAAATGCCAAGGATGTCCTCTTTCTTTTTTCTTTGTATATTTAGCTCCAAACTTTATTTATTTATTTTATTTAAATTTTTTAAATTTTCTTTATTTGTTTGTTTGTGTCAGGTGTACAAAACAGTGTAATAGTTAGACATTTACACCCCTCACAAAGTGATAACCTCCCTTCTGCAATCTACTACCCCTCTAATATCATATATAGCTGTTACAATTCCATTGACTCTGTTGCTTGTCCTGTGCTGATTATATACAGAGAATGCCAAAAAAAGTACACATTTTAATAAAGGAAAAAACTGTATTAAAATTGTAATACTCAATATATACCAATACTAAAAGATGAATACAAGTCACGTTTGACTTTTGCAATCACAATAGGTGCTCAGAGTGGTTACATCAGTATTCAAACACTTCTGATTATGGCAAACTACTGCTTGAGCATAGATAACATCTCTTAATATGTGTATACATTTTTCTGGCACCCCCAGTACATATGTATTATTCAGCTTCAGTTTCAGATGTACAGTGCAGTGGTCAGGCATTTACACAGTCCATAAAGTGGTCTCCCTATTAAGTGTCCATCTGACATCCTACAAAATCTTTACAACATTATTGATTATATTCCCCAAACTGTCTTTCACATCCCCATGTCAATATTGTGACTACTCATTTGTACTTTCTAATCCTTTTACTTCTCTCCATCCCCACTTCCTTCCCATCTAGCAACCTTCAGTTTTTTCTTTATATCTCTGACTCTATTTCTGTTTAGTTTGCTCATTTATTCTGGTCTTCAGATTCCACATATAAGTGAGATCATATGGTATTTGTCTTTCTCTGCCTGACTTATTTCACTTAGCATAATATTCCCTACGTCCATCCATGTCACTGAAAATGGTAGGATTTAATTCTCCTTTATGGCTGAGTAATACTCCTTGTATAAATGTACCACAGTTTCTTTATCCAGTTATCTACCGATGGGCATTTTTGTTGTTTCCATATCTTGGCTATTGTCAATAGCAGTCCTTTGCCCATTTTAAATTGTATTATTTGTTTTCTGTGTGTGTGTGTTAACTTGTACGAGTTCTTTATATATTTTGGACATTAACTCATTATCAGATGTATCATTGATGAATATCATCTCCCACTCAGTAGGTTGTCTCTTCATTTTGTTGATGGTTTCCTTTGCTGTGCAAAAACTTTTAGTTTGATGTAGTTTCATTTGTTTATTTTTTTCTATTAGACTAGATGGATTTTAACTCATATTCTTGGAACATTTTTGTGGCATAATATTTTCCAGGTCTATCCTGAAAAGTGTACCATGTTCACTTGAAAAGAATGTATATTCTGCTGCTGTGGGGTGACATGTTCTAAAAATACCAGTAAAAGATTTACACTTGATGTTGTTCCAAAAATTTCTTAAACTTGCCTTTTTTTTTTTTCTATTCTGATAGGGTTTTTTCTACTACCTTGTCTTCCAAATCACTGATTTGATCCTCTGCTTCATCTAATTTGCTGTTAATTCCATCAAATGTATTCTTTATTTAAGTCATTGTATTTTTCATATCTTATTGGTTCTTATTTATGGTTTCTATTTTTTTGTGTAAGTTCTTACTGAGTTCATCTATTATCCTCCTAAATTCATTGAGATTCCTTATAACCAGTGTTTTGAACTCTGTATTTGGAAGATTGCTTGCCTTTATTTTGTTTAGTTCTTTTTTTGGAGTTTTGTCTTATTCTTTTATTTGAAACATGTTTCTTTGTCTCCTCATTTTGGCTGCCTCTCTGTGCTTGGTTCCATGTATCAGGTAGATCTGCTCTGTCTTCCAGTTTTGGTCAGGTAGACTCATTTGGTAGTTTCCCTGTGATGCCCAGTGGGGCAGTCTCCCTGGTCACTTGAGACAGGTACTTCATGGGCATCCCTGTTGTGGGTTGTGTGTGTCCTCCTGTTGTATTAATTTGGTGCAAAAGTAGTTGCGGTTTAAAGGGTTAAAAATAATTGCAAAAACCGCAATTACTTTTGCACCAACCTAACAGTTGCATTTTGATTGCTGTTGGCATGTTAGTGAGTGGGATTGACCCTCAGACTGACTGGCTGTGAGAACTAAACTTGACTTCAGCAGATGAGCTGTTCTCTGTGGGCTGCCCCCTGGACCAGGGCTCACTCTAGTGGGATCTGGTGTCTGCTTAGTCTAACCTTTGGGTTTGTCATTTGTGGAAGTAATTAGGTGGTGTTCTGGCATGGTTTTAAGTTGACCAGAACCAATGGGTGTATTGGTTCTGGAGTCTCCTGGGAGGGTCTTTGGTGCTGGCTAAGGTTAGCAGCTTCTTGTGCCTAGCCTGGTATCAACCGGTAGGAGCTACAAAGTAATCTGTTGTTGGTAACTGCCCATGTTGGGCTTGAAGGTGCAAGCTATGCTGGGAGAAGCTATGCTGCAAACCAAGGACAGATGCCTCTAGTTCCAGGCCTGGGGCTGCTTAGCAAGAGGCATAGGGCACACCAAGGCCAGCTGGTATTTGTTTGGGGTTTCTAGAACTTTTGAAAGATTTTAGGGAAATGTGCAGTGTGAGCCAATGCTGGTGACTTGTGAAGAATAGCCACTGAAAGAGATTCAGGCTGGTGCATGAGTTGGATGGAGCGCTGTCTCAGGGAATCACCAGGGTGGGGCAGGCACTGTTTGTCAGGTTAATAGAGACTCAAATTTTGCACCCACCAATGCCTTCTGGCTGGGTGGGGAGAAATTTCAACAAAGGGACAATGGTGCCTGCCAGCACTTCTGTCCTGGAGAGACCTCCCTCTCCAGCCTTTGCCCTGAAGTCAGTTTTAGGAGTTCTGTTCAGCTAGTCTCCAGGTGGTTCTCAAAGGTGGTTGTTCTATAATTTTTAAGTGATCATGTGAAGAGGAGAACACAGCATTTATCTACTCTGCCATTTTGACCTCAAAGCCCTATAGTTGATCTAGACCAGAAGCTCCTTGAATGCAATGACTATGTCTAATTCATTGTGCCTCCAGAAGAGTTCTTCCGTCTCTGTACAGAAAAGAAACACGATCCATTGATAGTTGATGATTTTGAATTTGAATAATGTCCTCCTATATGTTCTCTTTCCCTTAATCCTAAACCTTTTATCGTTTGTCCTCCACACTGCACCAGGATGATCTTTTAGACATGCTAATCTGACCATGCTGCTTTCCTTAAATCTTTCATCAGTTTCCCATAGTTACTAGAGAGAGAATGGGCTATGCTTTTTGTCGTGGGCCCCTGTTGTTTTTGCTATACCATGTACATTAACTCTATTTTTGGTAGAATTGTTTCATTTCTTCTCAATCTCAGGCTCTGGAACTGGAGTGAGATTGACTCCTAGCTTTCAGGGCTGAACGTGTGATCCAGGCCTAAGACAATCATAATGAATTATTTTCTTATACACAGTGACTAGTTTGGAAATATGCCATGTTAGCCAATTAGGGATAATGAGAGTTTTGCTAGGACTTTGGGGAAAGTGACTCTTTCCAGGTCTTGCTATTATGTGAAGCCCAAAACTGAGGCCAAAACAATGGAAGGTAAAGTCCAGATATGGAGCAAAACTGAGTTCTGATTATTTAATCCTTGAGCCCATTAATATTAAGACAGCCTTACCTTGTAATTTTCACCTTGAGTAAGCCAATATATTACTTTGCTTATTTAAACCAGATGGATCAAGATTTCTGTTATTTCATTTATATATTTGTCCATCAAACACATAGTCGTTGAGTCCTTTGTTGTTCTAAACACTATTGTAGATGCTAGGGATACAGCCATGAACATAGTAGACAGAGTTTCTATTTTCAAGGGGGTATCACAGGAGACCTTACTGGTACCTAACAAATCAATGTCATAACTTCATAATCTATCTTATGCCTATCTCTCCAGCTGACGCTAAATTCAGTCTTGATCATGCTGAGCTTGTAGTTCTACATGCCTTATCACAGCATTTTTTGACCCCTGAAATTGCAATCTTTAACATTGTACTATCTATCCGCAGTCCTCTTATCTTTTCGCCTCTTAACAAATCCATCCTGCCAGCATCCAGGCCTTTAATCTTAATTTCTTTTTTATTAGTTTCAAGTGTACAAAACAACATAATGATTAGATATTTACACTTCTCACAAAGTAATAACCTCACCAAGTCTGATATTGTACATAGCTATTACAATACCTCATCCATCTGATGTTGTACATAGCTATTACAATACCCTTGACTGTATTCCCTAAGCTGTGCTTTACATCCAATGACTATCTATCTATCTATCTATCTATCTATCTATCTATCTATCTATCATCTATCTATCTATCTATCTATCTATCTATCTATCTATCTATCTATGACATTCAATATACCAATCATATATATATATATATATATATATATATATATATATATATATGACATTCAATCTTATTTTGTGTTAGTTTTAATGTACAGCACAATGGTTAGGCATTTATATAATCTATGAATTGATCCCCCAATAAGTCCAGTGCTCATCTGACACCCTACAGAGTCTTTACAACATTACTGATTATAACTCATATTATATTGGACGTCCCCCTGACTATTTTGTGACTATCATTTTGTACTTTCTAATCTCGTCATCCTTCTCACCCATCCCCCAAAACCCCTTCCATCTAACAACCATCAGTTTTTTGTCTGTATCTATTGTCTATTTCTATTTTGTTTGTTAATTTATTCTGTTCTTTAGATTCCACATATAAGTGAAATCATATAGTATTTGACTTTCTCATTCTGACTTATTTCACTTAGCATAATATCCCCTAGGTACATCCACGTTGTTGCAAATTGTAAGAATTCATTCTTTTTTATAGAAGAGTAATACTCCATTATATAAATGCACCACAATTTCTTTATCCAATGATCTATTGATGGGCATTTCAGTTGTTTCCATATCGTGGCTATTATGACTAGCACTGCAGTAAACATAGGGTTACATATATTTTTTTCGAATTAGTGTTTTGGATTTCTTTGGATAAATACCCAGGAGTGAAATTGCTGGGTCATAAGGTAGTTCTATTTTTTCTTTTTATTCATTTTTATTAATTTTAGGTGTACAAAGCAATGTAATAGTTAGACATTTAAACCCCTCATAAAGTTATAACCCACCCCTCGAGCTACTACCCCTCTGACATCTTATAGCTGTTACGATACCATTGACTATCTTTCCTATGTTGTACTCCACAGCCTGTGACTATACATACCTATATATTTAGTTATAGTTGACACTCAATATTATTATACTTCAGCTTCAGGTGTATAATGCATTGGTGAGGCATCTACATAGTCTATGATGTGATCCCTCTGATAAGTCCAGTGCCCTTGTGGCACCTTATGTGATCTTTACAACATTGTTGATTATATTCCCCAGACTGTATTAACTACCAATTTATATTTCTTAATGCCTTCACTTTTTTACTCTGACCCTAACCCCATTCCCATCTATCACCCTGATAGATCTAGTACATATCTGGCACCAAACCTAGTTATTACAATATTGTTGACTATATTCCTTATGCTATACCCTACATCCCCATGACAACTGTATAACAACCCAATTAGTTCTCTTAATCCCTTCCCCTTTCACCCATCCTTAACCCCCTCCCATTTAAAAAAAAGTCTTTCTAAGAGTTCTTATAATACTGGTTCAGTAGTGATGAACTTCTTCAGCTTTTTCTTGTCTGAGAAGCTCCTTATCTGCCCTTTTATTATAAATGACAGCCTTGCTGGGTAGAGCAATCTTAGTTTTATGTCGTTGCTATTTATCACTTGGAATATTTCCTACCACTCCCTTTTTGCCTGCAAAGTTTCTGTTGAGAAATCAGCTGACAGTCTTATGGGGGCTCCCTTGTATGTAACTAACTGCTTTTCTCTTGCTGCTTTTAAGATTCTCTCTTTGTATTTAACCTTTGGCATTTTAATTATGATGCATCTTGGTGTTGGCCTCTTTGGGTTTATCTTGTTTGGGACTCTCTGTGCTTACTGGGCTTGTATGTCTATTTCCTTCGCCAGGTTAGGGAAGTTTTCTGTCATTATTACTTCAAATAGGTTTTCAATTTCTTGCTCTTTCTCTTCTTCTGGTAACACTATAATGCGAATGTTGGTATGCTTGATATTGTCCGAGAGGCCCCTCTCCTCAAATTTTGGATTCTTTTTTATTTTTGTTGTTCTCTTTGGGTGTTTTCTCCTACCTTGCCTTCTACATCTCTGGTAGGATACTCTGCTTCATTTTGTCTACTGTTAATTCCCTGTAATATATTCTTCATTTGCATTATTGTATCCTTTATTTCTTGTTTTTTAGTAAAGTTTATTGGGGTGACAATTGTTAGTAAAGTTACATAGATTTCAGGTGTACAATTCTGTATTACATCATCTGTAAATCCCATTGTGTGTTCACCACCCAGAGTCAGTTATCCTTCCATCACCATATACTTGATCCCCTTTACCCTCATCTACCACCCCCCACCCCTTACCCTCTGGTAACCACTAAACTATTGTCTGTGTCTATGAGTTTTTGTTTCTCATTTGTTTGTCTTGTTCTTTTTTTTTTTTTTTTTTTTTTTTTTGGTTTGTATACCACATATCAGTGAAATCACATGGTTCTCTGCTTTTTCTGTCTGACTTATTTCACTTAGCATTATATTCTCAAGATCCATCCATGTTGTCACAAATGGTCCTATTTCATCTTTTCTTACCGCCAAATAGTATTCCATTGTGTGTATATACCACAACTTCTTTATCCATTCATCTATCAAAGGACATTTTGGTTGTTTCCATGTCTTGGCCACCGTAAATAAAGCTGCAATGAACATTGGAGCACACGTGTCTTTATCTCTAAATGTTTTCAGATTTTTTGGGTAGATACCCAGGAGAGGGATTGCTGGGTCATATGGTAATTCTATTTGTAATTTCTTGAGGAACCTCTACACAGCCTTCCATAACGGCTGCACCAGTTTGCATTCCCACCAACAGTGTATGAGGGTTCCTTTTTCTCCACAGCCTCTCCAACACTTGTTACTATTTGTCTTGTTGATGATAGCCATTCTGACTGAGTAGAGGTGATATCTCATTGTGATTTTTATTTGCATTTCTCTGATGGTTAGTAATGTAGAACATTTTTTCATATGTCTATTTGCCATTTGTATGTCCTCTTTGGAGAAATGTCTCTTCAGGTCTTCTGCCCATTTTTCTTTTTTCTTTTTTTATTAAATTTATTGGGGTGACAATTGTTAGTAAAATTACATAGATTTCAGGTGTACAATTCTGTATTACATCATCTATAAATCCCATTGTGTGTTCATCACCCAGAGTCAGTTCTCCTTCCATCACCATATATTTGATCCCCCTTACCCTCATCTCCCACCCCCCAACCCCCATAGACTCTGCCCATTTTTCAATTGGGTTGTTTGTTTTTTTGTTGTTGAGTTCCATGAGTTTCTTGTATATTTTTGATATTAGCCCCTTATTGGAGGCACTGTTTGCAAAAATCTTCTCCTATTCAGTTGGTTTCCTCTTTATTTTGTCGATGGTTTCTTTTGCTGTGCAGAAGCTTTTAAGTTTCATATAGTCCCATTCATTTATTTTAGCTTTTACTTCCCTTGCCTTTGGAATCAAATTCATCAAGCGATCTTTGAACCCAAGGTCCATAAGTTTAGCACCTATGTTTTCTTCAATGCAGTTTATTGTTTCAGGTCTTATGCTTAAGTCTTTGATCCATTTTTAATTAACTTTGGTACATGGTGACAGAGAGCAGTCCAGTTTCATTCTTTTGCATGTGGCTTTCCAATTCTCCCAGCACCATTTATTGAAGAGGCTGTATTTTCTCCACTGTATGTTTTTTGCTTCTTTGTCAAACATTACCTTTCCATATTTATGTGGTTTTATGTCTGGAATCTAACGAAAAAAATAAATGAATGAACTAATCAAAAACAGTCTCATAGACATAGAGGAAAAACTGAGGGTTGGTAGATGGGAGGTGGGGTGGGGATAAGGGGGAAGGTGAGGGGACTGAAAACATAGTCAGTATCACAAATGGGGAAGATAGCTTTCCCTTGACATACAGGGCAGGGGAAAATTTAGTGGCTGAAATGGGAGCTAGGGTAAACCAGGTGCATCTATGCGTTTGTATTTGTGTATCCCAGAGACATCTTACACAGAGACGCAGGACCACAATCCATCTAGAACAGGGACTCTCCAGGGATGATGCTGAAGATGAAAAGGATGTTATAGTTCTTCATCAGGCCCCACAGCAAGCTGCCTACGTCCATCCTTAGTGCAGCATAGAGTACCTGTCTGTTTACATATTTTATTGTCCCATTAGAAAATAAACTCCTTGAAAGTAACAGATGCATCCTCAACTAGCACAGTGCCTGACATAGACAGCATTCAATAAATATTGGTTTGAATTAAAGAATAAATAAACAACTGTGGGATAGAGGAAATTGGTGAAGAAGTTCCCACAGACACTTGTGGGTTGGGCTGGAGCACCAGAAGTTACTATGTCTTCTCAAATTTTTCCTTCACCCTTTAACAAACATTGTTAACATATATATTAGAAAGATGTTTATTTTGGAAGCAGGCGAAAATGATTTTTAAATTAGTCTGTGCCATTTCATTTGCTTGGGCAATTTATTCAAATTGTCTAAGACTCAATTTCTTCACCTAAAATATGAAGATAATAATAATAATAATAATAATAATAATAATACCTTTCTCTTTAAGCTGTGGCAAGAGTAATAATCATAGATACACAGTACCCTAGCACAGGGTGAAGCAAATAGTAGACCTCCAGTAAATAGTAGCTGTTGTGATTATAACATGGTGTATTTTCTTTTCTTTTTTTCAATTTTTACTTTTTACATTTTTTATTAGTTTCAGGTGCACAAAACAATGTAATAGTTAGACATTTATCATTTATATCCCTCACACAGTGACAATCCACCTCCTCCCATCCACTATCCTTCTGGCATCACACACAGCCATTACATTTCCACTGTCTCTATTCCTAATGCTGTGCTCCGCGCATATATATATATATATAATTGTAGTTGGCATTCATTATTGTTCAGCTTCAGCTTCAGGTGTACAGCGCAGTGATCAGGCATCTACATTATCCCTGAGGTGGTCTCCCTAATGAGACAAGTGTCCATTGGATGCCCTACAAAATCTTTACAACTTTATTGATTACATTCCCCAAATTGACTTATAAGGTGCTTTAGTGTGGGCTTGTTTGAATTCCTCTTGTTGGGACTCTCTCTGCTTCCCAGACTTGTATGCCTATTTCCTTTGCCAAGTTAGGAAAGTTTTCAGTCATTATTTACTTAAATCGGTTCTCTGTCCCTTGCTTTCTCCTGCTGGTAGCCCTATGATGTGAATATTGTTATGCTTGATGTTGTCCCAGAGGTCTCTTAAACTATCCTCATTTTTTAAAAAAATCTTTTTTTCTTTTTGCTGTTCTGATTGGGTGTTCTCTGCTACCTTGTCTTCCAAGTCACTGATTCGATCCTCTGCTTCATCTAGTCTGATGGTGATTCCTTCTAGTACATTCTTCATTTCAGTTGTTGTATTCTTCACTGCTGACTGGTTCTTTTTTGTGGTTTCTATGTCCTATTTTATGCTTGCTATCTCTTTGTTGAAGTTCTCAGTAAGTTCCTTGAACATCCTTATAACCATTGTTTTGAACTCTGTCTCTGGTAGGTTGCTTGCCTCCATTTTGTTTAGTACTTTTCCTGGAGTTTTCTCCTGTTCTTTCATTTGGGTTCTATTTCTTTGTTTCTTCATTTTGGCTGCCTCTCTGGGTTTATGTATTAGGTAGATCTGCTATATCTCCCAGTCTTCCAGGTGGCCTTATGTAGTAGGTGCCCTGTGGGGCCCAGTGGCACAGTCTCCCTGGTCACCTGAGCTGGGTACTCCAGTAGTGTTCCTTGTGTGGGTTGTGGGGCTTTCCCCATGGAGCCTGTTGAGACCACGCTTTGTGTGTACCATTTGTGGGGTTAATTGGGTGGTGCTCTGCTGTAGTATGAAGCCAACTTTCAAGTATGTTTGTTCTGGGGCCTCTTGGGGGAAGGGGCTCCAGTTCAGACCCAGGTCACCCACTGCCTATGACTGGCCAGGGAGTACCTAGTAGCAGCTACAAAGTGATTCACAGTTGGCCATTGCCTGAGCTGTACCTGGAGGCACATGGGAGAAACCACGTGGTGAACCGAGGATGGCTGTCACCAGTACCAGGTCTGGGGAGCTCCTCAGAAAGCCAGGATGCTGTCATCTGCTGGCTTCCATAAGGTTCAGCCACTGATAAAGTCTCCTGTTGTATAGAAGCTGGGTGAGGCAGGGTCTTAGTGAGTCAGCAGGATGAGCCATGGAGCTCACCAAATCAATCAGATTCAGATTTGACCTGGGGGGTGCTGTATCAACACAGGAAAGATGGCTCCTGCCTGCTGGCTGCATAGGAGAAGGGTCCCACACAGAGAAAATGGGAACTGTCCCTTCAGTTTCACCTGAAGGTACACAACTCAGTCTCTCCCCATATGTCTCCAATGCCCCCAGAGTTATTGTCCCCTTCACCGGAGCTCAGGGTAAGTGCCTGTGTAGGCCCTTTAAGAGGATGTCTGGGTTTCCTGCCCCACCCAGATGGTCAGAATCCCCACTGTTTTTCACAAACAGAAGTTGGGGCTCCTCTTCCTGGCCCCAGTACTCTGGGCTGGAGAGCCTGGTGTGGGGGGCTGAAGGATGACACCCTTCTTAAGGCGAGTGTGTAACTTGCACATGGTACCATACTGCGTTCCATGGCAATGATTTCTCAACATGTTTCCCATGAGTTTGTACGTGTTCTGAGGTCAGAAACCGTGCCTCTTTCATCTGTTTATACCAAACACCCAAGCACAATGACTGGCATTATAGTAGATGTCTTATGATTGTTTCTAGGATACATGAACAGATCAGTATTGGCTCCACTGTATGTTTTGAAAGCATAATTCAACAGTGGCTGGGAGACAATACTTAAGGTGTCACCATGATGGCAATTTGTGATATGAAACCCTCAAAAAGAAAAAAGATTTTGGGGCGGACGAATGGCTCAGTTGGTTAGAGTGCAAGCTCTCAACAAGGTTGCCCATTTGATTCCCTCATGGGATGGTGGGCTGCAACCCCTGCAACTAAAGATTGAAAATGGCGACTGGACCTGGAGCTGAGCTGCACCCTCCATAACTAGACTGAAAGACAATGACTTGACTTCGAGCTGATGGGCCCTGGAAAACACACTGTTCCCCAACATTCCCCAATAAAAAAAAAAAAAAGAAAAATGAAAAAAGATTTTTACCAGGCAGACAATTGTAAAGGTCATTTAGAGAAGAGGAAACAGGACAGGACATGCAATATCTAGAGAGAAGTCTGGTGTGTATTAACAGATGGGAAAGTTGTAGGAAATGACAGGTAGTGATGTCCAGATTCCAAAAAGTCCTGTTGCTGTACTGAGTAGTTCAGACCTTATCCAGTGGTCAATGGAAATGTCATTGTACATTTAAGGTTTTAAATGGTAGAGTAACACGGGACTTGGTTAGATACAATTGGTGTACGACTGCGGTTGTTTCTTTGCATAGGTATTCTGGAAAATGGTTCCAAGAAGTTGTCGTGCTGTCTGTTAGCCTCCTGGAAGGAGCCCAGTGCAGATATTTTGTCTTCCTGGCTTAGCCAGAGGCACACCAGCCACTGGAGGTCACTGTTGCACTATAGATGTGTATGAAAAACACCATGAAGCCCTTTTTAAGTTGGCGTATGCAAAGGCTGAATCCAATATCCCCTGGGCAGGTTGGAAATCCCCTAGTGCAGACATCTTTCTGTCCCCATTGATGACTGGCTCGGTGACCTGAAAAATGTGGCTGAAGAGTAGCTGTGTTTGAGGCAAGAGGGAGAGAGGCTGAAAGGCCAGGTGCTGGGAGGGTGTACGTAGTAATCAAATATGGGGAATTTTGTGTTGTCTGGATTTCATTATCCTGTGTCTGGTGTGAGAGAGGCTGGAGGCCCCTTTCGGTCAAGGCAACTTTCCTCCTGCTGCTTTCTAGTTTGAATCTGGTTGTGGTTAGGAAAGCTTAATATTGTCTTATAGATCTGTAGAGGTCAGGGGACACAAAATGAGTTGGGCATCTTAAACTCCATCCTGGAGAGAGGTCTAGAGATTGGAGGAGGCTCTTCTTCTGCTGGTCTGTGACAACAGAGCTGCCAGGTAAAGAAGGGGAATGGAAACTGAGGTCTGCTCCTTAAACATGCCCACCTGCTACCGACGGACTGTACTCAGGGCCAGGCTTCACCTGAGGCATTCAAAAGAACCATACAGAAGGAAAGGAACTCCCTTCTAGTGATGTTTATATTGAGAAACTCTCTGTGCCAGGTCTTTGTATATATTTTTCTCAGTTCTCATAATAAATGTGTGTAGTGGGTATTATTTTGATCATTTATTATTTGAAAAGATTAAAGTTGAGAGCCAACATTTATCTCTTGAAATACAGAGCAAAGGTGATAAAATGATTACCTGTGGGCACTTTCTGAGAATTTATTCAAGCTTGAAAACTTAGTTTGAGTAATATAAGGAAACAGAATCTGTGAGTATATAGTTTTTATAATAATTTACTTCAATACTGGTTGAGAGTAACTTCTGGTAGGAGTTGAGTAAGTTTCTAACAAGTTATCCTTTGTTTAGAACTTTACACAGACCCAAGCACTGCTCCACACATTAACTAATTAGATCCTTATAATAAATACCTTAACCCATTTTTGTAGGTGAAAAATCTGAGATTCTAAAGACTTGATTTGCCTAAGGTGACATAGTTAGTGATACAGAGGAGATTCAAACTTAGGTTTTTTATTCTAAGTGCAGCACTCTTTCTACAACACTGTAATTATACTCCTAGGTAAGTCTTTGATGATAGAAATATATATAGCCTAGTTAGCAATATGTAGAAGTTACTTACAGGTATCATGTAGCACAACATTTTATTATTAGAGATGAGGAAATTTCAACAAAGAAAAATTAAGTTTTTTGCCCAAGTTCATATAGCTCTGGGGTGAATAATGTCTTCCTAAGTTAGGGTTCCCACATTTAGCAAATAAAAATACAGAACTCCTAGTATTAATGATATATTCTTATACTAAAAAAAAAAAATCATTGTTTATCTGAAATTCAAATTTAACTGGCCATCATGTATTTTATCTGGCAACCCCATCCTAAATCCAAAAAAGCAAAGCTACGCTTGCTCATCACTTGGACATCCTTGAATTTTGGAATGCTGCTTTTAGAAATGGTACTAAGTATTTAAATATTAAGGAGTTTTCACACTTAAATATATTTATATTTAACAGTAAAGAGAATCTCCCAGTCTATTGTATGTATCAATGTATTTCTAGGACTTATAATAATAAATCTCTATGTTTAGATGTGACCCTCAGTCATTCTGGAAAAAAGTTGCTGACTCTTCAAGTCACATGGTACTGAATAATATTGGCAATTTGAATTTTTTGTTTCCATGTCAGAGCAGTGTCTTCCACCTTTTACCACCTTTTCCATTCAGTCACCATTTGTGTTTCCCTTTCTTCACTCATTATTTCGACAGATATTTATTGAGCACCAACTGTGAAGCACTCACTGGGCTAAGAGCTGAAAGCCACAGCCCTGTCCTCAACATGCTCACAAGCTAATGGAGAAATAAGGACTTGCAAACAATGAAACTGGACAGAGTAAATGTGAAAGCATAGAGGAGAAGGCAATTAATTCTGCCTGAGGAGGATAGGAAAGGAGTGGAAAATCAGTTAAAGCCAGAGAACAATATTAACAAGGCAGTGGCTTGTTGAAAGACCTAACATAATTAGTGAATGACAAATTTACAATGAAATGGAGGAAAAATTGAGGTCCAAGTCAAAAAGTTCTTTGCACAAAAAATGAAGGGATTTGGATTTAATGGGAAGTATTTGGATATATTTATTAGGAGAGTGACATAAGCATATTGGTTTTAGAGAAAAAGAACTGTGAGAGAGGAGTCTAGGATAAATGGGAGAGGGAAAAGATCAGCAGAGGCCAGTTAGTTTGCCACTGCATCGGAGGGGGTGATTTGGAACTAGTGAGAAGCTTGGGCTAGAGGAATTAAAAGGAGAAGAAGAGACTCCCTTTGACAGTATTACAATTTTATTCTTTTGATCCTTCTCATCTGCAAGTCCTGCAAAACACAAAGCAGTAGTTGAGTAGGATGATGTAAGTGTGCTTCAATTAGAGGAAGTATTGCCAGAGCTGGGAAAGGTCCATGAGAGCTCACAATGAATGCAATTATGAGAATATTACTGGAAATATTAGTCCAAGCTCAACTTTTCAATTATTTTTATAAACGGTTCAAAGATAGAAACCTTGATCAAATTTGTACATGCTGAAAAGCTGAAAGGAATAGTTAATACAGTGGATGAAAAAAACTCAAATTCCAAAAAGATATCTAAAATATTCAGACATAAGCTAAATCTAATAAAATAAAATATCATAGGGATAAATGTAAGGTTCTGCAACTGGAAACAAAAAGTGCACAATTACAATAGGGGAAATCTTAGTTTGTAAATATGAGGAGTTTTAGGTGATAACACATTGGTAAGATGTGTCCCTAATTTCAAAATTAATCATTTTTTCTGGTGTTTCAGTAAATGTATGGTAGGAGGGCATAGCTAGGGTAAAAAATAGACATTTAATTCTCACTGATGTAATGTAATTAAAATTAAATTCTGACTCACTTTACTATCCAAGTCAGATACTCTTTTTCTTTTATTTTAATTAAAGTTTATTGGGGTGACAATTGTCAGTAAAGTTACATAGATTTCAGGTTTACAATTCTGTATTACATCATCTATAAATCCCATTGTGTGTTTACCACCCAGAGTCAGTTCTCCTTCGATCACTGTATATCTGATCCCCTTTACCCTCATCTACAATCCCCGAACCCTTTTATCGTCTGGTAACCACTAAACTATTGTCAGTGTCTATGAGTTTTTGTTTCTCATTGGCTTGTCTTGTCCTTTTGTTGTTTTTGGTTCATATACCACATATCAGTGAAATCATATGGTTGTCTGCTTTTTGTGTCTGACTTATTTTGCGTAGCATTATAATCTTAAGATTCATTGATGTTGTCACAAATGGTCCTATTTCATCTTTTCTTATTGCCGAATACTATTCCATTGTGTGTATATACCACACTTCTTTATCCATTCATCTATCGAAGGACATTTGGTTGTTTCCATGTCTTGGCCACTGTAAACAAAGCTGCAATCAACATTGGAGCACACGTACCTTTTTTTTTTTTTTTAATTAAATTTCTTGGGGTGACAATTGTTAGTAAAATTACATAGATTTCAGGTGTACAATTCTGTATTACATCATCAATAAATCCCATTGTGTGTTCATCACCCAGAGTCAGTTCTCCTTCCATCACCATATATTCGATCCCCCTTACTCTCATCTCCCACCCCCCACCCCCCGCCCCCGTTACCCTCTGGCAACCACTAAACTATTGTCTGTGTCTATGAGTTTCTGTTTCTCATTTGTTTGTCTTGTTCTTTTGCTGTTTTTGGTTTATATACCACATATCAGTGAAATCACATGGTTCTCTGCTTTTTCTGTCTGACTTATTTCGCTCAGCATTACTCTCTCAAGATCCATCCATGTTGTCACAAATGTTCCTATATCATCTTTTCTTACCGTCGAATAGTATTCCATTGTGTATATATACCACAACTTCTTTATCCATTCATCTATCGAAGGACATTTTGGTTGTTTCCATGTCTTGGCCACCGTAAACAAAGCTGCAATGAACATTGGAGCACACGTGTCTTTATCTCTAAATGTTTTCAGATTTTTTGGGTAGATACCCAGGAGAGGGATTGCTGGGTCATATGGCAATTCTATTCGTAATTCTTTGAGAAACCTCCACACTGCCTTCCATAACGGCTGTACCAGTCTGCATTCCCACCAACAATGTATGAGGGTTCCTTTTTCTCCACAGCCTCTCCAACATTTGTTATTATTTGTCTTGTTGATGATAGCCATTCTGACTGTGGTGAGGTGATATCTCATTGTGGTTTTGATTTGCATTTCTCTGATGATTAGTGATGTTGAGCATTTTTTCATATGTCTATTTGCCATTTGTATGTCCTCTTTGGAGAAATGTCTCTTCAAGTCCTCTGCCCATTTTACAATTGGGTTGTTTGTTTTTTTGGTGTTGAGTTGCATGAGTTCCTTGTATATTCTGGATACTAGCACCTTATCGGAGGCACTGTTTGCAAAAATCTTCTCCCATTCAGTTGGTGGCCTCTTTATTTTGTCAATGGTTTCTTTTCCTGTGCAGAAGCTTTTAAGTTTCATATAGTCCCATTTGTTTATTTTAGCTTTTACTTCCATTGCCTTTGGAGTCAAGTTCATAAAATGCTCTTTGAACCCAAGGTCCATAAGTTTAGTACCTATGTTTTCTTCTATGCAGTTTATTGTGTCAGGTCTTATGCTTAAGTCTTTGATCCATTTTGAATTAACTTTGGTACATGGTGACAGATAGCAGTCCAGTTTCATTCTTTTGCACGTGGCTATCCAATTCTCCCAGCACCATTTATTGAAGAGGCTGTCTTTGCTCCATTGTATGTTTTTAGCTTCTTTGTCAAAAATTATCTGTTCATATTTATGTGGTTTTATTTCTGGGTTCTCAATTCTATTCCATTGGTCTATGTGTCTGTGTTTCTGCCAATACCATGCTGTTTTGATTATTGTAGTCCTGTAGTACAAGCCAAAGTCAGGAAGTGTGATACCTCCAGTATTGTTCTTTTTTCTTAAGATTGCTTTGGCTATTCAGGGTCTTTTGTGGTTCCAAACAAATCTGATGATTTTTTGTTCTATTTCTTTAAAAAATACCATTGGGGTTTTGAAGGGGATTGCATTAAATTTGTATATTGCTTTGGGTTATATGGCCATATTAACTATGTTGATTCTTCCAATCCATGAGCACGGAATGTCCTTCCATTTCTTTGTGTCTTCTTCAATTTCTTTTAAAAATGTCTTATAGTTTTCAGCACATAGGTCTTTCACATCCTTGGTTAAGTTTATTCCTAGGTATTTTATTCTTTTTGCTGCAGTTGCAAAAAGAATTGTTTTTTGTATTTCTTTTTCTGAGATTTCATGGTTAGTATATAGAAATTCAATGGACTTTTGTACGTTGATTTTGTAGCTGACAAATTTACTGTATTCTTGATTGTTTCTAATAGCTTTTTGGTAGAGTCTTTAGGGTATTCTATATATAGCATCATGTCATCTGCAAAGAGTGACAATTTAAATTCTCCATTCCCAATTTGTATGCCTTTTATTTTTTTCGTCTTGCCTGATTGCTCTAGCAAGTACTTCCAACACGATGTTGAAAAGTAGAGGTGATAGGGGACAGCCCTGTCGAGTTCTTGAACGTAGAGCAAAGGGCTTCAGTTTTTCACCATTAATTCTGAGATTAGCTGAGGGTTTGTCATATACGGTTTTTATTATCTTAAGGTATTTTCCTTCTATACCTATTTTATTAAGTGTTTTAATTATAAATGGATGTTGTATCTTGTCAAATGCTTTTTCTGCATCAATTGACATAATCATATGTTTTTTGTCCTTTATTTTGTTTATGTGATGTATCACATTGATGGATTTTCGTATGTTGAACCATCCTTGTGCCCCGGGGATGAACCCACTTGGTCGTGATGAATAATCTTTGTAATACATTGTAGTATTCTATTTGCTAGAATTTTGTTTAGGATTTTTGCATCTGTATTGATCAGAGATATTGGTCTACAGTTTTCTTTTGTTGTGTTGTCTTTACCAGGTTTTGGTATCAGGGTAATGTTGGCCTCATAAAATGAGTTAGGAGTACTGTCCCTTCTTCAATTTCTTGGAAGACTTTGAGCAAGATTGGTATTAGATTCTCTTCGCAGGTTTGGTAGAATTCACTAGTGAAGCCATCTGGTCCCGGACTTTTGCTTTTTGGAAGGTTTTGGATGACTGATTCCATTTCGTTACTGGTGATCGGTCTGTTTAGATTTTCCAGTTCTTCATAGTTTAGCCTTGGAAGGTTATATGTTTCTAAGAACTTGTCCATTTCTTCTAGGTTATTGAATTTGGTGACATATAGTCCTTCATAGTATTCTTGGATGATCCTTTGTATTTTTGTGGTGTCCGTGATAACTTCCCCTTTTTAATTTCTGATTTAGTTAATTAATGTCTTGTCTCTTTTTATCTTAGTGAGTCTTGCCAAGTGTTTGTCAATTTTGTTAATCTTTTCAAAGAACAAGCTCTTTGTCACATTAATTGTTTCTATTGTCTTTTTGTTCTCTATTTTATTTAGTTCTGCTCTGATTTTTGTTTTTTCCTTTCTTCTGCTGACCTTGGGTTTCATTTGTTTTTCTTTTTCTAGTTCTTTATGGTGTAATATGAGGTTATTTATTTGGGATGTTATTGTTTCTTGAGATAGACCTGTAATGATAAATTTCCCTCTTAAAACTGCTTTTGCTGCATCCGAAAAACTTCGGTAGGATGTGTTTTCATTCTCATTTGTTTCTATGTATCTGTTGATCTCTCCTCTAATTTCTTCTTTGACCTGGTCTTTCTTTAAAAGTATGTTGTATAATCTCCATGCATTTGCGTTTTTTCATGCTTTCTTTTTGCAGTTGATATCCAGTTTCAAAGTCTTGTGATCAGAGAATATGCTTGGTATAATTTCAATCTTAAATTTTCTGAGGCTGATTTTATGTCCCAATATATGGTCTATCCTTGAGAATGTTCCATGTACACTAGAAAAGAATGTATAGTCTAATATTTTAGGATGAATTGTTCTATTTATGTCAATTATGTCCATTTCATCTAATGTGTCATTTAAGGCTGTTATTTCATTATTTATTTTCTGATTGGATGATCTATCCATAGCTGTCAATGATGTATTTAGGTCCCCTAGTATAATTGTGTTTTGGTCAATTTCTCCCTTTAGTTCTGTTAGTAGTTGCTTGGTATATTTCGGTGCTCCCTGATTGGGGGTCATAAATATTGATGACTGTTATGTCTTCTTGTTTTATAGTCCCCTTTATCATTATGAAATATCCATCTTTGTCTCTTGTTACCTTTTTGATACTGAAGTCTGTTTCATCTTATATCATTATGGTGACACCTGATTTTCTCTGGGTACCATTTGCTTGGAGTGTCAATTTCCATCCTTTCATTTTGAGTCTATGCTTGTCCTTGTAGCTGAGATGTGTCTCTTGGAGACAGCATATGGTTGGGTTTAGTTTTTTTGATCCAATCTGCTACTCTGTACCTTTCTATTGGTGAGTTCAGTCCATTTACATTTAGGGTGATTACTGAAATATGAGGATTTCCTGTCATTCTATCTTTAGTTTTCTGGTAAGGCTGTGTCTCCATTGTTTCGTTGCCTTTTTGTTGTTTATTATTTCTGTGTGGTGGTATTCTATGATGTTTCCCTCTGTTTCTTCTTTTATTACAGTATATATTTCAGTTCTGGATTTATTTTGAGTGGTTACCCTTAAGTTTATGTGTAATAAAGTGTCATATTTAGAGTATTTCATTTTCCTCAGCACGCTGGCTTTCTTGATTCCCATATTCTCGTTCAGGCCTTTACTCTCCCCCTTTTTATGTTTTGATTGCTACAAGTTGTCCCTGTTGATGTTGGTCGAATAGCCTCCTTTAGTATTTCTTGTAGTGCAGGTTGTATATTAGAAAATTCTCTCAGCTTCTGTATGTCTGGAAAGGTCTTTATTCCTCTTTCATATCTAAAGGATATCTTTGCTGGATATATTATTCTTGGCTCATAATTTCTCTGTTTCAATAGTTTGAATATTTGATTCCACTCCCAACTGGCTTGTCGAGTTTCTGCTGAAAAATCTGATGATAATCTAGTGGGCTTTCTTTTGTAGGTTACCGTCTTATTTTCCCTGGCTCCCTTGAGGATTCTTTCTTTGTTGTTGACTTTAGACAGCTTCAATACAATGCGACTTGGAAAAGGCCTGTTGGGATTGAGGTAATTAGGTGTTCTGTTTGCTTCTTTGATTCAAGGATCCAGTTCTGTCCACAAGTTTGGGAAGTTCTCATCGACGAGTTGTTTGAATATGCTCTCTGCTCCCTTCTCTCTTTCTTCTCTTTCTTGTATGTCCATTATTCTTGTATTGCTTTTTCTGATGGAGTCAGAAAGTTCTTGTAGAGTCTTTCATTTCTTTTAAGTATCAAGTCTCTTTCTTCTTCCATCCATGTCATTTCTGGGTTTCTATCTTCTATGTCACTGATTCTTTCCTCCATCTGGTCAACTTTACTATCGCAGCTGGCTATTTCATTCTTAATTTCTTCTATTGAGTCTTCATCTCCATAAATTCTATTTCGTTCTTTTTTAAAATTTCAATCTCTTTCGTAAAATGTTCATGTTGTTCTTTGATTGTGTTTCTGAATTCATTAAACTGCCTTTCTGTGTTTTCTTGCATCTTGTTGAGTTTTTTAAGAACTGCAAACTTGAACTCACTGTCATTTAAGTCACATATTTCTATATCTTTAAGTTCCTTTTCTGGAGACTTTTCACTTTCTTTCTGAGCTGTCTGATTGTCTTGGTTATTCATGGCAATTACTAATTTATTATTTCTCTTCCTAGACATGTACAGGAGTGGCTTTGGAACAAGTTGATAGGAAGAGTTCTTTCTTTTGTTTTCCAGTACTTTTTGGTAAAATGTTTTATTTTTTCTCCGACTGCAGCCTTTTTTTTCCTCTCCTACATGGTAGTGTTATGTTTTCTCTGCACTATTCCAGCTTCTCACACAATGGGGGGCTTCCCTGGGAGACAGACTTCTTTCTTAACAGTTCACCTGGGTCAAAGGGCGCAGTGTCCGTGTTGGTATGAAGAGAGCTTTTGAAGTTCCAAAGCTCTTCCTGCCCCAGATTCAGAGCCCCTGTGTTCAGCAGTTCTGTTTACTCCTGCAGGGATCTGCCCAGTTGGTGGGAACAGGGGCGGGGTGAATTGTGAGAGGTAGCATAGAGCAATGGCAGTGACCACCACCACAGCCAGTCCTGCTTCCACCTCTCCCTCTTCTTTGCCAGAAGTAGTTGGGCTGTGAATTTTGTCTGGGTACCACAGTTCTCAGAACTGCAAATATTGTATTCTTTTGATCTGACACTGGTACTCTTCCGCTTCTAGCACTGGCAGGTGGGGGCCTGGCAAGCTCTGGGAGGGTATGGATGGGAGGGCTAGTCTCAGTGCCTACGGTTTCCATTCTCTGCTCGGCAGTGACGTCTTAAACCACCATTTTCAGACTTCTTCCCTCAGTCTTTTCTCCGAGGTCTCTGCCATGAGCCTTGGGTTCAGCCATGTTATATGCTGTCCCCTCAGCCCTGTGGGCCATAAATGGAGCCCTAGCAGTCCGAGTTCTTCTCTCTCCCACAGCTGCAGTAGTTCCGAGAAGCAGCGGGCTCAGAGCACTGAGCTGGGTCTGCGTCCTGCGCCCACGCACTGGTCCTTCTCCGCACTTCTCCGTTCCCTCCACCCCTGCTCCTGCAATTTGCCCACCTGTAGGTGAATTTAGTAGTGAGACTCTTTGTCTTGCCTCTCTGCTCTGCAGGGCGTCCTTTGTGGAGTTATAGCTGTTTAATTTGTTGTAAATTCTAGGGGAGATTTCCAGAGGCTCACCTCACACCGCCATTTTGATGACGTCTCTCCTCCAACATTTCTTATAATACTAGTTTTGTGTTGATTAAACTCCTTAGCTTTTTCTTGTCTGGGAAGCTCTTTACCTCTTCTGCAATTTTAAATGACAGCCTTGCTGAGTAAATCACCCTTGGTTGTAGGTTCTTGCTTTGCATCACGGCCTGCAAAGTTTCTGTTGAGAAATAATCTGACAGTCTTATGAGAGCTCCCATGTAAGTAACTAGCTGACTTTTTCTTGCTGCTTTTAGGATTCTCTCTTTGTCTTTAACCTACACCATTTTAATGGTGATGTGCCTTGGTGTGGGTCTTTTGGGGTATATCCTCGTTTGGGACTTTCTGAGCTTCCTGACTTGTGAATCTATTTACTTCACCAGGTTAGGGAAATTTTCCGTCATTAGTTCTTCAAATAATTTCTTAATCCCTTGCTTTCTCTCTTCTCCTTCTGGTACCCCCACGACACAAATTGTTACACTTGATGTTCTCCCAGAGGTCCCTTAAACTACCGTCATTTTTTAAATTGTTTTCTTTTTACTGATGTATTGAGTGTTTTAGGCTACCTTGCCTTCCAAGTTGCTGTTTCATTCCTCTGCTTCATCTAATCTTCTGTTGATTCCTTTTAGTGTATTCTTCATTTCAGTAATTGTTTGATTTATTTTTGACTGGTTCTTTTTTGTAGCTTTTATGTCCCTTTTTGCTTTTTGCTCCCTTTTTCTCCCTTATGGCTTTTATGCTTACTATCTCTCTGTTGGAATTCTCATTAAGTTCCTTTAGCATCCTTATAATCAGTATTTTGAACTCTGCATCTCGTAAATTGCTTGCTTCCATTTCATTCTATCCTTTTTCTGGAGTTTTTTCCTGTACTTTCCTTTGGGACATGCTTCTTTGTTTTCTCATTTTGGCCACCTCCCTGTGTTTGTTTCTCTGTATTAGGTAGATCTGCAATGTTTCTAAATCTTGGGAAGGTAGTCTTATGTAGTAGTTGCCCTGTGAGGCCCAGTGGCACAGCCTCCCTAACCACTTTTCCTGGGTATTCCAGGGGTGTCCATTATGTGGTTGTTTGTGCCCTCATTTTGCAATTAAGCCTTTATTGCTGATGGCACATCAGTGGGTGGGACTGACTCTCAGGTTAACTGTCTATGAGGATTGTCCACACCCACAGCATACGAGCTGCGGTGCATTGCCTGACCCCAAAAAGTGGGATTTGCCCCAGCAGTCTCTGGTGCCTATCAAGACCACTCTTTGTGCATGCTACTTGTGAGATTAATTGAGTGGTGCTCTGGTGTATTCTGAAGATAGCCTCCAGATATGTTTGTTCCGGGAATACTTGGGAAGGGCTATCATGCAGGTCAAGTTAAGCTGCTGCTGTGACTGTCCTGAGGCAAACTGGTAGGAGTTACAAAGTGATCCGTGGTTTCTCACTGCTAATACTTGAACTCAAGGCTTGTGAGAGTGGCCATGCTGGTAACCAAACACACTGCAATCAATATTGGACCTGTGGCTGCTCAGCAAATGGCCTAGGGAATCCCAAGTCATGCTGCTGCCTGTAAGGGTCACTTGCTGAAAAAGCCTTGCGTGGTAGGCGATTTGGGTGAGGCAGGGTCTCTCCAGGATGTGGTGAGTGGTGTTCACTAGGTTAATGCAGCTTCAGATCTGGCACCAGTACTGAGCCTGGGACCACTCAGCAAAAGACTCAGAGCACACCAAAGCCAGCCACCACTTGCCTCATGTCCATGACCCCTGAGACCTGTCCACAAAAGACTGCAACATGGGCTATATCTGGCTCCCACCACATACAAGCCAAGGCCACCTGTTTGCTGCTGAAAGAGGCTCCTACAGTGCACCAACTGGAGCTGGCTGCCCATCTTCAAAAATGCCTCCTGTGATGTGCAACTTCGGTGAAGCAGGATCCCAGGGAGTCTCCAGGTTTGAGCAAGCAGATTTCACTAGGCCAATGCAGATTCAGGTTTAGCCATATGGGGGGTTCCAGGGTTCCATGCTGGAAAGATGGCCCCCCTGTAGGCTCCACAGAAGAGGGGCTCAACACAGGTTCTATGGTGGCTGTCCCTCCAGCCCATACTCTGAAGCCACACAACTCAGTCTCTCCTGATTTTCTCCAATGACTTCTAATCCACTGTCCCTCTGCTGGAGCTCAGGGTAAGTGCCTGGGATCAGGAGTATCTGTGAGATACTCCTGAGGACACTTGGGTCTCTAGCAGCCTTCAATCTCACCTGGACAGACAGAATCCCCACTGTTTTTTCACAGACAAATATTATGGGGTGTCCTCTTCCTGGCACTGATGCTCTGAGCTGGGAACCCTGGTGTGGGACTGGGACCTTTTGCTCATCCAGGGGGACCTCTGCAGTCAAGATATTCTTCGTGATTCTTGATAATCACACATGGGTGTGAGGCCAGCCTGTTTTACATCTCTGTCCCTCCTACCAGTCTCAACATGGTTTCTTTTTTATATCCTTGTAGGACTTCTGTTCATCTAGTCTTTAGATGGTTATCTAGGTTGATTTTTCTATAATTTAGTTGTAATTTTAATGTGATCATCAGAGGTGGTAAGCATAACATTTACCTACTCTGCCGTCTTGACCAGACTCTTCTGAATTATCTTTAAGAGATTTTCAGTTCCAATCATCTATAACTCAGTAATCTTTTCATCATTATGAGCTAAGAGTCTTTTTCTTTTCTATTTAAAGTGGTTAACATGGGGCTCATTTCCCAACAGACTGATTAATATGGTAGATTCTAGTCTTGTTACTCAAAATGTAATTCATATGTCAGCAGCATCAGTATTTCCTGGAAGCTTGTTAGAAATACAGAAACTCAGACCCCACCCCAGAACTCCTGACTCAGAATTTGAATTTCACCAAGATCTCCAGGTGATGTGATGAACATTAAATTTGAGAAGCACTGATATAGAAGATATTGGAATCTTTCTTGGTTGACTTATATCATTGATTCTCATCACATTCTCCTCTCTATGGTTTATAGCAGAAAGGTTAAAAAGGCTGGTCAATCCTGCCCTGTTCCAACACTCCATGGCTCCAAGGGAAAATACAGAGTCAGAATTTGCCATGTTTGCCCATATTATAACTTACAACTTAACAGTCACCATCTGCCAACTTATAAACAGTCTTCCCAATACCCACAATCATTTAGAATATCAAGGATATTGAAAGCAGTTCTTCTCCAGTATACAGCCTAGGCCCCTTTTATGAGATCATCTTTCCAATCCTGAGATTCACTAATTCTATAATACAAACATTCATAACAAAAACTCAGATCCTTTACAAATTGCCCCAGGCTTGTCCATGTGTTATTAAAATTGTGCTGAGTAAAAATGCTACAAATGTCCTAGGAGACAGTATTCATGCCCACTTAGCATGACATCCCATAATAGACCTATTTGGCCTGTGACCCTGGCACCTCTATTCACTATGATCTTTTGAAACCAGAGAAAGGCAAACATCAGAATGTCAATCCAAAGGCATAAACATGAGTATAAGATGCTTTGCTTGGAGAATTTTCATAAGATCATATTTCTGGCCAGGTTCCTATTACTTCTGAGTTGTAGTCAGAAGGCACTTTTTACATTAACATTTTCTCTTACCAGAAGGAAAACATTATCCCCCGAATAAAATTCAAGTGAATTAAATCACTTCCAACCTCAGCATTATTTCAGGCTTAGTGTCATTTGTGGATTCAAGATTGACTCCTATTTATCTGCTCAGGTTCCATCCCTAATAAAAAAAAAATGCCAAGAAACAAAGCAAAGAGGCATCTCATTTTCAGAGGCAATTACCTTACATGTTTTAAACTGATCATAAAGCAGTTCAATTTATCAGCTTCTTACAGAGTCAGGTCTTTCTGACAAAGTTGAATCTGACTGTATTTATTCTTTCAACAAATATTTATTTAGTGTTTAGCATGTTCCAGGCACTAGGGCTAGACACAAAGAGAAAAAGGTTTTTTGATTCTTTTCAATTTTAAAAAAATTTATTGGGGTGACAATTGTTAGTAAACTTACATAGATTTCAGGTGTACAATTCTGTATTACATCATCTATAAATCACATTGTGTGTTCATCACCCAGAGTCAGTTCTCCTTCCATCACCATATATTTGATCCCCCTTACCCTCATCTCCCAGCCCCCACCCCCTTACCCTCTGGAAACCACTAAACTATTGTCTGTGTCTGTGAGTTTTTGTTTCTCATTTGTTTGTCTTGTTCTTTTGTTGTGTTTGGTTTATGTACCACATATCAGTGAAATCATATGGTTCTCTGCTTTTTCTGTCTGACTTATTTCACTCAGCATTACACTCTCAAGATCCATCCATGTTGTCACAAATGTTTCTATATCATCTTTTCTTACCGCCGAATAGTATTCCATTGTGTATATATACCACAACTTCTTTATCCATTCATCTATCGAAGGACATTTTGGTTGTTTCCATGTCTTGGCCACCGTAAACAAAGCTGCAATGAACATTGGAGCACACGTGTCTTTATCTCTAAATGCTTTCAGATTTTTTGAGTAGATACACAGGAGAGGGATTGCTAGGTCATATGGTAATTCTATGGGTTCCTTTTTCCCCCCAGCCTCTCCAACACTTGTTCCTCTATGTCTTGTTGATGATAGCCATTCTAACTGGGGTGAGGTGTTATCTCATTGTGGTTTTGATTTGCATTTCTCTGATGATTAGTGATGTTGAGCATTTTTTCATATGTCTATTTGCCATTTGTATGTCCTCTTTGGAGAAATGTCTCTTCAGGTCCTCTGCCATTTTTCAATTGGGTTGTTTGTTTTTTTGTTGTTGAGTTGCGTGTGTTCCTTGTATGTTTTGGATATTAGCCCCTTATCGGAGGCACTGTTTGCAAAAATCTTCCCCCATTCACTTGGTTGCCTCCTTATTTTGTCAATGGTTTCTTTTGCTGTGCAGAAGCTTTTAAATTGGATATAGTCCCATTCATTTATTTTAGCTTTTACTTCCTTTGCCTTTGGAGTCAAGTTCATAAAATACACAATGGAATACTATTCGGCAGTAAGAAAAGATGATATAGGAACATTTGTGACTACATGGATGGATCTTGAGAGAGTAATGCTGAGCGAAACAAGTCAGACAGAAAAAGCAGAGAACCATGTGATTTCACTGATATGTGGTATATAAACCTAAAACAGCAAAAGAACAAGACAAACAAATGAGAAACAGAAACTCATAGACACAGACAATAGTTTAGTGGTTGCCAGAGGGTAAGGGGGGCGGCGGGTGGGGGGGTGGGAGATGAGGGTAAGGGGGATCAAATATATGGTGATGGAAGGAGAAATGAGTCTGGGTGCTGAACACACAATGGGATTTATAGATGATGTAATACAGAATTGTACACCTGAAATCTATGTAATTTTACTAACAAATGTCACCCAATAAATTTAATTTAAAAAAAAAATGCTCTTTGAACCCAAGGTCCATAAGTTTAGTACCTATGTTTTCTTCTATGCAGTTTATTGTGTCAGGTCTTATGCTTAAATCTTTGATCCATTTTGAATTAACTTTGGGGAAATGGGTTCTTGTCATCTGCAGTGGCATGGATGGACCTTGAGGGCATTGTGTAGAGTGGAGTTTGTCAGACAGAAAAAGACAGATGCAGTGTGATTTTACTAATATTTGGAATCTAAAATCAAAATAAATAAACAAAATAGAAACAAACTCATAGATACCAAAAACATTTTTGTGGTTGCCAGGTGGGAAGGAGGCTGGGAAGTAGGTGGAAGTGGAGAAGGGATTAAGAGGTACAAATTCATTGTTTGAAGTAGTCATAAGATGAAGGTATAACACAAAGAATATACTGTGTTTCCCCGAAAATAAGATGTGACAGGATAATCAACTCTAATGCGTCTTTTGCAGCAAAAATTCATATAAGACAAAGTCTTATTTTACTATAAGACCAGGTTTTTAATATCATATCATATCACATCACATCACATCATATCATATCATATATCATATAATAAATACTAGGTCTTATATTAATTTTTTCTCCAAAAGACACATTAGAACTCATTGTCCGGCTATGTCTTATTTTTGGGGAAACACCGTAGTCAATAATATTATAATAACAGTATGGTGACAGATGAGTACTAGATTTATCAGGGAGATAAATGGGAGGGGTGTTGGGGAACAGGGTAAAAAAGCTGAAGGGGGGGAGACATCACCAAAATGGGGGCGAGGGGTGAACCTCTGGAAACCTCCCTTGGAATTTACAACAAATTAAACAGCTATAACTCCACAACGGAATCCCTGCAGAGAAGACAGCAAAGAGAAAGAGGCTCACCACTGAATTCACCAAAAGGAGGGCAAATTATGGAGCAGGGGAGGACGAAAGGGAGAAGTGCAGAGACGGAGCCACGTGGGCGCAGGACGCAGACCTAGCACAGTGCGCCGAGCTCGCTGCTTCCCGGAACTACCGCAGCTGCGGGAGAGGGAAGAACTCGGACTGCTAGGGCTCCGCTTATGGCCCACAGGGCTGAGGGGACAGCATATAACACGGCTGAACCCAATGCTCACGGCAGAGCCCTAGGGACACTGACTGATGGAAGAAGGCTCAAAACACTGGTTTCAGCCCTCACTACCGAGCAGAAAATAAAAACCTTAAGCACTGAGACTAGCTGCCCCCTCCCTAGCCTCCCAGAGTTCGCCCTCCCCCCACCTGACCAGTGCTAGAAGTGGAACACTAGCAGTGTCAGATCAAAATAACAGAATATTTGCTCTTCTGAGAACTGTGGACCACAGACACAGATTCGCAGCCGAACTAGTTCCAGCAAAGGGGAGGGAGCTGTGGAAGCAGGACTGGCTGTGGTGGTGGTCGCTGCCATTGCTCTGGGCCATGTCTCACAACTCACCCCATCCCTGGGCCCACCTATCTAGGCGGATCCCTGCAGGAGTAAACAGAACTGGTGAAACACATGGCTCTGAATCTGGTGCAGGAAGAGCTTTGGAACTTAAAAAGCTCTCCGCATCCCCACACAGATGCGGTGTCCTATGACCTAGGCAAACTGTTAACAGAGGAGAAGCCTGCCTTCCAGGGAATCCCCTCATTGTGTGAGAAGCTGGAATAGTGCACAGAAAATATAGCAGTACATTGTGAGAGAGAAAAAAGGCTGCAGTCGGAGAGAAAATAAAACATTCTACCAACACGTACTGGAAAACAAAAGAAAGACCTATTTCTCTCAACCTGTTGCAGAAGACACTCCTGTAGATGTCTAGGAAGAGAAATAATAAATCATTAATTGCCATGAATAACCAAGGCAACAAGACAGCTCAGAAAGAATGTAAGTGAAAAGTCTCCAGAAAATGAACTTAAACATATGGAAATATGTTATTTAACTGACACAGAATTCAAGTATACAGTTCTCAAAAAATGCAACGAGATGCAAGAAAACACAGAAAGGCAGTTTAATGAACTCAGAAACACAAGCAAAGAACAACATGAGCATTTTATGAAAGAGATTGAAATTTTAAAAAAGAAACAATTAGAATTTCAAGACACTACCAACTAAATAGAAGAAATGAAGAATGAAATTGCCAGCTTAGGTAGTAGCGTTGACCAGATTTAGGAAAGAATCAGTTACAGCAAAGACAGAAACCTGGAAATCACACAGCTGAAAGAAGAAAGAGATTTGTGACTTAAAAGAAATGAAAGAACTCTATAAGAATTTTTTGACTCCATCAGAAAGAGCAATATAAAAATAATGGGCATACCAGAAGGAGAAGAAAGAGAGAAGGGAACAGAGAGTATATTAAAACAAATAGTAATCTTCCCAAACTTGGGGAAAGAACTGGATCCTCGAATCCAAGAAGCAAATTGAACACCTAATGACCTCAACCCAAACAGGCCTTCTGCCAGGCACATTGTATTGAAGCTGTCAAAAATCAACGACAAAGAAAGAATCCTCAAGGCAGCCGGGGAAAAGAAGACGATAAACTACAAAGGAAAGCCCATTAGATAATCATGAAATTTTCCAACAGAAACCCTACAAGCCAGGAGGGAGTGGAAACAAATATTCAAATTATTGAAAGAGAGAAATTCTGAGCAAAGAATAATATACCCAGGAAAGATAGCCTTCAGATATGAAGGAGTAATAAATAAATAAAGGAGGCTATTCGACCACCATCAACAGGGACAATTAGTAGCAACCAAAAATCAAAAGGGGAAGAATAAAGGCCTGAACCAGAAATTAGGAATGTAGAAAGTAAGCGTGCTGAAGAAAATGGAATACTCTAATGATCAAACTTTCTTTTACATAAACTTAAGGGTAACCACTCAAAAAAAATCCAGAACTGAAATATTTACTATAATAAAAGAAGAAACAGAGGGAAACATCATAGAATACCACCACTCAGAAATAATAGACAACAACAAAAAGGCAAAGAAACAATGGAGACACAGCCTTACCAGAAAACTAAAGATAGAATGACAGGAAATCCTCACATATCAACAATCACCCTAAATGTAAATGGACTGAACTCACCAATAAAAAGGCACAGAGTAGCAGATTGGATCAAAAAACTAAAGCCAACCTTATGCTGTCTAGAAGAGACACATCTCAGCTACAAGTACAAGAATAGACTCAAAGTGCAAGGGTGGAAATTGACACTCCAAGCAAATGGTATCCAGAGAAATCAGGTGTAGCCATACTGTATCAGATCAAAAATACTTCAGGATCTAAAAGGTAACAAGAGACAAAGAGGGACATTTCATAATGGTAAAGGGGACTATACAACAAGAAGACATAACAGTCATCAACATTTATGCCTCCAATCAGGGAGAAACGAAATATACCAAACAACTATTAACAGAAATAAAGGGAAAAATTGTCCAAATACAAATATACTAGGCCACTTAAATACATCATTGACAGCTATGGATAGAACATCCAATCAGAAAATAAACAAAGAAATACCAGCCCCAAATGACATGTTAGATGTAATGGACATAATTGACATTTATAGAGCACTTATCCTAAAAATCAGACTGTAGGTTTCTCTTTGGTGTACATGGAACATTCTCAAGGATAGACCATATATTGGGACATAAAATCAGGCTCAGCAAATTTAAGGAGATTAAAATAACACCAAGTATATTCTCTGACCACAAGGCTTTGAAATTGGATATCAACTGCAAAAAGAAAGCAGGAAAAAACACAAATACATGGACATTAAACAACATACTTTTAAAGACCGACCGGGTCAAAGAAGAAATTAGAGGAGAGATCAAAAGATACATGGAAACAAATGACAATGAAACACATCCTACCAAAATTTTTTGGACGCAGTGAAAGCAGTTTTAAGAGGGAGATTTATATCATTACAGACCTATCTCAAGAAACAAGCAAAATCCCAAATAAATAACCTCATGTTACACCTTAAAGAACTAGTAAAAGAACAAAAGAGACCCAAGGTCAGCAGAAGAAAAGAAGTAATAAAAATCAGAGCAGAACTAAATGAAATAGAGAACAAAAGGACAATAGAAAAAACTAACGTGACAAAGAGCTGCTTCTTTGAAAAGATTAACAAAATTGACAAACCCTTGTCTAGGCTCACTAAGATAAAAAGAGAGAAGACACTAATAAACAAAATCAGAAATGAAAAAGGGGAAGTTATCACGGACACCACAGAAATACAAAGGATCATCCAAGAATACTATGAAGGACTATATGCCACCAAATGCAATAACCTAGAAGTAATGGACAAGTTCTTAGAAACATATAGCCTTCCTAGGCTGAACCATGAAAAACTGGAAAATCTAAACAGACAGATCACCGGTAATGAAATTGAATCAGTCATCCAAAACCTTCCCAAAAGCAAATGGCCCGGACGAAATAGCTTCACTAGTGAATTCTACCAAACCTTCAAAGAGGATCTAATACCAATCCTGCTCAAAGTCTTCCAAAATTTGAAGAAGAGACAGTACTCCCTCACTCACTTTATGAGGCCTACATTACCCTGATACCAAAACCTTATAAGGACAACTCAAAAAAAGAATATTACCGACCAATATCTCTGATGAAAACAGATGCAAAAATCCTAAACAAAATTCTAGCAAATCGAATGCAACAATGCATTAAAAAGGGTATTCGTCACAACCAAGTGGGATTCATCCCAGGGACACAAGGATGGTTCAACATATGCAAATCCATCAATGTGATACATCACATAAACAAAATAAAGGACAAAAATCATATGATTATATCAATTGATGCCGAAAAAGCATTTGACAAGATACAACATTCATTTATGATTAAAATGCTTAATAAAATAGGTATAGAAGGAAAATACCTTAACATAAGAAGGCCATATATAACAAACCCTCAGCTAATATAGTAATTAATGGTGAAAAACTGAAGTCCTTTGCTTTACATTCAGGAACACGACAGGCTGTCCCCAATCACCTCTGCTTTTCAACATAGTGTTGGAAGTCCTTGCCAGAGCAATCAGGCAAGAGAAAGAAATAAAAGGCAACCAAATTGGGAATGGAGAAGTTAAATTGTCACTCTGTGCAGATGACATGATGCTATGTATAGCAAACCCTAGAGAGGCCACCAAAGACCTATTGGAAAATATCCATTCAAAAAATCTGAAAACATTTATCCATAAAGACAAGTGTGCTCCAGTATTCATAGCAACTTTATTTACGGTGACCAAGACATGGAAACAATCAAAATATCCTTCGATAGATGAATGCATAAAGAAGTTGTGGTAAATATACACAATGGAATACTATTTGGTGGTAAGAAAAGATGAAATAGGACCATTTGTGACAACATAGATGGATCTTGAGAATATAAGCTAAGCGAAATAAGTCAGACTGAAAAAGCAGAGGACCATATGATTTCACTGATATGTGGCATATAAATGAAAAACAACAAAAGAACAAGAGAAACACATGAGACGCAAAAACTCATAGATACAGACAATAGTTTAGTGGTTACCAGAGGGTAAGGGGGGAAGGGAGGGGAAGATGAGGGTAAAGGGGATCAAATATATGGTGATGGAAGGAGAACTGTCTCTGCGTGGTGAACACACAATGGAATTTATAGATGATGTAATACAGAATTGTACACCTGAAATCTATGTAACTTTATTAACAATTGTCACCCCAATAAACTAATTTATTTAAAAAAAGGGGGGAGCCGCGCGGGCTTAGGACGCAGAGCTCGCTCAGTGCGCCGAGCTCGCTGCTTCCGGGAACTACCGCAGCTGCGAGTGAGGGAAGAACTCGGACTGCTAGGGCTCCGCCAGGGCACCACAGGGCTGAGGAGACAGCATATAACACGGCTGAACCCAACGCTCACGGCAGAGACCTCGGAGAAAAGACTGAGGGAAAAAGGCTGAAAACGGTGGTTTAAGCCCGCACTGCCGAGCAGAGAACGGAGCCTTAGGCACAGAGACTAGCCGCCCCCTCCCTCCCCTCCCAGAGCTCGCCCCGCCCCCACCTGCCCGGTGCTAGAAGTGAAACAGTAGCAGTGTCAGATCAAAACAACAGAAAATTTGCTGTTTTGAGAACTGTGGGCCGCAAACACAAATTCACAGCCCAACTAGTTCCAACAAAGGGGAGAGAGCTGTGGAAGCAGGACCGGCTATGGTGGTGGTCGCCGCCATTGCTCTGGGCCACCTCTCACAACTCACCCCGCCCCTGACCCCACCTATCTGGGCGGATCTCTGCAGGAGTAAACAGAACTGCTGAAATATACAGGCTCTGAATCAGGAGCTGGAAGAGCTTTGGAACATCAAAAGCTCTCCGCATACCCACCGGGACACTGCGCCCTGTGACCTAGACGAACTATTAACAGAGGAGAAGCCCGTCTCCCAGGGAATCCCCCCGTTGTGTGAGAAGTTGGAATAGTGTAGAGAAAACATAGCACTACCGTGTGGGAGAAGAAAAATAAGTTGCAGTTGGAGAAATAATAAAACATTCTACCAACAAGTACTGGCAAACAAAAGACAGACTGCTTTCTATCAACCTGTTGCAGAATTCACTCCTGTAGATGTCTAGGAAGAGAAATAGTAAACCAGTAATCGCCATGAATAACCAAGGCAACAAGATAGCTCAGAAAGAAAGTGAAAAATCTCCAGAGAAGGCACTTAAAGATACAGAAATATGTGACTTAAATGACAGAGAATTCAAGATTGCAGTTCTGAAAAAACTCAACGAGATACAAGAAAACACAGATAGGCAGTTAAAGGAACTCAGAAACTCAATCAAAGAACAGCATGAGCATTTTACGAAAGAGATTGAAATCTTAAATAAGAACCAAATAGAATTTCTGGAGATTAAGAACTCAATAGAAGAAATTAAGAATGAAATAACCAGCTTAGGTAGTAGAGTTGACCACATGGAGCAAAGAATCAGTGACATCGAAGATAGAAACCTGGAAATGACACAAATAGAAGAAGAACGAGACTTGAGACTTAAAAGAAATGAAAGAACTCTACAAGAACTTTCTGACTCCATCAGAAAGAGCAATATAAGAATAATGGGCATACCAGAAGGAGAAGAAAGAGAGAAGGGAAAGAAAATATATTCAAACAAATTGTCGATGAGAACTTCCCAAATTTGTGGACAGAACTGGACCCTCGAATCCAAGAAGCAAATAGAACACCTAGTTACCTCAATCCCAACAGACCTTCTCCATGGCACATTGTATTGAAGCTGTCTAAAATCAATGACAAAGAAAGAATCCTCAAGGCAGCCAGGGAAAAGAGGATGGTAACTTACAAAGGAAAGCCCATTAGATTATCATCAGATTTTTCAGCAGAAACTCTACAAGCCAGGAGCGAGTGGAACCAAATATTCAAACTATTGAAAGAGAGAAACCATGAGCCAAGAATAATATATCCAGCAAAGATATCCTTTAGATATGAAGGAGGAATAAAGACCTTTCCAGACATACAGAAGCTGAGGGAATTTTCTAATACACGACCTGCACTACAAGAAATAATAAAGGAGGCTATTCGACCACCATCAACAGGGACAATTTGTGGCAACCACAACTCAAAAACGGGGAGAGTAAAGGCCTGAACCGGAATATGGGAATGGAGAAAGTAAGCGTGCTGGAGAAAATGGAATACTCTAAATATCAAACTTTCTTTTACATAAACTTAAGGGTAACCACTCAAAATAAATCCAGAACTGAAATATATACTGAAATAAAAGAAGAAACAGAGAGAAACATCATAGAATACCATCACTCAGAAATAATAGACAACAACAAAAAGGCAAAGAAACAATGGAGACACAGCCTTACCAGAAAACTAAAGATAGAATGACAGGAAATCCTCACATATCAATAATCACCCTAAATGTAAATGGACTGAACTCACCAATAAAAAGGCACAGAGTAGCAGATTGGATCAAAAAACTAAACCCAACCATATGAGGTTTCCAGGAGACACATCTCAGCTACAAGGACAAGCATAGACTCAAAGTGAAAGGGTGGAAATTGACACTCCAAGCAAATGGAACCCAGAGAAAATCAGGTGTAGCCATAATGATGTCAGATGAAACAGACTTCAAGGTGAAAAAGATAACAAGAGACAAAGATGGATATTTCATAATGGTGAAGGGGACTGTACAACAAGAAGACATAACAGTCATCAATATTTATGCCCCCAATCAGGGAGCACTGAAATACACCAAGCAACTACTAACAGAACTAAAGGGAGAAATTGACCAAAACACAATTATACTAGGGGACTTAAATACATCATTGACAGCTATGGATAGATCATCCACACAGAAAATAAATAACGAAATAATAGCCCTAAATGACACATTAGATAAAATGGACATAATTGACATTTATAGAGCACTTCATCCTAAAACATCAGACTATACATTCTTTTCTAGTGTACATGGAACATTATCAAGGATAGACCATATATTGGGACATAAAATCAGTCTCAACATATTAAAGAAGATTGAAATCATACCATGCATATTCTCTGATCACAAGGGTTTGAAATTGGATATCAACTGTAAAAAGAAAGCAGGAAAAAACACAAATACATGGAGATTAAATAACATACTTTTAAAGAAGGACTGGGTCAAAGAAGAAATTAGAGGAGAGATCAAAAGATACATAGAAACAAATGACAATGAAAATACATCCTACCAAAATTTTTGGGATGCAGCGAAAGCAGTTTTAAGAGGGAAATTTATCTCACTACACGCCTATCTCAAGAAACAAGAAAACTCCCAAATAAATAACCTCATGTTACACCTTAAAGAACTAGAAAAAAAAGAACAAGTAAAACCCAAGGTCAGCAGAAGAAAGGAAATAACAAAAATTAGAGCAGAACTAAATGTAATAGAGAACAAAAAGACAATAGAAAAAATTAATATGACAAAGAGCTGGTTCTTTGAGAAGATTAACAAAATTGACAAACCCTTGGCTAGACTTACTTAGATAAAAAGAGAGAAGACGCTGATTAACAAAATCAGAAACGTAAAAGGGGAAGTTATCACGGACACCACAGAAATACAAAGGATCATCCAAGAATACTATGAAGGACTATATGCCACCAAATTCAACAACCTAGAAGAAATGGACAAGTTCTTAGAAACATATAGCCTTCCAAGGCTGAACCATGAAGAACTGGAATATCTAAACAGACCGATCATCAGTAACGAAATGGAATCAGTCATCCAAAACCTTCCCAAAAGCAAAAGTCCGGGACCAGATGGCTTCACTAGTGAATTCTACCAAACCTTCAAAGAGGATCTAATACCAATTCTGCACAAACTCTTCCAAAAAATTGAAGAAGAGACAGTACTCCCTAACTCATTCTATGAGGCCAACATTACCCTGATACCAAAACCTGGTAAGGACAGCACAAAAAAAGAAAACTACAGACCAATATCTCTGATGAATACCGATGCAAAAATCCTAAATAAAATTCTAGCAAATCGAATACAGCAATGTATTAAAAAGATTATTCATCACGAATACGTGGGGTTCATCGCCGGGGCACAAGGATGGTTCAACATAAGCAAATCCATCAATGTGATACATCACATAAGCAAAATAAAGGACAAAAATCATGATTATATCAATTGATGCAGAAAAAGCATTTGACAAGATACAACATCCATTTATGATTAAAACACTTAATAAAATAGGTATAGAAGGAAAATACCTTAACATAATAAAGGCCATATATGACAACCCCTCTGCTAATCTCATAATTAATGGTGAAAAACTGAAGCCCTTTGCTCTACCTTCAGGAACACGACAGGGCTGGCCCCTATCACCTCTGCTTTTCAACATAGTGTTGGAAGTCCTTGCCAGAGCAATCAGGCAAGAGAAAGAAATAAAAGGCATCCAAATTGGGAATGAAGAAGTTAAATTATCACTCTTTGCAGATGACATGATGCTATATATAGAAAACCCTAAAGACTTCACCAAAAAGCTATTAGAAACAATCAACGAATACAGTAAAGTTGCAGGCTACAAAATCAACGCACAAAAGTCCATTGCCTTCCTATATACTAACAATGAAATCTCAGAAAAAGAAATACAAAAAACAATTCCTTTTGCAATTGCAGCAAAAAGAATAAAATACCTAGGAATAAACTTAACCAAGGATGTGAAAGACCTATATGCTGAAAACTATAAGACATTTTTGAAAGAAATTGAAGAAGATACAAAGAAATGGAAAGACATTCCGTGCTCATGGATTGGAAGAATCAACATAGTTAAAATGGCCATATTACCCAAAGCAATATGCAGATTCAATGCAATCCCCATCAAAATCCCAATGGTATATTTCAAAGAAATAGAACAAAAAATTATCAGATTTGTTTGGAACCACAAAAGACCCCGAATAGCCAAAGCAATCTTAAGGAAAAAGAACAATAATGGACGTATCACACTTTCTGACTTTGGCTTGTACTACAGGGCTACAATAATCAAAACAGCATGGTATTGGCAGAAAAACAGACACGTAGACCAATGGAATAGAATGGAGAATCCAGAAATAAAACCACATAAATATGGACAGATAATTTTTGACAAAGAAGCTGAAAACATACAATGGAGGAAAGACAACCTGTTCAATACATGGTGCTGGGAGAATTGGATAGCCACGTGCAAAAGAATGAAACTGGACTGCTATTTGTCACCATGTACCAAATTTAATTCAAAATGGATCGAAGAATTAAGCATAAGACCTGACACAATAAACAGCATGGAAGAAAACATAGGTACTAAACTTATGGACCTTGGGTTCAAAGTGCATTTTATGAACTTGACTCCAAAGGCAATGGAAGTAAAGCTGAAATAAACGAATGGGACTATATGAAACTTAAAAGCTTCTGCACAGCAAAAGAAACCATTGACAAAATAAAGAGGCCACCAACTGAATGGGAGAAGATTTTTGCAAACAGTGCCTCCGATAAGGGACTAGTATCCAGAATATACAAGGAACTCATGCAACTCAACAACAAAAAAACAACCCAATTGAAAAATGGGCAGAGGACTTGAAGAGACATTTCTCCAAAGAGGACATACAAATGGCAAATAGACATATGAAAAAATGCTCAACATCACTAATCATCAGAGAAATGCAAATCAAAACCACAATGAGCTATCACCTCACCCCAGTCAGAATGGCTATCATCAACAAGACAAATAATAAAAAATGTTGGAGAGGCTGTGGAGAAAAAGGAACCCTCATACACTGTTGGTGGGAATGCAGACTGGTGCAGCCCTTATGGAAGGCAGTGTGGAGGTTCGTCAAAGAATTATGAATAGAATTGCCATATGACCCAGCAATCCCTCTCCTGGGTATGTAACCAAAAAATCTGAAAGCATTTAGAGATAAAGACACGTGTGCTCCAATGTTCATTGCAGCTTTGTTTACGGTGGCCAATACATGGAAACAACCAAAATGTCCTTCGATAGATGAATGGATAAAGAAGTTGTGGTATATATACACAATGGAATACTATTCGGCGGTAAGAAAAGATGATATAGGAACATTTGTGACAACATGGATGGATCTTGAGAGAGTAATGCTGAGCGAAATAAGTCAGACAGAAAAAGCAGAGAACCATGTGATTTCACTGATATGTGGTATATAAACCAAAAACAGCAAAAGAACAAGACAAACAAATGAGAAACAGAAACTTATAGACACAGATAATAGTTTAGTGGTTGCCAGAGGGTAAGGGGGGTGGGGGGGGAGGTGAGGGTAAGGGGGATCGAATATATGGTGATGGAAGAACTGACTCTGGGTGATGAACACACAATGGGATTTATAGATGATGTAATACAGAATTGTACACCTGAAATCTATGTAATTTTACTAACAATTGTCACCCCAATAAATTTAATTAAAAAAAAAAAAAGAGAAAAAAAGAAGATTAAATGGAAACCAAAATTTAAATCCTGATTGCTAGTCTGATGTTCTTTCCAGTGTTCAGTGCATCAGAATTTATTTATTACCTTAGTTTGGAATCTAGTTATCATTGATATGAGCTATGCCTGTCTAGCTGAGATTTGATCAATCTCTGACACTATACCTGGTGTTTGCTACACTCTTGTATCCGTAGCTCACTATTTGGACTGGCGAAAGTCACTTAGCCTTTCTGGGTCCCAGGTTTCTGATCTATAATAGGAAAAAATAAAAACCTTCTTTGATTATATCACAAACCAGAGTGTCCAGAATCTTATGGGAACAAAATAAACATTCTCTGAATGTAAATTAATTGCGGGCAGAGACTGTATTTCTCTTGTCTATCATTGTAATCCCTATGAATGCCTTGCATGGTGTCTATCATGAGCAGATACTCAGTATATATTTGTTAAATAAACAAAGAATGATGATATGATATCATAGGCAGGAAATTATTTTTTAATCTTGTTAGTGTCATAAAAATGTAAGGGATCATTAAGGTTATCATTGTAGTCACACAAGCTCTAAATTGTCTGTGGTGCTCTACTGGCTGTCAACAAAGTGGAGCCACATTATCTCTGTCTTTGGCATCTGGTTACTCACAACCTTCAACAAACAATTAATGATTGTAATATGTAGGATTTACTAGAGTTGGACATAAACCTAATCATTTAAAAAAGGATTACAAAAGGTTTGTTTTTACATATTGTATAGATATGGGGAACACATTTTAGACTCATGAACAAGGACAAATATATTTTGAGTGAAAAGTAAAGAAAGTAGGCACAGATAATTTTAATTTCAAACTAGGCAACACAAGGGTTTTGTCAGCCTTACTCTGAGAAACTGGAGAAGGCATGATGAAAGAAATGGAATTCTCAGAATTTTGCAGTTCCCCAGTCTTTTGGCAACAGGTTAAAGTATTTGTCCGAGTAGAAATCACACTGTCTTGTGGCTTGATCTGAGCAAAGGCCAGTATGAAAAACAATTGCACTTTATGTAAAGAAATGCCCAGCAGACAAGTACAAACTCTATTCCTTGTTCTGGTCTTGTTCATTTTACTGGGGAGCAAGACATTTGGGACATGCTGCATAGATGAATTGGCAGGGACTGGACTCTGAAACAAAGATTCTGCAGCAAGCGTGTGCACTTTAAACAACTGCTCCAGGATTAATTTATCTTCTTTTCTTATTTGCAAAGATTTGACAGAGCATATCCGCTGGTTTTGTTGGAGAAAAGAGACTTCCTGAGACATGATGTAATTTTTCCAAAGGGGAAACACATGTTGAGTCCTGCAGTACAAAACAATACTGAGGTGCTGATAGCTGTGCTGTCAGTCACATGACAGGATACAGTGTGGATTAGGCAATGTTACCCAGGGGCCTTTGGAGTACAGGGTGTGGGGAAAGGAAAGGAAGAAAAAGGCTCTGAAGCTCTTTAAATATAGACTCCATTTAGTTCATGGGAGTGTGTAAGAAATGCTTTTCTGTTTTTAGTTAGAATAATATTTCTCCTCGGAGCACAACCTACAACACATGCACTTTTCTTTTACCCCAGAGACAGTAGGTACATATAGTGTTTATGTAATGAAAAAGTTTCAATAAACCTACATTTTAAAATTCAGTTAAAAAAAAAGAAGAAGATTTTATTGGCAGTATGATACGTCATGACTTTCTCATAAAACTATGTTGCTAATATAGCTGCCACAGAGTGATAGCCCCTGCAAGAGTAGGGGGCTCTGTGTTGGTACAAAGGCTTGGAGGACACTTAGGTTTTACTTACCCTGAACACTTAAAAATCAGATACATATCCATAAGTGTCAGGGAGTAAGAAACCAGGGTTTGCCTAGGAAGAAGATTGACTAGAGTATCTATTTCTCTCTCTCTCTCTGTCTCTCTGTCTCTGTCTCTGTCTCTCTGTCTCTATCTATCTAGAAGCTAGGATCAACTAGCTGGATACTCCTATATTGGGTTCTATGGTAATTTTAAAGGTAAAAATATCTTGCTTTTGTTTTTTAAGTAGTCACTTTTCTAGTTGAGATTTTTTTTAAAAAAAGACCTTGCTATGAAAAACTGGAGTCCTCTCAGACCAGCAGCATCAACAGAACCTGGGAGTTTGTAATACCACAGATCCCAGATTCCGCTACAGGTGATTCACATGCACATGAAAGTTTGAGTATAAGTTACCTATTATGGACATGTGAAATATTAAGAAGTCATTTTTGGGAGGATGATAATGGAAGTCTTTAAGAGGAGTTGCCACAATATGGGCCGAGAAAAATTGATTGCTAGAAGTATGTGACAAGGCTTGGAAGTGAAAAAACAGTAGATTAGAGAATAGGGAATAATCCAATAGGTAAATGTATTATGCAGAAAGTGGAATATAAAACTGAAAGATTTTTTTTTTAATTAAATTTATTGGGGTGAGAATTGTTAGTAAAATTACATAGATTTCAGGTGTACAATTAGGGCAGATTACCATGCTACAAATTTTGGCTTTTGTACTATAGATATAGAAATGTGATTGTTTCATGTTTAAATAGTAATGATAAAACTAACAATAACAATATATTATTAAAATTAAAGTTATAGTATATAACTATATTCAGATTTTTAAAAATAAGACATATTATTTTATTAAGTCTTTATAGAAACCAGATGTGATAGGGGCTATTTCCATACTCATTGAAAGGCAGACTAGTAGAAAGGTGTAGAAAGCCTTATTTTCAGCACTTTGAAGGTATACTTCCACTGTCTTCTGACTTGCATTATTTCTTTTTTTTTCTTAATTTAATTTTATTAAATTTATTGGGGTGACAATTGTTAGTAAAATTACATAGATTTCAGGTGTACAATTCTGTATGACATCATCTATAAATCCCATTGTGTGTTCACTACCCAGAATCAGTTCTCCTTATATTACCATATATTTGATCCCCTTTACCCTCATCTACCACCTCCCTCCCCCTTACCCTCTGGTAACCACTAAACTATTGTCTGTGTCTATGAGTTTTGTTTCTCATTTGTTTGTCTTGTTCTTTTGTTGTTTTTGGTTTATATACCACATATCACTGAAATCATACGGTTCTCTGCTTTTTCTGTCTGACTTGTTTCGCTCAGCATTACACTCTCAAGATCCATCCATGTTGTCACAAATGTTCCTATATCATCTTTTCTTACCGCTGAATAGTATTCCATTTTGTATATATACCACAACTTCTATATCCATTCATCTATCAAAGGACGTTTTGGTTGTTTTCATGTCTTGGCCACTGTAAATAAAACTGCAATGAACGTTGAGCACACGTGTCTTTATGGATAAATGTTTTCAGATTTTTTGGGTTGATACCCAGGAGAAAGATTGCTGGGTCATATAGTAATTCTATTCGTAATTTTTTGAGGCACCTCCACACTGCCTTCCATAATGGCTGCACCAGTCTGCATTCCCACCAACAGTGTATGAGGGTTCCTTTTTCTCCACAGCCTCTCCAACACTTATTACTATTTGTCTTGATGATGATAGCCATTCTAACTGGGGTGAGGTGATATCTCATTGTGGTTTTTACTTGCATTTCTCTGATGATTAGTGATGTTGAGCATTTTTTCATATGTCTATATGCCATTTGTATGTCCTCTTTCAAGAAATGTCTCTTCAGGTCCTGTCATGCAGGGTGTCATGCGGGGTCTCCTGTCCCACTCCCCAATAAGAACACATGATATGGTGAGGCCAAAAAGGAACACCCACGGAGCCATACATAGAGGAGTCATACCACTATAGTCTCGCTGGCGGCTGGGTTGGTGACACAGCAAGCAAACATCCCCCAGCACCCGACAAGGGGTCTTACTGCACCAGTCTTGCTTGCTAGCTGCAATCTGCCATGCGACCTGCAATATGCTCTTGCTAGCTCAGCCACCATCTTCTTCTTTTTTTTTTTTTTTTTTTAAGATTTTATTAGGGAAGGGGAACAGGACTTTATTGGGGGAACAGTGTGTACTTCCAGGACCTTTTGCTTTTTCTAAGTCAAGTTGTTGTCCTTTCAATCTTAGTTGTGGAGGGTGCCATTCAGCTTCAAGTAGTTGTCCTTTCAGTCTTAGTTGTGCAGAGTGCAGCTCAGCTCCAGGTCCAGTTGCCATTGCTAGTTGCAGGGAGCGCAACCCACCATCCCTTGCGGAAGTCCTACAGGCAACCTTGTGGTTGAGAGGATGCATTCCAACCAACTGAGCAATCCGGGAGGCAGCTCAGCTCAAGGTGCTGTGTTCAATCTTAGTTGCAGGGGGTGGAGCCCACCATCCTTTGTGGGACTTGAGGAATTGAACTGGCAACCTTGGGGTTGAGAGCCCCCTGGCCCATGTGGGAATCGAACTGGAAGTCTTCAGAGTTAGGAGCATGGGGCTCTAACCACCTGAGCCACTGGGCCGGCCCCAGCCACCATCTTCTTGCTATCCCCCATTTTGCTGCTAGCATAGCCACTGCAGTTAAATTTGTGGCCAATGGCTCACTGGTTACAGCTGATGGCCAACTAGCCACATCTGATGGCCATCCAATCACAGTTGATGGCCATTTACTACCTGAGCCAGCACCTTTCTATGTGAGGCCGAGAGCCAGGAAAATGCTCTCTGGAGCTCTGTCCCCACAGGTACTCTGCCCATTTTTCAATTGGGTTGTTTGTTTTTTTGTTGTTGAGTTGCATGAGTTCCTTGTATATTTTGGATATTAGCCCCTTATTGGAGGCAGTTTTTGCAAAATCTTCTCCCATTCATTTGGTTGCCTCTTTATTTTGTCAATGGTTTCTTTTGCTGTGCAGAAGCGTTTAAGTTTCATATAGTCCCATTCATTTATTTTAGCTTTTACTTCCATTGCCTTTGGAGTCAAGTTCATAAAATGCTCTTTGAACCCAAGGTCCATAAGTTTAGTACCTATGTTTTCTTCTATGCAGTTTATTGTGTCAGGTCTTATGCTTAAGTCTTTGATCCATTTTGAATTAACTTTGGTACATGGTGACAGATAGCACTCCAGTTTCATTCTTTTGCACGTGGCTATCCAATTCTCCCAGCACCATTTATTGAAGAGGCTGTCTTTTCTCCATTGCATGTTTTTTATTCTGGGTCAAAAATTATCTGTCCATATTTATGGGGGTTTGTTTCTGGGTTCTCAATTCTATTCCATTTGTCTACCTGTTTGCTTTTCTGCCAATACCATGCTGTTTTGTTTATTGTTGCCCCGCAGTACAAGCTAAAGTCAGGGAGTTTGATATCTCCAGCAATGTTCTTTTTCTTAAGGTTGATTTGGCTACTTGGGGTCTTTTGTGGTTCCAAACAAATCTGATGATTTTTTATTCTTTTGCTTTAAAAATGCCATTGGGATTTTGATGGGGATTGCATTAAATCTGTATGCTGCTTTGGGTAATATGGCCATTTTAAATATGTTGATTCTTCCAATCCATGAGCACAGAATGTATTTCCATTTCTTTGTGTCTTCCTCAATTTCTTTCAAAACTGTCTTATAGTATTCAGCATATAGGTACTTCACATCCTTGGTTAAGTTTATTCCTAGGCATGTTATTCTTTTTGCTGCAATTGCAAAAGGAATTGTTCTTTGTATTTCTTTTTCTGAGATTTCATTGTTAGTATATAGGAAAGCAATGGACTTTTGTATGTTTATTTTGCAGCCAACAACTTTACTGTATTAGTTGATTGTTTCTAATAGCTTTTTGGTGGAGTCCTTAGGGTTTTCTATATATAGTATCATGTCATCTGCAAAGAGTGACAGTTTAACTTCTTCATTCCCAATTTGGATGCCTTTTGTTGCTTTCTCTTGCCTGATTGCTCTGGCAAGGACTTCCTACACTATGTTGAAAAGCAGAGGTGATAGGGGACATCCCTGTCGTGTTCCTGAACGTAGAGCAAAGGGCTTCAGTTTTTCACCATTAATTATGAGATTAGCTGACAGCTTGTCATATATGGCCTTTATTATGTTAAGGTATTTTCCTTCTATACCTATTTTGTTAAGTGTTTTAATCATAAATGGATGTTGCATCTTGTCAAATGCTTTTTCTGCATCAATTGATATAATCATATGATTTTTGTCTTTTATTTTGTTTATGTGATGTGTCACATTGATGGATTTGCAGATGTTGAACCATCCTTGTGTCCCGGGGATGAACCCCACTTGGTCATGATGAATAATCTTTTTAAAGCCTTGTTGTATTCGATTTGCTAGAATTTTGTTTAGGATTTTTGCATCTGTATTGATCAGAGATATTGGTCTACAGTTTTCTTTTTTTGTGTGTTGTCCTTACCAGGTTTTGGTATCGGTTAATGTTGGCGTCATAAAATGAGTTAGGGAATACTGTCTCCTCTTCAATATTTGGAAAAGTTTGAGCAGGATTGGTATTAGACCCTCTTTGAAGGTTTGGTAGAATTCACTAGTGAAGCCATCTGGTCCCGGACTTTTGCTTTTGGGAAGGTTTTGGATGACTGATTCAATTTCGTTACTGGTGATCGGTCTGTTTAGATTTTCCAGTTCTTCATGGTTCAGCCTTGGAAGGCTATATGTTTCTAAGAACTTGTCCATTTCTTCCAGGTTATTGAAATACAGTCCTTCATATTATTCTTGGATGATCCTTTGTATTTCTGTGGTGTCTTGTGAACTTCCCCTTTTTCGTTTCTGATTTAGTTAATTAGTGTCTTCTCTCTTTTTATCTTAGTGAGTCTAGCCAAGGGTTTGTCAATTTTGTTAATCTTTTCAAAGAACCAGCTCTTTGTCACATTAATTTTTTCTATTGTCTTTTTGTTCTCTATTTCATTTAGTTCTGCTCTGATTTTTGTTATTTCCTGTCTTCTGCTGACCTACGGTTTCACTTGTTCTTCTTTTTCTAGTTCTTTAAGGTGTGACATGAGGTTACTTATTTGGGATTTTTCTTGTTTCTTGAGATAGGCCTGTAATTATATAAATTTCCCTCTTAAAACTGCTTTCGGTGCTTCCCAAAAATTTTGGTAGGATGTATATTCATTGTCATTTGTTTCTATGTATCTTTTGATCTCTCCTGTAATTTCTTCTTTGACCCAGTCGTTCTTTAAAAGTATGTTATTTAATCTCCATATATTTGTGTTTTTTCCTGCTTTCCTTTTGCAGTTGATATCCAATTTCAAAGCCTTGTGATCAGAGAATATGCTTGGTGTGATTTCAATCTTCTTAAATTTGCTGAGGCTGATTTTATTTCGCAATATATGGTGTATCCTTGAGAATGTTCTATGTACACTAGAAAAGAATGTATAGTCTGATGTCTTAGGATGAAGTGCTCTATATATGTCAATTATGTCCATTTCATCTAATGTGTCATTTAGGGCTGCTATTTCGTTATTTATTTTCTGTTTGGATGATCTATTCATAGCTGTCAATGATGTATTTAGGTCCCCTAGATTAATTGTGTTTTGGTCAATTTCTCCCTTTAGTTCTGTTAGTAGTTGCTTGGTATATTTCGGTGCTCCCTGATTGGGGGCATAAATATTGATGACTGTTATGTCTTCTTGTTGTTTATTCCTCTTTACCATTATGAAATGTCCATCTTTGTCTCTTGTTATCGTTTTCACCCTGAAGTCTGTTTTATCTGATATCATTATGATTACACCTGATTTTCTCTGGATACCATTTGTTTGGAGTGTCAATTTCCACCCTTTCACTTTGAGTCTATGCTTGTCCTTGTAGCTGAGATATGTCTCTTGGAGACAACATATGGTGGGGTTTAGTTTTCTGATCCAGTCTGCTACTCTGTGCCTTTTTATTGGTGAGTTCAGTCCATTTACATTTAGGGTGATTATTGATTTGTGAGTATTTCCTGTCATTCTATCTTTAGTTTTCTGGTAAGGCTCTGTCTCCATTGTTTCTTTGCCTTTTTGTTGTTGTCTATTATTTCTGTGTGGTTGTATTCTATGATGTTTCCTTCTGTTTCTTCTTTTATTACAGTATATATTTCAGTTCTGGATTTCTTTTGAGTGGTTACCCTTAAGTCTATGTAAAAGAAAGTTTGATATTTAGAGTATTCCATTTTCCTCAGCACACTTACTTTCTCCATTCTCACATTCCGGTTCAGGCCTTTACTCTCCCCCTTTTTGTGTTTTGGTTGCCGTAAATTTTCCTTGTTGATTGTGGTCGAATAGCCTCCTGTAGTATTTCTTGTAGGGCAGGTCGTGTATTAGAAAATTCCCTCAGCTTCAGTATGTCTGGAAAGATCTTTACGCCTCCTTCATATCTAAAGGATATCTTTGCTGGATATATTATTCTTGACTCATAATTTTTCTCTTTCCATAGTTGGAATATTTCTTTCCACTCCTTCTGGGCTTGTAGAGTTTCTGCTGAAAAATCTGATGATAATCTAATGGGCTATTCTTTTCCCTGGCTGCCTTGAGGATTCTTTCTTTGTCATTGATTTTAGAGAGCTTCAATAAATGTGCCTTGGACATTTCGGTTGTTTCCAGGCACCTGAAACTAATTAAAAAAAAAAAAAAAAAAAAAAATGTGCCTTGGAGAAGGCCTGTTGGGATTGAGGTAATTAGGTGTTCTATTTGCTTCTTGGATTCGAGGATCCAGTTCTGTCCACAAGTTTCGGAAGTTCTCATCAACAATTTGTTTTAATATATTCTCTGTTCCCTTCTCTCTTTCTTCTCCTTCTGGTATGCCCATTATTCTTATATTGCTCTTTCTGATGGGTTGAGAAAGTTCTTCTAGAGTTCTTTCATTTCTTTTAAGTCTCAAGTGTCTCTTCTTCCATCTGTGGAATTTCCAGGTTTCTATCTTCGATGTCACTGATTCTTTCCTCCATCTGGTTAACTCTACTACCTAAGCTAGTTATTTCATTCTTAATTTCTTCTATTGAGTTCTTAATCTCCAGAAATTCTATTTGGTTCTTTTTGAAAATTTCAATCTCTTTCGTAAAATGCTCATGCTTTTCTTTGATTGTGTTTCTTAGTTCATTAACCTGCCTTTCTGTGTTTTTTTGCATGTTGTTGAGTTTTTTTCGAACTGCAATCATGAATTCTCTGTCATTTAAGTAACATATTTATATCTTTAAGTTCCTTTCTGGAGACTTTTCACTTTCTTTCTGAGCTGTCTTGTTGCCTTGGTTATTCATGGCTATTATTGATTTACTATTTCTCTTCCAAACATCTACAGGAGTGGGTTCTGCAACAGGTTGATAGGAAGTGGTCTCTCTTTTGTTTTCCAGTACTTGTTGGTAGAATGTTTTATTTTCTCTCCGACTGCAGCCTTTTTTTTTTCTCTCTCACACAGTAGTGCTATGTTTTTTCTGCACTATTCCAGCTTCTTACACAATGGGGGGATTCCCTGGGAGACGGGCTTCTCCTCCGTTAATAGTTTGCCTGGGTCATAGGGCGCAGTGTCCGTGTGGGTGTGTGGAGAGCTTTTGAAGTTCCAATGTTCTTCCTGCACCAGATTCAGAGCCCGTATGTTTCAGCAGTTCTGTTTACTCCTGCAATGATCCGCCCAGATATGTGGGGCCAGTAGCAGGGTTAGTTGTGAGAGGTGGCCCAGAGCAATGGCAGCGACCAGCACCACAGCTGGTCCTGCTTCCACAGCTCCCTCCCGTTTGCTGGAACTAGTTGGGCTGCCAATCTGTGTCTGTGGTCCACAGTTCTCAGAACAGCAAGTATTCTGTTCTTTTGGTCTGACACTTCTACTGTTCCGTTTCTAGCATCGGGCAGGTGGGGGCAGGGTAAGCTCTGGGAGGGTAAGTAGGGGCGGCTAGTCTCAGTGCCTAATGCTTCCGTTCTCTGCTTGGCAGTGAGGGCTTAAACCACCATTTTCAGCCTTCTTCCCTCAGTCTTTTCTCCGAGGTCTCTGCCATGAGCGTTATTTTCAGCCCTTTATATGCTGCCCCCTCAGCCCTGTGGGCCATAAGCGGAGCCGTAGCAGTTCGAGTTCTTCCCTCTCCCGTAGCTGAGGTAGTTCTGGGTTGGAGCAAGCTCAGAGCACTGAGCTAGGTCTGTGTCCTGTGCCCACATGGCTCCTCCGCACTTCTCCCTTCCGTCCTCCCCCATCGCGTGATTTGCCCACCTTTGGGTGAATTCTGTAGTGAGCCTCTTCGTCTTGCCTGTCTGCTGTGTAGGGAGTACTTTGTGGAGTTGTTGTTCGATTAGTTGTAAATTCCAGGGGCGCTTTACAGAGGCTCACCTCACACCGCCATTTTGATTATGTCTATTGTCATTGGTAATTTGACAGGAATTGCATTGAATCTATATATTGCCTTAGGTAGTATGGATATTTTAACTATGTAAATTCTTTCTATCCATGAATATAGTATATGTTTCCATTTATTTGCATCTTCTTTAATTTCTCTCTTCAGTGTCTTATAATTTTCTGAGTAGAGGTCTTTTACTTCCTTGATTATGTTTATTCCTCAGTATTGTTTTTTTTTTTTGGATGCCATTATAGATGGTATTGTGTTCCTGATTTCTGTTTCCGATAGTTTTTTATTGGTGTATAAAAATGCAACTTATTTCTGAATATTAATTTTGCATCTGCTAACTTAGTAAATTGATTTGTCGGTTCTAAATATTTTTTTGGTGGAGTCTTTAGGGTTCTTTCTCTATAGTATTATGTCATCTGAATATAATGACAATTTTACTTCTTTCCAATTTGGATGTCTTTTATTTATTTTTCTTGTCTGATTGCTGTGGCTGGAACTTCCAGAACTGTGTTTAATAAAAGTGGTGAAAGTGGGCAACCTTGTCTTTCTCCTAATCATAAGTGGAATGCTTTCAGCTTTTCCTCTTTAAGTATGATGTTAGCTGTGGATTTATCATATATGTCTTTTATTATGTTTTATCCCTCTATTTCCACTTTGCGAAGCATTTTTATTGTAAATGGATTCTGGATTTTGTCAAATACTTTTTCTGCACCTATTGATGTGACTAGATGATTTTTATTTTTCATTTCGTTAATTTTGTACATCATGTTAATTGATTTGTAGCTATTGAACGAACATTGCATACCAGGAATGAATCCTTCTTGGTCATGATGCATGATCTTTTTAGTGCATTGCTGAATTCAGTTTGCTAATATTTTGTTGAGGATTTTTGCATCTTTGTTCATTAGGATTATCGGCCTATCAGCCTATATTTTTCTTTTTCTTTCTTTCTATCTTTCTTTTTTTTTTTGTAATGTCTTAATCTGGTTTTGGGATCAAGGTTGTAGTGGTCTCCTAAAATAAGCTTGGCAGCCCTCCCTCCTTCTGGATTTTTTGAAATAGCTTGAGGAGAATAGGTGATAGTTTTTTTGTTGTTGTTGTTGTTTTTTAATTGGTGAAATTCACCTGTGAAGCCATCTGGTCCTGGTCTTTTGTTATTTGGGAGCTTGTTGATTACTGATTCAATTTCATTGATAGTAATTGGTCTCCTCAGAGTTTCTGATTCTTCTTGATTTGGCCTTGGAAGTTTGTATGCTTTCAGAATTTTATCCATTTCTTCCAGATTGTTTAATTTGTTGGTGTTTAGTTGCTCATAGTGTTTTCTTAAAGTTTTTTAAAATATATATATATATATATATATATATATATATATATATATATATATATATTTCTGTGGTGTCTGTTGTCACTTCTCTTTCATTCCTGTTTTTATTAATTTGGGTCCTGTCTCTCTTTTTCTTAATGAGTCTGGCTAAAAGTTTGTTACGTTTGTTTGTCTTTTCAAAGAACCAGCTCCAGATTTCATCAATCTTTTGTATTATTTTTTTTTTGGTCTCTGATTCATTTATTTCTGCTCTATTCTTTATTATTTCCTTCCTTGTACTCCCTTTGGACTTATTTTGCTGTTCTTTTTCCAGTTCCCTATGGTGTAAAGATAGACTGTTGATTTGAGATTTTTCTTGTTTCTTTAAGTAGGCCTACGTTGCTATGAATTTCCCTCTTATAACTGCCTTCACTGCATCCCATAGATTTGGGGTCATTGTGTTTTCATTTTCGTTTGTCTCAAGGTATCTTTCGATATCTTTCTTCATTTCATTCTTGAGCCATTCATTGTTTAGTAACATGTTAGTCAGCCTCCATGTGTTCGTGTGTTTCCTGGTTTTTTTTCTTGTAATTGATTTCTAGTTTTATAGCACTGTGGTCAGAGAAGGCACGTGATATGATTTCAATCTTCTTATGTTTATTGAGACTTGCTTTGTGGCCTAGCATGTGGTCTACCTTGGAAAATGTTCCATGTGCACTTGAGAAGAATGCATGTTCTGCTGTTTTGGGGTAAAATGGTCTAAAAATATCAATTAAGTCCAACTGGTCTAATGTGTCATTTAAGGGTACTGTTTCCATATTGATTTTCTGTCTTGAGGATCTGTCCATTGGTGTCAGTGGGTTTTTGAAGTCCCCTACTATGATAATGCTACTGTTGATCTGTGTCTTTATATGTTGGTCAAATCTGTTTTATCTATTTAGGTGCTCATATCTTGGGTGCATAGGTGTTTACTATGGTATTTCTTCTTGTTGGATCACTCCCTTTATTATTATGTAGTGCCCTTCTTTGTCTTTTATTATATTCTTCATGTTAAAGTCTATTTTGTCCAATATAAGTATTGTTACCCCAATTTTTTTTCTTGTTTCCATTTGTGTGAAAAATCTTATTCCATCCCTTTACTTTCAGTCTGTGTATGTCTTTTGATCTGAGATGGGTCTCTTGTAAACAGCATATGCATGTGTGTTGTTTTCTTATCCACTCAACTACCCTGTGTCTTTTGATTGGAGCATTCAATCCATTCACATTTGAAGTAGTTATTGATAGATACTTAGTTATTGCTATTTTATTATTTGCATTTCTGGTCTTTATTAGTTAGTTTGTTTTCACCTTTGTTTTGCTTAAAGAAGCCCTTTTAACATTTCCTACAATACTGGTGTGGTGGTAATGAATTCCTTTAATTTATTCTTTTCTGGGAAGCTCTTTATCTCTCCTTCAATTTTGAATGATAGCCTTGCTGGGTAGAGCCATCTTGATTGTATCCCTTTGTTTTCCATCACTTTGAGTATCTCCTGCCACTCCTTTCTGGCCTGCAATGTTTCTGTAGAAAAGTCAGCTGGTGGTCTTATGGGAGCTCCCTTATAAATAACTAGCTGTCTTTCTCTTGCTGCTTTTAGGATTCTCTCTTTGTCTTTTACTTCTGACATTTTAACTATGATGTCTCTTGGTGTCGGCCTTTTTGGGTTCATCTTGTTTGGAACTCTCTGCACTTCCTGGACTTGTATGCCATTTCCTTCACCAGGTTAGGGAAGTGTTTGGTCATTATTTTGTCAGATATGTTCTCGATTTCTTGCTCCTTTTCTTCTCCTTCTGGTGTTCCTTTAATTTGAATGTTGTTGTACTTGATGTTGTCCCACAGGTCTCCTAAACTATTTTCCTTGTTTTTTATTCTTTTTTTCTTTTTGTTGTTCCAATTGGATGAATTCTACTACTTTGTCTTCTAAATCACTGATTCGATCCTCTGCTTCATCTAATCTCTGGTGATTCCTTCTTGTGTATTCTTCACTTCATTTATTGTATTCTTTATTTCTGACTTTTATTTTTCATGGTTTCTATATCCTTCTTTATGCTTGCTATCTCTTTGTTGAAATTCTCACTAAGTTTCTTAAGCATTGTCATCAGTCTTTTAAATTCTGTATATGGTAGGTGGACTGCCTCTGTTTCATTTAGTTCTATTTCTGGAAGTTTCTTCTGTTCTTTTATTTCCTCATTCTTTGTTTCCTCATTGTGGCTGACACTCTGTGTTTTCTTCTACATATCAGGTAGATCACCTAAATCACTTAGTCCTTGTTGGGTGACCTTATGTAATATGTGTCCTTTGTAGTTGAATTGCTCAATCTCTCTAATCTCCTGGGTGTGTTCTAGAGGTGTTCCTTGTGTTGTGAGTGTTCTCCTGTTGTAGTTGAGTCTTGATTGCTTTCTGCATGTTTGTAGGTGGGACTGACTCCCAGGGTGACCAACTATGAGGATTGGTAATGCCCACAGTGTATAAGCTGCTGTGTGAGTTCTGAAGCCCTCAGCAGAGGCTTCGCCCCTGGGGGCTTTTGTGCCTGTTGAGAATTCCCTTTGGGTGTGCTGCTTGTAGGTCAAAACAGGTTTAGTGCTCTGATTTTGGCTGAAGCTGGCCCCTGGGTATATCGTTTCTGGTGTTTCTAGGGTGGGGCTCCTGTGCACAGCAATTGCAGCCCTGCCTGTCACCAGACTGTGGCTATCTGGTATGTACATCATGTATATGTTTGTCTGTGCTGGACCTGGAGGCAGGTTGGGATGGCCTTTTTGTGAACTGAGGCTGGCTGCCACCAATCTTGGGCACAAGGCAGCTTAGCTAAAGGCCCAGGGCCCCTATGCCTGTTGCCACCTGTCCATTGCCCATAAGGCCCAACTGTTGAAAGAGGCTTCTTAGGGGCTTGTGTCTCGCTGGTCGACCTGCTGTTGAGAGGGTCCTTGGCAATGTGGCACTAGCTGTGAAGGGTGGACTTCAAGTGAGTCATGAACCATGACCAGTAATTTTTACAATGTTAATGCAGATTCAGATCTTACACCTATACCTGGCCTGTGACCACCTTGTATTGTGCCCCCTAGGACACCGCTGCCAGCCTCCATCACAGGCATGCAAATTCCCCAGAGCTGCTCCCAGGTGGTTGCAGTGCAATTTTTGGGTCACTGTTCACCACAAAAACCTCCCCAGGCCATTGCAGATTGTTTGCTGTTGTGTAAAACCTCCTCCTTTGTTTTTTGGGGTGGGGCCAGTCCCCAGGTGTCCAGAGTGCCCCTGGCAACACAGTTGTAGGTGGGCTAGGGCTACAGTGTGTGGTCAGTGGTTTCTACAAATTCAGTGTAGTCTAGCTCCTGGACCAGTGCTCAGCCCTTGATGACTATACAAAACAAAAGAAAACCAACCAACAACACAACACAAATACACACACACTCAAAAACCACACACAAGAAACAATCAAAACAAACAAAAATACCAAAACCACATAAACGACAAAACAAAAAAGCAAACAAAAAAGAAAAACTAAAAAACACCAAAGGAACTAAACAAACAAAAGAAAAACAGGACAACAAAAAGAGTAGAGAAAAGAAAAAGAGTGAGAATGGGAAAGAAAAAAAGAGAAAAAAAAGAATTAAAAAAAAAAGGAAGATGAAGACAGAGAAGAAAAATAAAATACACCAAGTCCAGCCACTACCCGTCTATGTTGCAGAGCAGGTCTTGTCTTAACACCCTCTAGCATTCTCCCCTGGCTGTTGCAGTTTGTCCTGTGCTGTAAAAAACCTCCTCTGAGCAGCTTGCAGAGGTGGGGCTGGCCACCTAGTGCTCAGAGTGCTCCTGGCAATGCAGCTCTAGGTGGGCGGGGTAGGCTTCCAGTGTGCTATGGGGTGTGATCAGTGGTTTCTACAGTCTGAGCAGTCTCTGTCCCAGCCCTCAAAAACACACTGAGAACACCATGGCCAGAGCTCCTGAAATCTCAAAGCTTCCCCTTCAGCTGAATGCTGAGCTTGTGTATCTTCGCTGCTCTGAATACCCACAAGGACTTGCCCAGAAAGGTGGGGGTGGGGGTGGATGTGGAAAGGCAGCTGGAGCCTGTAGCTCTGATGAGCCCAGAACTGGCTCGTCTACCCACAGCTCCTTCCTTGTCGCATGAGTGGACCTGTGCAGATCTGAGGGTTGCAGATATTTTATTCTTTAATCTGAAATTGCTACCTGTTTCTTCTGAAGACCAGTTCTAACTCTGAGGGGGGCGGGGGTGGAGCAAGGTCTGTGAGGGTGGGAGGGAAGCAGCCAGGCTTTATGTCTTTGTTTTCTGATTTCTGCCTGGCCATGTGGGCTTAAACCTCTGTTCTGACCTGAGGTCTCTGCCTTGAACATTGGATTCAGCTGCTTTGTATCCTTATCCCTTAGGCAGAACTGTGGGTCACAGGGGCTGTGTCTGGAGCCTGAATTTTTCCCTTCCCCACGGCTGTGGCTCCAGTCTGCATCCTGGGGCCCTGCGGTGTGTAGCCTGCGTGTCTTTGCACTTCCCCTTTCCCTCCTCCCCCTCTAGCCCAATTTGCCCACCTGCAGTTGATTCACAGTGTGAGTCTCTCAGGCATACGTGTGTGATGTGCAGGGAGTCCTTTGTTGAATTATAGCTGGTCAATTTGTTGTAACTTCCAGAGGAGATTTCAAGAAGCACTCCTCATGCTGCCATTTCTGTGACATCATTCTCTGAGGACTAAATTGTTATATTCATATGAAGTGCATGGTTATTTAAGAAATATTAGATTTCTTCCTTTCTTCCTTCCCAGTAAGGCACTAGGAAATGCCTGGCTGGGTTTCGTGTCAGTTAGAACTTCTAGTCAACCTTAAGGCTCTTGTTAGACTCTAGGAGACCTAGGAAATTATGAGGGTGGAGGAGTATTGTTGCCTTATTCATTTGCATGATTTGATGCTGCTCAATAGCAATGGTTATGTGCGGAAACTTACCATCTTCTTTATGTGACACATGCATGCCTCAGCCTCTGTTATCAGATTTGCCTTGAGGGAGTATTTCATCCTGGTGCACTTACCCAATGGGAAATGACTAATGCCCTGAGAGCTCTCATTGGTTACTTTGGGTGTCAACATTTTCTGATTGGCGTAAACATCAGTCAATCCACATCCACTTATTAGCAGTGGTTCAGTTATATATTAATTATGCAGAGACTGACTTTTGCTAAATCAAGATATCTTTCCCAACTATACAGAGGACTTTATTCCTTCCTCCTTCCATTCTTCACAATGCCCCCCTCTTCACTCTCCACCCCAAATAGACCAATGGTAGGCTATTATCTTCAAATGCCCAGAAAATTCAGCTTTCTGCAACTAACAACTACAACAAAATTAACAACAGTGACAAAAACTACTTGTATTTTTTTGAAACATGTAACTCTAGTAATGAGGGAACTGATACAACTTCAGTGAGTATGTGTAACTGTGTGAGTTGAGCAATGGGCATACGAAGGCAGGTTTTTCTAGCAGGTGACACACTGAGATGATAACCATTACAAATAGCTCTTTGCAAGGATGAGTTAATAAATGGATGACTCTCACCAAATATCTGCCTTTACTATGACAGACCCTCTCACTCATCAGTTTACCTGGTTGTCTTAAAAGCCTCTCCATTTGAATTTCTGTGGGTATGGCAGGAATGAGGAATAGTCCAGGGGGCCTGATTAGTAAAAGAGGAAGCAGAGCAGAGGACATAGGGGATGGGGTAGGGATGGGGATTTCCATGTAAGAGACTTTCTGAATCTGAAAGCGAATAATTTATTGCCCACACCTCCCACTCCCTTGATAGATTGCTGTTGGCATTAATGTTATTGCAAAAATAAAATAAATAACAAAAGAAATACAAATAAATTTTTGTTTCTTAGAAAAAAATAGTGAGACAAAGACAGGACATTCAGATGCAGCAGTGGGAAGGAAAAGAAAGGAAAATGCACTTGGCAAGAATTCAGAGACAGCCAATTGTCTATATTGAAATGGCATTGAATTAAAAACTCAGAGGAGGTAGTGGCATCTTTAATAGAGAAAAAAACACACGCCATTACTACCCAGTAAACATTGTAGGGAAAATAAGTGTATGCAGGGTTTCTTGTTATTTATTTTTTCTTATCTCCAAACAAAGAGATCTGTGCTTAATACTGAAAGAAGGCAAGTACACTGGCCACATATCCTGGCGGTTCTGAACCTCTTTCAGAAAGTCAAGGCCTTCCTCACCCTCCTCCCCATCCCCATCTCTTCCTGGCTGTAAATCCTGACCCTCTCTGCACTGGATGAACACATCCCTCAAGCCCCGGTTTTCTCAGCGCTTGTTTCTAGAACGTGGACTTCCCTAATGGGCAGCATTTTTCTCTCTAACGAATGGTCAAAAATGAGTTTCCAGTTGTGAACAATTAGAAACTTTAATTACTCTCCATACATCTCACAATAGAAGCCACACTGTTATTTTCATAAGAAATTAGCTGCAGATTGGGTAGCACTTGTCATGCTTTAAAACATTTCCCGTGTCTTTCTGGCATAACCACGTTCTTGTTAGAATGCTGGCGCTCATATTCCTGCTCCTATTTTTCTCTTCTTTTATTTTTCATTTTTGGCTTGCCAATTCCAGCACGTTCACATATATTACCCAGTTCTTTCATCTCCAAGGTGACCTGAAATGACCTTTTGCTTGGCACAAGACGTGATCCAACTGATAATAAAAGAATTGGGGGTGGGGACGGCTGTGGCTGGCTGCGCTGGGCTGATTGGGATGGGGGTGGTGGGGTGGGTAGGTGGTGGTAGGGGGATGAGGGCAGAGATGGGGACATATCCACTTAAAGACAAATGCTGATGCTTTTTTTTTTCTTTCCTGTGCTATTTCCTGCAGTTAATTTTCCACAAATCACTTATTACACGAAGGGGAAGAAATATTTTTGATGCATTCCACTCTGTGTTTAACCAGAGATCCTCCTCTTTTTGAAGGAGGCTGGGGAGGAAGCAGAGGAAGGGGGAGAGGGAGAGAGGCAGGGAGAGGCTGGCACCCCAGCAGGAAGGCCCACTCTCTGCTGGAATGTGGGGTCAGCTGCCCCACAGTTTTCTTTCTTTCTTTCTTTCTGCCTGGGTGTTTGCAACTGGGAGCTTCTCTCCAAAGCAAAGGGCTCCCGCTAAGGTTCTTGCATGCAGTTCTCTTCCATTTCACATCCGCTGCCTTTGAGGACAGGGGGCTTTTTTCAGAGGCTTTAATTCTTTGTTGTTTTAGGAAACTAATTTTTCACTAACTCCAAAACTCCAAATAGAAGCCCGTGGCAAATCTCATTGATATCACTGATATTCTCTCTCTCTCATTCTCTCTCAGAACAAACTATTTATTTGGATACTCAGCTGAGGGTGCAGGAGTTGCCATAGCAACAGCTCTGAACTTTGCACAAAAAAGGCTCTTATTGTAGTGTCCTGCCTTCCAAAAGCCCTCCTCTTTAAAGAGACACTGCTGGTGATACTATATCAGTGTGGTGTGTCTGTGCATTGACATATCATAGACACCATTCGAAGAGATAAAGACAAGGGTTTACTTGGGTGGTTCACAGGATATGTTTAGCCAAGCTTGACTAGATGAGATATGAAAAGAGAAAAATGGACTTATGAAGTCACTGGGGACTTGAGAATAGAGAACTTCTTGACCAAAGGCTTGTGAAGTGCTAGAACATATAAAGGTGTTCTGTCCCTTCTGGGGTTGTAGACAGTTTGCTTGTAAGCTGACTGGACTGATTTTTCAGCCATCCTATCACCCTTTCCTAAGTTTCCAAAGGAAACTTAGACATGAGTTGCTTTCAACTCAGAGAAGTGAGGAACTCATTCTCCTTGATCTCGGAAGAATTTCTCTTCCTAAAGTGCCTCAGGGCTGGAAGTTCCATGAAAGGCAAGGGGTTTGTTCCACAGTCTCTTCTAGTTTCATACCTTCTGGCTTTCCTTGGAGAACATTAACTCATTAATCCATCACAGACATCTTGATTATTGGCTCTGTGCTAGGCACTATAGATATAAGTTAAAAAAAAAAAGAAAAAAGACTAGCCCACGTCCTCCAGAAGCTTACAGACAAGAAGTGGAAAGAAACAAGTAAACAAATAGATTCAGGGGAGAAGTAACTATATGGTCCTGGCAGTTTCATTACAGCCACCAGTGTGATCCCCATTAAATCCCTAATTAAAGGAGATAACTCCTATGAAATGCCTGAAGGAATGTGTGGATGGAAAAAGGGGCCACATGTTAAACCTGACAAGCTCAGGAGACTGAAAATAACCACATAAGATGGTGTGAACATAAAAATTCCTAACTAAGGTGGGCCATGGAAGGAAGTCACATCTTTAGCCTGCAGCTTCCTGAAGAAGGTCAATTTTTACCTTAAGTGAGCCTGTCTATTGTCTGTTTGCACCTAAGAGAACCTGTTTGCATCCCTTTTTCTGGACAAGAGCAGGAAACTACAGAATCATTCATTATTATTCTTCTCCCCTGATTATCATCTGTATGTGCTGTAAAAAGTGAACTATTAATATCCTGTACTCACCTATGTAAAAGAAGTACCTGTCTCTCCAATTTACTTTTATCCAATCCGAGAGATTTCCCCACTGTACTTTCTCCCACCCCCTTACTCTACCACCAATGGATTTCATGTAACCCTCCTCCTTTGGTTCTACATATAAATTAAACTGCAAACCATCATTTTGTGGAGCATTTTCTCAAGCTGTTGAGATTTTGCTTCCCAGCAATTCTCATCAGTTTGGCTCAAGTAAACTCTTATAAGTTTTTTCTTAGGCTGGATGTTTTTTCGTTGACAAATGTTTTTCCTCCTATCTGCCCATCAATATCCCTATCCTATCTTTCTTCAAAAGTACCTTCTTATAAGGAAAAGAATTGCCATTCTTAACAGATGAGTTAACACTCATTCTTAAGAGATGAGTATTAAGAAACTGGCCTTGAGAATCACAATGTGGAAGGTCACTGCTGTTATCTTTGATGAGATCCTCAGCCCAGTTTCTTTCCAACCTGCTGTAGAGAGAGAAAGGAAGTAATGTTACTGAGCATCTTCCATATGCTATTCATTATGCTGATTATGTATTACATCTATTATACATTCTATTGAGTTCTCATGCAGTCTTTCTCAACTGGTACCTGGATTTATCTAGACTGTAGAATATAGAAAATGATTTGAGTTGACATTTTCTCAATCATCCCAAGATGGTAAATAACAGTACAGTTACTGGAGAGCGGGCCCTTCTCTGCATGGTGTCCAGGTTCCTGGAATCTCGAGCAAAGAATTGAATGAGACACAGAAATACAGTGGTGAAAAAGCAGTTTATTAGAAGCAAAAGTACACTCCAAAGAGATCAGAGCAGGCCCAAGCACAAGAAGATGGCTCAAGGGCCCCGACTAATGAGGCTTTGGTGGTTTTATTTTATTTTCTCTAGGATGGGCTACTCCTCTCCAGGTATGGGGCCACTTGATTGGCACCTGTGGTTGACAAGATGCTGTTACCTCATCTTTTTAGACTATGCCTGTTCCTTCCCAGAATTCAGTCTGTTATAATCATATGAATTATTTCCGGGAATATGCATGATGTTATAATGATGGTATAATAAGGCTAAGGTGAGATGAAGGTTGTGTAACCTTTACTGCACAGGTATGAGTGACTGGTCTAATCTAGTTAGGTAGTTTGTGTCTCCTAGCGTCTCCATAGTGGTTAATGGTTATGGTAGATAAGGGAAAAATTTGGGCCTAGAGGGGAGGTTTTTGGGAAGTCTCTGGGTGGTCGCTCTCTGTGGGCCATGTCAAACATGCAGGAATGTTTGGAGACACCATTCCTATCTCTAACTGCCTGCCTCATTTCCCCTGAGAGGCATGATCCCCATAAATCTCTATGGGAAATTGAGGGACATGAGTTCTCTTCTTCTGTTTCTGCTTCCTGCTGAATGTGGTCATTGTCCCTGCCTATTAGGGATTCATGGAACTCTTGTCCTATCTGATCTTAATGAGAGGGAGGGGTCTCGAGATCCACCTGGAAGACCACATTGGCCTCCTTGGTCGGGGTGTACTAGAAGCCCTGCTGTGCCATCATTTATATCCCGATGGCCCCTAGGTAAGGAGAGAGAGATTTTGGTTAATAGACTAAAAGTGCTGGCCCAAAAAAACAGGACTCACAGGGTAAAAGTCCATTTAGCTTCATTTCACGTGGCATTGTTTACGCAAGAGTTGGGTCCAGAATGACCTGGAGAGAATGCTGGGCTACAAATGATTACAATCAACTAACTTAAGTCACAGGCTTCTGAGTAGTTACCTGAAGCAGGGGTTGAAAGATACTCCATGATCTAGGCTAGGAGCAATCCCCAATTTAAGACCAAGAAACTGATTTTAAAAATGATTAAGACCAGGGATCAGAGAGCTAAGAAACTAGGAAAAAGGAGACTTAAAATTCCTATAGTGAGGGGACTCTCCCATATCATTTTAAGGGGGCTCTTCCATATCATTGCCATTCTAGATGCATGGAGAGAAATTGATTCATTATACACAGTGGATGCTTTCAGATATTAGGCTTAATTCCCCCAGATTCCCTCTTGAGAAAGTTGCAAGGTATCATGATTTAACAGATGGAAATTGAGGCTCAGGGAAGTTGTTCAAGATCACACAGCTGAGAATGATGGTACTATAGAAGACGACCTTTCTTTTCTGATTCCAAATTTACAATCTTTCAAGATTGCTTGGATAGCTTGCACTATTAAAAACAATTGCTTGCAATTCTGAACTTGGTTATTAAAAAGAAAAAAAGAGTGGAATGTTAGGGTTAAATTTTTTAGTGACATTAAAAATTATAACTGACTTATAGAGTTAGTTTGATAGGAAGCTCTACAAAGACAAGAATTTGTTATTTTTCTCTAATACTATCTCTCTTGGAATTATATTTTGAGTTAGGCAAAGAGTTTCACCAAGGAAGACACTACTCAAAGTGATAGGAACACCTTGTTTTTAACTCAAACCATTACCACCCATCTGATCACTCACCAGACTTGACCTCACATGACTTGTAAAGTCAAATATCTCCTCAAATGCCTGAGACTTTTGTCATGGAAATCAAAGACTGAGCCTCTAGCTCTAGGATTATTTCAAAAGAAGGGCTGGTAACTTTTATGATCAGCTCTCAAATGTTTGGCAAAATTGAGTGCTTTTAAAGGGATGGTAATCATTTGTATGAGTTTTTCTATGAACTTTTTTCATACAGTAGACTCTCAGTTTAGGTTCTGAAACCTTGGGCAAGTTGCTCAATTTGTCTGTTCTTTAGTTTCATGTGAAAAGTGGAGTAATAGTATTTACCACATAGAATGGTGGTAAGGTTACCCTGAGATTAAGCATGCACAGCACTTACCACAGTCCCCAGCCCATAGGAAATGCTATTTATTATGCTAGCTATTATTATGTTAATTGTTACTATCACTTTTATTTGTATTATAATTGATTGATTAAAGTGGATAGTTGGGGTCCTTGATGGGGTTGCAGGGAAGCCCCGCAGGGTGGGGAGTAGGGGTAATGGCTGATGGGGAAGCTGAAGGGAAGAATCCTGAGAAGCTGCAGCCAGCTGAAGTCACCCAAGTACTTGAAGAAGCAACAGAAAAATCTGTGAAAATTAAGATTGTTTCTTCCAGTAATGAAGGCGAAAGTTCCAGTTGCACCCCTGAGAAGTGATCAGCTGAAAAAGAAGCTGCAGACCTCCCAACAAAGCCTACAAAGGTCTCCAAGTTTGGAGTTGCCATAGGTAGTCAAATGGCAAAGAAAGCCCCAGCCATATCCATCAAACTTGGATTAAGTAAGCCTGAAGAAACTGCCCCAACTCTCCCCAGAAACCCTTTTGGTAGCAGCATATTTTAATGAAGACAAAGATTGCAAACCAGAGGAAATGCCTCCAGAACAAAGAGGAGAATGAAAAATATAGGAAGGGATACACCATCATTAGCAGGACTAAGCTCCCTCACCAAAGGTAAACATGGGTTTTTCTTATAACCAGAAGCTATGGAAGCGAAATATAAAATCTTATCTTGGAAATGTCCATGACTATGACAATTAAATTATGTATTTTGAAATTGGGGTGTGGAGTGGGTATAAAGTTCAAGAGAACAGTTTCCTTCCTAAAGAATGGTATAGACTATCTTTGGAGCTGCCCCCTCCTCTTCCTTTTTAAAGACTGAGTGGTACACTAAAAAATGAGAGTTTGAAATTAGAGGTAATTCATGTTTTATATATAGATTTCAAGACATTTGCTAATTTTGTAGTTTCATTTGATTAGTTTCCAAAGGTGACAGATAGTTAAAAAATCAGAAATTATACCTTTTTAAGAATTGCATATTTTTTAATACACAACTATCAGCACATAAGTTATTGTCTGTTTAAACTGCAAGCAATTACTTTCTAATTTAACTCCCTTATTAACCTAAACTTTCTGGCTCCTAGGAACAGCCTTATATAGAAGGGAGTATCTGTTAAAAGTGAACTGGCATCTTAAGATTCTTAACCAGACTATGGGTGGAGCTGGGCTCCTTGTTAATTCTCTAGTCTTGACTTCCTGTTGAACTCTACGGTGACTTCCGGTGGGGGGTGGGGGGTGGGGAGTGGGGAGAGGGTTGCCTATAAAGGGGAAAGCCAGGTTGGGCTTGCCCCTCTTTTTTTTTTTTATGTGGGTGGCTGGTGGGCAAGACTGGCTGGTGAGTGTGTACATACTTCTTGGTTCTGTTTCTTTTTCTTTTTCTGAATAAACTGTTTTCTTTTGGTGGATTATCTGGAGAATTATTTGGCCAGTGGACATATCGTATTGGGAGGATAATGTTACTGGACTATTGACTAAAAATGAATTGGATAAAATTAAAATATTGTTTTTTTTTCGTAATGGGCATTTGTTTTGTTTCCAGTCTTAAATTTAGATATTACATTGCTACCAGTGTATACAGATGCTTAGCTCTTTAAAAAACATTTAAAATTTTGATGTAAACTATTGAATATTGGTAATAGCCCACTTCACCTTAACAGATCTTGTCTACCTTCATTAATCTTCAAAGAACAATCATTTGCTACCAGAGTAAATCAGAATTTTGAATGTAATTCTCTTGTTTTTTGTTATTAGCTAGTTCCTGTAAGCATTTCCACTAGATCTTGAAGGAAGTCATAGGAAACCGCTTCTTTTAAAATACAAACCACCACCAAATATTTTAAATGTATATAATCCTTAAATATTTTGGCTGCTACAGTTTTTTTTTTAAATTAAATTTATTGGGGTGACAATTGTTAGTAAAATTACATAGATTTCAGGTGTACAATTCTGTATTACATCATCTATAAATCCCATTGTGTGTTCATCACCCAGAGTCAGTTCTCCTTCCATCACCATATATTCGATCCCCCTTACCCTCATCTCCCACCCCCCAACCCCCGCCCACGTTACCCTCTGGCAACCACTCAACTATTGTCTGTGTCTATGAGTTTCTGTTTCTCATTTGTTTGTCTTCTTCTTTTGTTGTTTTTGGTTTATATACCACATATCAGTGAAATCACATGGTTCTCTGCTTTTTCTGTCTGACTTGTTTCGCTCAGCATTACTCTCTCAAGATCCATCCATGTTGTCACAAATGTTCCTATATCATCTTTTCTTACTGCCGAATAGTATTCCATTGTGTATATATAACACAACTTCTTTATCCATTCATCTATCGAAGGACATTTTGGTTGTTTCCATGTCTTGGCCACCGTAAACAAAGCTGCAATGAACATTGGAGCACACGTGTCTTTATCTCTAAATGTTTTCAGATTTTTTGGGTAGATACCTAGGAGAGGGATTGCTGGGTCATATGGCAAGTCTATTCGTAATTCTTTGAGGAACCTCCACACTGCCTTCCATAACGGATGCACCAGTCTGCTTTCCCACCAACAGTGTATGAGGGTTGCTTTTTCTCCACAGCCTCTCCAACATTTTTTTTTTTTTTTTATTAAATTTATTGGGGTGACAATTGTTAGTAAAATTACATAGATTTCAGGTGTACAATTCTGTATTACATCATCTATATATCCCATTGTGTGTTCATCACCCAGAGTCAGTTCTCCTTCCATCACCATATATTCGATCCCCCTTACCCTCATCTCCCACCCCCCCACCCCCCGCCCCCGTTACCCTCTGGCAACCACTAAACTATTGTCTGTGTCTATGAGTTTCTGTTTCTCATTTGTTTGTCTTGTTCTTTTGTTGTTTTTGGTTTATATACCACATATCAGTGAAATCACATGGTTCTCTGCTTTTTCTGTCTGACTTGTTTTGCTCAGCATTACTCTCTCAAGATCCATCCATGTTGTCACAAATGTTCCTATATCATCTTTTCTTACTGCCGAATAGTATTCCATTGTGTATATATACCACAACTTCTTTATCCATTCATCTATCGAAGGACATTTTGGTTGTTTCCATGTCTTGGCCACCGTAAACAAAGCGGCAATGAACATTGGAGCACACGTGTCTTTATCTCTAAATGTTTTCAGATTTTTTGGGTAGATACCCAGGAGAGGGATTGCTGGGTCATATGGCAATTCTATTCGTAATTTTTTTTTAGGAACCTCCACACTGCCTTCCATAACGGCTACACCACTCTGCATTCCCACCAACAATGTATGAGGGTTCCTTTTTCTCCACAGCCTCTCCAACATTTGTTATTATTTGTCTTGTTGATGATAGCCATTCTGACTGTGGTGAGGTGATATCTCATTGTGGTTTTGATTTGCATTTCTCTGATGATTAGTGATGTTGAGCATTTTTTCATATGTCTATTTGCCATTTGTATGTCCTCTGGATAAATGTCTCTTCAAGTCCTCTGCCCATTTTTCAATTGGGTTGTTTGTTTTTTTGTTGTTGAGTTGCATGAGTTCCTTGTATATTCTGGATACTAGCCCCTTATCGGAGGCACTGTTTGCAAAAATCTTCTCCCATTCAGTTGGTGGCCTCTTTATTTTGTCAATGGTTTCTTTTGCTGTGCAGAAGCTTTTAAGTTTCATATAGTCCCATTCGTTTATTTTAGCTTTTACTTCCATTGCCTTTGGAGTCAAGTTCATAAAATGCTCTTTGAACCCAAGGTCCATAAGTTTAGTACCTATGTTTTCTTCAATGCAGTTTATTGTGTCAGGTCTTATGCTTAAATCTTTGATCCATTTTGAATTAACTATGGTACATGGTGACAAATAGCAGTCCAGTTTCATTCTTTTGCACGTGGCTATCCAATTCTCCCAGCACCATTTATTGAAGAGGCTGTCTTTGCTCCATTGTATGTTTTTAGCTTCTTTGTCAAAAATTATCTGTCCATATTTATCTAGTTTTATTTCTGGGTTCTCAATTCGATTCCATTGGTCTATGTGTCTGTTTTTCTGCCAATACCATGCTGTTTTGATGATTGTAGCCCTGTAGTACAAGCCAAAGTCAGGAAGTTTGACACCTCCATTATTGTTCTTTTTCCTTAAGATTGCTTTGGCTATTCGCGGTCTTTTGTGGTTCCAAACAAATCTGATGATTTTTTGTTCTATTTCTTTAAAATATGCCATTGGGATTTTGATGGGGATTGCATTGAATCTGTATATTGCTTTGGGTAATATGGCCATTTTAACTATGTTGATTCTTCCAATCCATGAGCACGGAATGTCTTTCCATTTCTTTGTGTCTTCTTCAATTTCTTTCAAAAATGTCTTATAGTTTTCAGCATATAGGTCTTTCACATCCTTGGTTAAGTTTATTCCTAGGTATTTTATTCTTTTTGCTGCAATTGCAAAAGGAATTGTTTTTTGTATTTCTTTTTCTGAGATTTCATTGTTAGTATATAGGAAGGCAATGGACTTTTGTGCGTTGATTTTGTAGCCGGCAACTTTACTGTATTCGTTGATTGTTTCTAATAGCTTTTTGGTGGAGTCTTTAGGGTTTTCTATATATAGCATCATGTCATCTGCAAAGAGTGATAATTTAACTTCTTCATTCCCAATTTGGATGCATTTATTTCTTTCTCTTGCCTGATTGCTCTGGCAAGGACTTCCAACACGATGTTGAAAAGCAGAGGTGATAGGGGACATCCCTGTCGTGTTCCTGAACGTAGAGCAAAGGGCTTCAGTTTTTCTCCATTAATTATGAGATTAGCAGAGGGTTTGTCATATATGGCCTTTATTATGTTAAGGTATTTTCCTTCTATACCCATTTTATTAAGTGTTTTAATCATAAATGGATGTTGTATCTTGTCAAATGCTTTTTCGGCATCAATTGATATAATCATATGATTTTTGTCCTTTATTTTGTTTATGTGATGTATCACATTGATGGATTTGCGTATGTTGAACCATCCTTGTGCTCCGGGGATGAACCCCACTTGGTCGTGATGAATAATCTTTTTAATGCATTGTTGTATTCGATTTGCTAGAATTTTATTTAGGATTTTTGCATCGGTATTCATCAGAGATATTGGTCTGTAGTTTTCCTTTTTTGTGCTGTCCTTACCAGGTTTTGGTATCAGTGTAATGTTGGCCTCATAAAATGAGTTAGGGAGTACTGTCTCTTCTTCAATTTTTTGGAAGAGTTTGTGCAGAATTGGTATTAGATCCTCTTTGAAGGTTTGGTAGAATTCACTAGTGAAGCCATATGGTCCCGGACTTTTGCTTTTGGGAAGGTTTTGGATGACTGATTCCATTTCGTTACTGGTGATCGGTCTGTTTAGATTTTCCAGTTCTTCATGGTTCAGCCTTGGAAGGCTATATGTTTCTAAGAACTTGTCCATTTCTTCTAAGTTGTTGAATTTGGTGGCATATAGTCCTTCATAGTATTCTTGGATGATCCTTTGTATTTCTGTGGTGTCCGTGATAACTTCCCCTTTTACGTTTCTGATTTTGTTAATTAGTGTCTTCTCTCTTTTTATCTTAGTAAGTCTAGCCAAGGGTTTGTCAATTTTGTTAATCTTTTCAAAGAACCAGCTCTTTGTCACATTAATTTTTTCTATTGTCTTTTTGTTCTCTATTTCATTTAGTTCTGCTCTAATTTTTGTTATTTCCTTTCTTCTGCTGACCTTGGGTTTTACTTGTTCTTCTTTTTCTAGTTCTTTAAGGTGTAACATGAGGTTATTTATTTGGGAGTTTTCTTGTTTCTTGAGATAGGCCTGTAATGAGATAAATTTCCCTCTTAAAACTGCTTTCGCTGCATCCCAAAAATTTTGGTAGCATGTATTTTCATTGTCATTTGTTTCTATGTATCTTTTGATCTCTCCTCTAATTTCTTCTTTGACCCAGTCCTTCTTTAAAAGTATGTTGTTTAGTCTCCATGTATTTGTGTTTTTTCCCGCTTTCTTTTTACAGTTGATATCCAATTCAAAGCCTTGTGATCAGAGAATATGCATGGTATGATTTCAATCTTCTTAAATTTGTTGAGACTGATTTTATGTCCCAATATATGGTCTATCCTTGAGAATGTTCCATGTACACTAGAAAAGAATGTATAGTCTGATGTTTTAGGATGAAGTGCTCTATAAATGTCAATTATGTCCATTTCATCTAATGTGTCATTTAGGGCTATTATTTCGTTATTTATTTTCTGTTTGGATGATCTATCCATAGCTGTCAATGATGTATTTAAGTCCCCTAGTATAATTGTGTTTTGGTCAATTTCTTCCTTTAGTTCTGTTAGTAGTTGCTTGGTATATTTCGGTGCTCCCTGATTGGGGGCATAAATATTGATGACTGTTATGTCTTCTTGTTGTACAGTCCCCTTCACCATTATGAAATGTCCATCTTTGTCTCTTGTTATCTTTTTCACCTTGAAGTCTGTTTCATCTGATATCATTATGGCTACACCTGATTTTCTCTGGGTACCATTTGCTTGGAGTGTCAATTTCCACCCTTTCACTTTGAGTCTATGCTTGTCCTTGTAGCTGAGATGTGCCTCTTGGAGACAGCATATGGTTTGGTTTAGTTTTTTGATCCAATCTGCTACTCTGTGCCTTTTTATTGGTGAGCTCAGTCCATTTACATTTAGGGTGATTATTGATATGTAAGGATTTCCTGTCATTCTATCCTTAGTTTTCTGGTAAGGTTGTGTCTCCATTGTTTCTTTGCCTTTTTGTTGTTGTCTATTATTTCTGTGTGGTGGTATTCTATGATGTTTCCCTCTGTTTCTTCTTTTATTTCAGTATATATTTCAATTCTGGATTTATTTTGAGTGGTTACCCTTAAGTTTATGTACAAGAAAGTTTGATATTTAGAGTATTCCATTTTCTTCAGCACGCTTACTTTCTCCATTCCCATATTCCGGTTCAGGCCTTTACTCTCCCCCTTTTTGAGTTGTGGTTGCCACAAATTGTCCCTGTTGATGGTGGTCGAATAGCCTCCTTTAGTATTTCTTGTAGTGCAGTTCGTGTATTAGAAAATTCCCTCAGCTTCTGTATGTCTGGAAAGGTCTTTATTCCTCCTTCATATCTAAAGGATATCTTTGCTGGATATATTATTCTTGGCTCATAATTTCTCTCTTTCAATAGTTTGAATATTTGGTTCCACTCCCTCCTGGCTTGTAGAGTTTTTGCTGAAAAATCTGATGATAATCTAATGTGCTTTCCTTTGTAAGTTACCGTCTTCTTTTCCCTGGCTGCCTTGAGGATTCTTTCTTTGTCGTTGATTTTAGACAGCTTCAATACAATGTGCCTTGGAGAAGGTCTGTTGGGATTGAGGTAACTAGGTGTTCTATTTGCTTCTTGGATTCGAGGGTCCAGTTCTGTCCACAAATTTGGGAAGTTCTCATCGACAATTTGTTTGAATATATTCTCTGTTCCCTTCTCTCTTTCTTCTCCTTCTGGTATGCCCATTATTCTTATATTGCTCTTTCTGATGGAGTCAGAAAGTTCTTGTAGAGTTCTTTCATTTCTTTTAAGTCTCAAGTCTCGTTCTTCTTCTATCTGTGTCATTTCCAGGTTTCTATCTTCGATGTCACTGATTCTTTGCTCCATCTGGTCAACTCTACTACCTAAGCTGATTATTTCATTCTTAATTTCTTTTAATGAGTTCTTAATCTCCAGAATTTCTCTTTGGTTCTTTTTTAAGATTTCAATCTCTTTCGTAAAATGCTCATGCTGTTCTTTGATTGAGTTTCTGAGTTCCTTTAACTGCCTATCTGTGTTTTCTTGTATCTCGTTGAGTTTTTTCAGAACTGCAATCTTGAATTCTCTGTCATTTAAGTCACATATTTCTGTATCTTTAAGTGCCTTCTCTGGAGATTTTTCACTTTCTTTCTGAGCTATCTTGTTGCCTTGGTTATTCATGGCGATTACTGGTTTACTATTTCTCTTCCTAGACATCTACAGGAGTGAGTTCTGCAACAGGTTGATAGAAAGCGGTCTTTCTTTTGTTTGCCAGTACTTGTTGGTAGAATGTTTTATTATTTCTCCAACTGCAACTTATTTTTCTTCTCCCACATGGTAGTGCTATGTTTTCTCTGTACTATTCCAACTTCTCACACAATGGGGGAATTCCCTGGGAGACGGGCTTCTCCTCTGTTAATAGTTCATCTAGGTCACAGGGCGCAGTGTCCCGGTGGGTATGCGGAGAGCTTTTGATGTTCCAAAGCTCTTCCAGCTCCTGATTCAGAGCCCGTATATTTCAGCTGTTGTGTTTACTCCTGCAGGGATCCGCCCAGATAGGTGGGGTCAGGGGCGGGGTGAGTTGTGAGAGGTAGCCCAGAGCAATGGCGGCGACCACCACCACAGCCTGTTCTGCTTCCACAGTTCTCTCCCCTTTGCTGGAACTAGTTGGGCTGTGAATTTGTGTTTGCGGTCCACAGTTCTCAAAACAGCAGATTTTGTTGTTTTGATCTGACACTGCTACTGTTTCGCTTCTAGCACCGGGCGGGTGGGGGCGGGGCGAGCTCTGGGAGGGGAGGGAGGGGGCGGCTAGTCTCAGTGCCTAAGGCTCCGTTCTCTGCTCGGCAGTGCGGGGTTAAACCACCGTTTTCAGCCTTTTTCCCTCAGTCTTTTCTCCAAGGTCTCTGCCGTGAGCGTTGGGTTCAGCCGTGTTATATGCTGCTCCCTCAGCCCTGTGGACCCTAAGCAGAGCCCTAGCAGTCCGAGTTCTTCCCTCTCCCGCAGCTGCGGTAGTTCCCGGGAAGCAGCGAGCTCGGCGCACTGAGCTAGGTCTGCGTCCTGTGCCCACGCGGCTCCGTCTCCGCGCACTTCTCCCTTTCCTCCTCCCTCCACTCGCGCGAATCTCCCACCTGTAGGTGATTTCAGTCGGTAGTGGTCCTCTTCGTCTTGCCTGTCTGCTGTGCAGGGAGTCCTTTGTGGAGTTTTTGTTGTTCGATTCTTTGTAAATTCCAGGGGAGCTTTACAGAGGCTCTCCTCACGCCGCCATGTTTCCGGAAGTCCCCCCAGTTTTTTTTTTTTTTTTTTTTTAATGTAACAAACACCAAAAAGCAACATTGTACAAAGATGGAAAGTGGGAAAGTTGCACTTTCTATAACTTTGTCAAAATATTTAAATTACTTGTGCAATCCAGTTTGATTTGAACTTACTATAAGAATTCTTATTTAGTCCAATAATATGGTTTAACTGTATCCATATTAACCAATGGCATGCAAAAGCACATGTTCAATACTGAAAATAGAAGGAAATAAATTACATCTTTAAACATTTTATGGAGTCTTTGACCACGTGTACTTTGTTCTAGCTGTGTGTTGTGTAGGTTTTTTCCTTTGTACTTTTGTATTGTATTTGAAATCTTTTTGAATGTGACAGTTAAACACATCTTTAAAGGCAGTCATAGATTTAAAAAAAACATGTAGTATAATGATTTCCTTAAAAACTCCTACAATGTTATATTGCAGGGAACTTCAGACTATGTTAATGATAGTAACTATTCACTAAGCTATTTTAATATGTAATAACTCTAGAGCAGCAGCCTGCATGTATCCCTCACACTTTGTTCACTTGCATTTATTTATTTATTTAGATTTGGGGAATAATGTAAGTGAAAAATTTTTTGTTAAAAGTAGAGCATTATTTGTTTATGCATTATTACTGCCATGTTTCCCTGAAAATAACACTGGGTCTTATATTAATTTTTGCTCCAAAAGACACATTAAAGCTGATGGTCCAGCTAGCTCTTATTTTCAGGGAAACAAGATACATGAATTTAACTTGCTTTAATGTGGCAAACTTTCCATTTTTATCCATTTTACTGTTTATGGTAACATAACATCCCTCACCTGCATATTCTTTTCTTGACTGAAATGAAATATTAATCTAAGGTTAAGTAAGATGGGAGAGAAACAACTGAGATGAATGTCTTTACTAAAATACCAATAAATTTGTCAAACTGAATAGTGTTCTCATTTTCTATCCCAAAAATTAAAAACAAAGTGGATAGTTGGTGTTTTATTTTTCATGCCTACCATGGTGGTATTAAGTCCGGTATTACGAGGTTGATAAATGTTTCCTTCTGAACTTTTCGTTTTCCCCTCATCGAGACACCATTTCTCGTGGTTTTAAACATCCATTTATCCTTGCACTTCTCCCTTCTTCCTTACTTAGACCTCTCAAACAAAATAAAACCTCTTGCTCCTAAAATGGCTCTGTTACAAATCATTTACACTGAGGATCAGCAGATTATTTTTCCCTGTAAAAAGCCAGATAGTAAGTATTTTAGAATTTGCAGGCTATACAATCTCTTTATTTTATTTATTTATTATTATTATTTTTATTTTTTAGTAATACATTTTAAAAATTATAAAGTATCTATGCTTTTACTTAATACTATTCCTTTAATATATAAAATAATAATTTAATAGAAAATGATGTTTGTGAATAAAAATGTGTGTTTGTGGCATATTTGTCTCCAATAAAACAGTATGGCATTGTTATTGGCTATTTCCATAAAGCAAAATGGTAAATTTATTTATTTATTTATTTATTTATTTATTAGTTTCAGGTGCACAAGACAAATACTTAGACGTTTATCATTTTTATCCCTCACACTGTGTGAACCCCCCTCCCCCCATCCACTATCCCTCTGACATCGCACAGAGCCATTACATTTCCACTGTCTCTATTCCTAATGCTGTACTCCGCTTCTTGTGGGTATATACATATACATATATATACATACATACATATATATATATATGTATGTATGTATATATATGAACTTGTAGTTGGCATTCATTATTGTTCAGCTTCAGCTTCAGGTGTATAGTGCAGTGATCAGGTATCTACATCATCCCTGATGTGGTCTCCCTAATGAGACAAATGTCCATCGGATACCCTACAAAATCTTTACAACATTATTGATTAGATTCCCCAAATTAATTTTCAAAACCCCATGGCCATCTTGTGGTTACTGACTGTTTTCTAATCCCCTCCCCCTCCCCCTTACCCCACACCCTCTCCCATCTAGCAACCCTCAGTTTTTCCTCTATGTCTCCAAAACTGTTTCTGATTAGTTCATTCACTTATTCTTTCTTTAGATTCCACATAAGTGAGGCATGGTATTTGTCTTTCTCTGTCTGACTTATTTCACTTAACATAATGTTCTCTAGATACATCCATGTTGTTGGAAATGGTAAGATTTCTTTCTTCCTTTTGGGTGCATAATACTCCATTGTATAAAAGCACCACAGTTTCTTAATCCAGTCATCTACCGATGGGCATTTTGGTTGTTTCCATGCCTTGGTTATTGTGTATAGCACTGCAATAAACATAGGAAGGCATAAAGTTTTTTGAATTAGAGTTTTGGATTTCTCCGGATAGATACTGAGGAGTGGAATTGCTGGATCATAAGGTAGTTCCATTTTCAGATTTTTGAGACACCTCTATATTGTTTTCCATAGTGGCTGCACCAATCTGCATTCCCACCATTAGTGCATAAGCGTTCCATTTTCTCCACATCCGTGCCAGCACTTGTTGTTTGTTCATTTATTGATGACAGCCATTTTGACTGGAGTGAGGTGGTATCTCATTGTGGTTTTTATTTGCATTTCTCTGATGGTTAGTGAGGTTGAGCATTTCTTCATATGTCTGTTTGCCACCTGGATATCCTTTTTAGAAAAATGTCTCTTCATGTCCTCTGCCCATTTTTTAATAGGGTTGTTTGTCTTTTTGGAGTTTTTCTGTGACAAACGTCCTTGGTAGTTTGATAGGAATTGCGTTGAATATATATATTCCCTTAGGCAGTATGGACATTTTAACTATATTAATTCTTCCTATCCATGAACATGGTATGTGTTTCGATCTATTTGTATCTTCTTTCATTTCTTTCTTCAGTGTTTATTATTTTCTGAGTACAGATCTTTTACTTCTTTGGTTAAATTTATTCCCAGGTATTTTATAGTCTTTGGAGCAATTGTAAATGGAATTGCTTTTTTAACTTCTCCTTCTGATGTTTTATTATTAGTATATACAAATGCAACTGATTTCTGAATATTAATTTTGTATCCTGCTACTTTACTAAATTCATTTATCAGCTCTAATAGTTTCTTGGTGGAGTCATTAGGATTCTCTATATATAGTATCATATCATCTGCATATAATGACAATTTTACTTCCTCCTTACCGATTTGGATGCCTTTTATTTCTTTTTCTTGTCTGATTTCTGTGGCTAGAACTTCCAGCACTATGTTGAATAGGAGTGGAGAAAGTGGGCAACCTTGCCTTGTTCCTGATTTTAAGGGGAATGGTTTTAGCTTTTCCCCATTGAGTATGATGTTAGCTGTGGGTTTATCATATATGGCCTTTATTATGTTGAGATATGATCCCTCTATTCCCACTTTCTTAAGGGTTTTTATCATAAATGGCTTCTGGATTTCATCAAGTGCTTTTTCTGCATCTATTGATATGATCATGTGAGTTTTACTTTTCATTTTGATAATGTGGTGTATCACAGTAATTGATTTGCGGATGTTGAACCACCCTTGCATACCAGGGATGAATCCCACTTGATCATGGTGTATGATCTTTTTAATGTATTGCTGAATTCTGTTCGCTAATATTTTGTTGAGGATTTTTGCATCTATGTTCATTAGCGATATCGGCCTGTAGTTTTCTCTTTTTGTAGTGTCTTCATCTGATTTTGGAATCAGGGTGATAGTGGATTCATAAAAAGTGTTTGGAAGATTTCCCTCCTTTTGGATTTTTTGGGAAGAGCTTGAGAGAATACATGATAAATCTTTTTTCAACGTTTTGTAAAATTCACCTGTAAAGCCATCTGGTCCAGGGCTTTTGCTTGTTGGGAGATTGTTGACTACTGATTCAATTTCCCTGGTGGTAATCAGTCTATTCAGGTTTTCTGTTTCTTCTTGAGTTAGCCTTGGAAGGTTGTATGCTTCTAGAAAATTGTCCATTTCTTCCAGATTGTCAAATTTGTTGAAATATAGTTGCTCATAGTAATTTCTTAAAATTTTTTGTATTTCTGCGGTGTCTGTTGTCACTTCTCCTCTTTCATTTCTGATTTTTATTAATTTAGGTTCTCTCTCTCCTTTTTTTAATGAGTCTGGCTAAAGGTTTGTCAATTTTGTTTATCTTCTCTAAGAACCAACTCTTGGATACATTGATCCTTTGTATTGTTTTACTGGTTTCTATTTCATTTATTTCCGCTCTGATCTTTATTGTCTCCTGCCTTGTACTCCCTTTGGGCTTATTTTGTTGTTCTTTTTCCAGATCCCTTAAGTGTGAAGATAAAATGTTGATTAGTGATGTTTCTTATTTCTTTAGGTAGGCCTGCAATGCTATGAATTTCTGTCTTAGGACTGCTTTCACGGCATCCCATAGATTTTGGGTCATCATGTTTTCATTTTTGTTTGTCTCAAGATATCTTTTGATTTCTTCCTTGATCTCCTGCTTGACCCATTCATTATTTAGTAACATGTTATTCAGCCTCCATGAATTGGTGTGCCTTCCAGTTTTTTTTCCTGTAGTTCATTTCTAATTTCATAGCACTGTGGTCAGAGAAGACAATTGGTATGATTTCAATTTTCTTAAATTTATTGAGACTTGTTTTGTGGCCTAACATATGGTCTATCTTGGAAATGTTCCTTGTGCGCTTGAGAAGAACGTGTATTCTGCAGCGTTGGGGTGAAATGCTCTGAAAATATCGATTAAATCCAACTGGTCCAATGTAGCATTTAAGGCTGTTGTTTCCATATTGATTTTCTGTCTGGAAGACCTGTCCCTTGTTGTCAGAGGTGTGTTGAAGTCCCCTACTATGATACCGTTACTGTTGATCTCTGTCTTTATGTCAGTCAATATCTGTTTTACATATTTAGGTGCTCCTATGTTGGGTGCATAGGTGTTTACTAGAGTTATGTCCTCTTGTCGGATCGATCCCTTTATTGTAATATAGTGCCCATCTTTTTCTTTTAATATGTTCTTCATTTTAAAGCCTATTTTGTCAGAAATAAGTATTGCAACTCCAGCTTTTTTCTCATTTCCATTTGCATGAAATGTGCTACTCCAACCCTTCACTTTCAACCTGTGTGTGTCTTTTGATCTGAGGTGAGTCTCTTGTATACAGCATATACAAGTGTCTTGCTTTCTTATCCACTCAGCCACCTTATGTCTCTTGATTGGAGCTTTTAATCCATTTACATTTAAAGTGATTATTGATAGGTACATAGTTATTACCATTTTTAAATTTGTACTCAGATTGTTTTCATCTTTCTTCTATTTACAGAAGTCCTTTTAGTATTTCTTGCAATGCTAGCTTGGTGGTAATAAATTCCTTTAGCTTATTCTTTTCTGGGAAGCACTTTATCTCTCCATCAATGTTAAATGATAGCCTTGCTGGATAAAGCAATCTAAGTTGTAGGCCTTTGTTTTTCATCACTTTGAGTATCTCCTGCCACTCCCTCCTGGCCTTCAATGTTTCTGTAGAAAAGTCATCTGATAGTCTTATGGGAGTTCCCTCTTATGTAACCCTCTGTCTTTCTCTTGCTGCTTTTAGGATTCTCTCTTTGTCTTTAACCTTTGAGATTTTAACTAGAATGTGTCTTTGTGTGGACCTGTTTGGGTTTATCCTGGTTGGAACTCTCTGCACTTCTTGGGCTTGTATGTTGGTTTCCTTCATCAGGTTAGGGAAGTTTTCTGACATTATTACTTCAAATATGTTCTCAGTCCCTTGCTCTGTCTCTTCGCCTTCTGGTATTCCTATGATGCGTATGTTGTTGCACTTGATGTTATCCCAGAGGTCTCTTAAACCATCTTCATTGTTTTTCATTCTTTTTTCTTTCTGTTGTTCTGTTTGGCTGGTCTCTGCTAACTTGTCTTCTAAATTGCTGATTCGATCTTCTGCTTCATCTAACCTGCTGTTAATTCCTTCAAGTGAGTTCTTTATTTCGGTAATTGCGTTATTTCCAACTTGTTGTTCATTATGATTTCTATATCCTTCTTTATATCATCTCTAATCTCCTTAAACATTCTTATCATCAGTGTTCTGAACTCTGTCTCTGATAGTTTGGTTACCTCTGTTTCATTTGGTTCCATTTCTGGAGGTTCCTTCTGTTCTTTTATTTGGGACATGTTTCTTTGTTTCCCCATTCTGGCTGACTCTCTGTGTTTGCTTCGATGTATTAGGTAGATCCCCTAGAGTTCTTAGTTCTTGCTGGGTTATCTTATGTAGTATGTGTCCCTTATATTTGACTTGCACTGCTTCGTTTTTCTCCTCTGCGTGTGCTCCAAAGGTGACTCTTGTGTTGTGTATATTGTCCTGTTAAAGAAGATCTTTAATTGCTTTTCACTTGTGAGTAGGTGGGGTTAATTCCTAGGCTGACTAGTTGTGAAACTACGCTCTGCCTACCACAGCGTGTTCTGCTGGGTGAGGGTTTACCACTTAAATGTGTTGTAGCCTCTATGGGCTCTTATGCCTGTAGAGAATTCTCTCTGGTTGTGTCACTTGTAGGTCAAACCCGGTATTACTCTGGTTTGGTCTGGAGTTGGGCTCTGGGTGTTTTGAATCTTGTACCTCTTAAGCTGGGCCCTGGTAGGGCAATTTCAGAACAAAGCAAATCACCAAGCACAACAACAACAAGAACAACAAAGAAAAAATCAAATACATTCACATGTAAAAACAACCGACAATCCACACTCAACACAGGCGAAGATATCAAAGATATAAAGACAAAAGAAAACAAAACAAAAAAAGCAGCGCCAGTCTTGGCTTAAGCCCACCAAGTAATCTCCAGGTTGTCCTCTCCTGTACCAAAGAGTCCTCTGTGTATTGTACAGGCAGAACTGGTCACCTGGTGCCCAGAATGACGTTGGGACTGCAGATTTATATGAGTGGGGCTAAGGGGTCTGGATGGTAGGTTCTACAAAGTCAGTGCAGTATCTGCCCTTGCCTGCACATATGCGCACTGAGAGTAGCATCATCAGCCCTGTGCCCAGTTCTCCTGAGTCTTAGGACACTTCTTCCTTGTGTGTGTGAGTGTGTGACGGGCGGGAGATTTCTGAGCTGCTGAAAGCCCAGAGCTGCGTCTGCTGCCTACTGCTGATCCCTGGGAGTGCCTCCGCAGTTGTAAATGCCCTGCCCTAGGCAGGCCAGAAGAGGTGGGGGCTGGGGCTGGATGGGTGTTCTCTCTCCCAGACCAGCTGTGTCACACTCTTCCCGCAGGCCAGAATAGGTGGTGGCTGGCGGTGGAGGAGTCTCTTCTCTACTAGCCCAGCAAAAATCACATTCTTCCCAGCCTCTTCCCTGGATCAGAGCTGCACACCTGTCTTCCTAGATCCTGAGCATTAAGGCTCCTCTGTAATCTGACACTACTCCTCAGTTCAGGGGCCAGTTTAATTCTCTGGGTGGGGGTAGGATTAGATGAGTGGGGGGAGGGGCCCAGGTATGGAGTTTATGTCCTTTGTCTGACCTAGGGCCCAGCTGGAGGTCTCAGCTGAGGTTATTGCTTCAAATGCTGGATATGCTGCCCCCTCGGCAGGAGAGATGTGCTGTGGGATGCAGGGAAAGAGCCTACCTCCTGGCTTTTGTGTTCTCTGTTCTCTCCTGGAATCCCCTGCATCTCTGCAGCTATAGATGCCGGCTGTGTTTCCACTGCCGCAGATATGGGCCACGTCCCCACAGCCACAGGTGCGGACCACATTTCCACAGCCACAGATGCGGGACGTGTCTCCACTCCGCTCCCTTCCCTCTTCCCCTGCTCACCCAATTTGCCCACCTTCAAGTAATCCTTGCACAAGTCTCTTAGCTGTTCTGCATGATGAGCAGAGAGTCCTTTGATCGGTTATAGATGTCCCGTTTGTGATAAGATATGGAGCAGAACTCAAAAAGTGCGCCCTGCTGCTGCCATTTCTATGATGTCACCCTATACAATCTCTTTTGCAACTGCTCAACTTGGCTGTGGTAGTGCAAAAAAAGCCACAGACAATTCCTAAATGAAAGAGTTTGGGTGTCCTTATAAAACTTTATTTATGAACATTGAAATTTGGATTTCGCATAATGTTCACATGTCACAAAATGTTATTATTCTTTTAATTTCTTTCAACGGTTTGGAAATGTAAAAATCACACATAGCTCCTGGCCTCTATAAAAACAGGCAATGGGCCCAAGTTTGCTGAACCCCCCAATTTACACTTAACATGACTTTCAATCACTGTGATTCTCTCAGGAATATTTGCATTGCATTTTTTTTTCAAGTTTTAGAAGAATACACAAAAAACACATATTTGAGGGGCACTTGCATGCATTGGGTACACACATAATGGCAGCTTATCCCTTAGGTTCTCTGTGGGAAGGCTGGCTGGCACAGTGCAACTCAGGTTTACTAACTCAAGGTATTCATTTATAGGAAAATGTCAAAGCATATAGGAAAAGGCCATAAAAAGAGCATCTGTCCTTATGTCATTGTTGGCTTCAATCAAATTTTGACACTAACCCCTTTGTGGTGTTCTGATTTGGGCCAAGTCACTTAAAGTCTTTGGAGTTTTAATTTTCCTAACCATAAAACTAGAAATAATAATGCCTACTCTGAAGAGTTATTATGAGAGAAAGTTATGTAGATGCTCTATGTGACAATATACTGGGGTGCCAAAAAAATGTATACAAGTGGACACTGGTCAACGTTGCTCAAGCAGGAGTTTGCCATAATCAGAAGTGTCTGGACACTGATGGTAACCACACTGAGCCACTCTTGTAATTGCAGAAGTCAAACGTGACTTGTATTTATCTTTTGTTTTTGGTATATTTTGAGTATTACAATTTTAATACAGTTTTCCTTTCTTAAAATGTGTATACATTTTTTTGGCACCCTCTGTATATCAAAAGGATGATGACTAGAACATGGTAGATATTCCAAAAATGTTTGAAGAGTATTTGTAGGCAATCAGCTCATGTATCCTTCATTCATTCATCAGTGGGGAGAGTAGGGGGTCAAATCTTGGCTGTTGTGAAATATGAGTAGGAAGCCTGAACATGGTGGTACTTGCATTTAAAAGAAGTATTCTGATTTTTTTCCAGGGTAGACATAGGGACTGATGATAAGACAGGACATTTTTGGTAAGGAAAAAAAACAACAACACATCACTTGACATAAGTGAAACCCTAGCTTGTAGAAGCAATAGCTGTCATCAAGTTTGGACTCAGCTAAAGATGACATTGGTTTCTGAAAAAAACAATTAATGTGTCAGGGCCATTTTTGAAATAGCATATTCAGGCAGTGTGAGTCATCAATGCGTGGTTCCCCCATGAATCAAAGCTCTTTGAAGGAGAATCAGAACTGTTTGAGAGGGTCTGTTTGCATAGTCAGAATCTAAATCACTGATTAGGGATATAGATAAGATTTTCAAAAAATATTAAAATTCCTATGTAAGTTCTATAAGCTCAGTAAATTATCATTGTTTCTAAAAATTATTTAAAATTACAAGAATATAGAATCATATTTATATGAACTTATAATAATACATCTTTTAAAAAGGTGGCTCTTACTTAGTAAGTTGTATAAATGTCTAAACACGATACTGTACACCTGAAAATAACATAATATTGTATGTCAACTGTAATTTAAAAATAATGTTTAAATGGTAAAAAATGAATAAAAATAAAAATCTCCTCCCAAACTAAATAAGTAAAAATCATTGATCTTGTGAATTCTTGTAATGCTACAAATCATATGGACATAATGTGTTAGCTTGAATTATAAGTCAACCTTAGATTAATATTAAATTAATTAATACATAAAGTTTGGATATGCAGGCAATTTTTATTTTTTATTTTTATTTATTTATTTTTTAAATTAAAGTTTATTGGGGTGACAATTGTTAGTAAAGTTACATAGATTTCAGGTGTATAATTCTGTAATACATTATCTATATCTCACATTGTGTGTTCATCACCCAGAGTCAGTTCTCTTTCCATCGCCATACATTAGACCCCGTTTTCCCTCTTCTAGAGCCCCCCTTACCTCTGGTAACCCCTAAAATACTGTCTATGAGTTTTTGTTCCTTCATTTGTTTGTCTTGTTCTTTTTTGTTTTCAGTTTTATATACCACATATCAGTGAAATCATATGGTTCTCAAATTTTTCTGTCTGACTTATTTCGCTTAGCATTATAATCTCAAGATCCATCCATGTTGTCACAAACGGTACTATTTCATCTTTTCCTATTGCCGAATAGTATTCCATTGTGTATATATATCACAACTTCTTTATCCATTCATCTATCAAAAGACATTTTGGTTGTTTCAATGTCCTGGACACTGTAAATAAAGTGCAATGAACATTAGATCACACATATCTTTACGGACAAATGTTTTCAGATTTTTTGGGTAGATACCCAGGAGAGGGATTGCTGGGTTATATGGCAATTCTATTCTTAATTTTTTAAGGAAGCTCCAAACTGCCTTCCACAGCTACTGCACCAGTCTGCATTCCCACCAACAGTGTATGAGGGTTTTTCTCCACAGCCTCTCCAACACTTGTTACTATTTGTCTTGTTCTGATAGCCACTCTGACTGTGGTGAAGTGATATATCATTGCATTTTTTATTGGCATTTCTCTGATGATTAGTGATGCTGAACACTTTTTCATATGTCTATTTGCCATATGTATCTTCTCTTTGGAGAAATGTCTCTTCAGGTCCTCTGCCTATTTTTTAACAGGATTATGTTTTTATTTTTTTTATTTTTTAGTTGTTATTGTTGTTGTTGAGTTGTATGAGTTCCTTATATAGTTTGGATATTAGCTCTTTATTGGAGTCATTGTTTGCAAAAATTTCTACCATTCGGTTTTTTGCTTGTTTATTTTGTTCATTGTTTCTTTTGCTGTGCAGAACCTTTTTAGTTTGATATAGTCCCATTCATTTATTTTGGCTTTTACTTCCCTTGCCTTTGGAGCCAAAAATTCACAAAATGCTCTTTGAACCCTTAGGTCTTTGATCCATTTTGAATTAATTTTGGTACATGGTGACAGACAGCAGTCCAGTTTCATTCTTTTGCACGTTGCTTTCCAATTCTCCCAGCACCATTTATTGAAGAGTCTGTCTTTTCTCCATTGTATGCTTTTGGTTCTTTGTCAAAAATTATCTTTCCATATTTGTGTGGGTTAACTTCTGGGTTTTCAATTCTATTCTATTGGTCTCTGTGTCTGTTTTTCTGCCAATACCATGCTGTTTTGATTATTGTTGCCCTGTAGTACAAGCTAAAGTCAGGGAATGTGATATCTCCAGCATTGTTCTTTTTTCTTAGGATTGCTTTGACTATTCGGGGTCTTTTGTAGTGCCATACAAATCTGATGATTCTTTGTTCTATTTCTTTAAAATATGTCATTGGGATTTTGATGGGGATTGCATTAAATCTGTACAATGCTTTGGGTAATACGGCCATTTTAACTATGTTGATTTTTCCAATCCATGAGCACGGAATGTCTTTCCATTTCTTTGTGTCTTCTTCAGTTTCTTTTAAAATTGTCTTACAGTTTTTAGCATATAGGTCTTTCACATCCTTGGTTAAGTTTATTCCTAGGTATTTTATTCTTTTTGTTGCAGTTGCAAAAGGAATTATTTTTTAAATTTGTTTTTCTGAGATTTCGTTGTTAGTATATAGGAATGCAATGGACTTTTGTACATTGATTTTGTAGCCAGCAACTTTACTGTATTCGTTGATTGTTTCTAATAGCTCTTTGGTAAAATCTTTAGGGTTTTCTATATATACAGCATCATGTCATCTGCAAAGAGTGACAATTTAACTTCTTCATTCCCTATTTTGAAGCCTTTTATTTCTTTGTCTTGTCTGATTGCTCTGGCAAGGTCTTCCAAGACTATGTTGAATAGCTGAGGTGATAGGGGAAAGCCCTGTCGTGTTTCTGAATGTAGAGCAAAGGGCTTCAGTTTTTCACCATTAGTTGTTATATTAGCGGAGGGTTTGTCATATATGGCCTTTATTATGTTAAGGCATTTTCCTCTATACCTATTTTATTAAGTGTTTTAATCATAAATGGATGTTGTATCATGTCAAACACTTTTTCTGCATCAATTGATATAATCATATGATTTTTGTCCTTTATTATGTTTATGTGATATATCACATTGATGGATTTGCCTATGTTGAACCATCTTTGCTCCTAAGGGATGAACCCCAGTTGGTCATGATGAATAATCTTTTTAATGCATTGTTGCATTCGATTTGCTAGAATTTTGTGTAGGATTTTTGCTTCTGTATTCATCAGAGATATTGGTCTGTAGTTTTCTGTTTTTGTGTTATCCTTACCAGATTTTGGTATGAGGGTAAGGTTGACCTCATAAAATGAGTTAGGGAGTACTGTCTCTCCTTCAATTGTTTGGAAGAATTTGAAGGTTTGGTAGAATTCACTAGTGAAGCCATCTGGTGCCGAACTTTTGCTTTTGGGAAGGTTTCGGATGACTGATTCCATTTCCTTACTGGTGATCAGTCTGTTTAAATTTTCCAATTCTTTGTGATTCAGCCTAGGAGGGCTATATATTTCTAAGAATGCATTCATTACTTCTAGGTTATTGAATTTTGTGACATATAGTTCTACATAGTATTCTTGGATAATTCTTTGTATTCCTGTGGCATCCGTGATAACTTCCTCTCTTTCATTTCTGATTTTGATTCTTAGTGCCTTTTCTGTTTTTGTCTTAATGAGTCTAGCCAAGGTTTTGTCAATTTTATTAATCTTTTCAACGTACCACCTGTTTGTCGCATTATTTTTTTGTATTGTTGTTTTGTTCTCTATTTGATTTAGTTCTTCTCTGATTTTTAAAATTTCCTTTCTTCTGCTAACCATGGGTTTGATTTGTTCTTCTTTTTCTAGTTCTTTAAGGTTTAATGTGAGGTTATTTATCTGGGATTTTTCTTGTTTCTTGAAATAGGTCTGTAATTATATAAATTTCCCTCTTACAACTAATTTTGCTTCATCCCCAAAATTTTGATAGAATGTATTTCATTCTCATTTGTTTCGATGTATCTTTTGATCTCTCTCTTATTTCTTCTTTGACCAGGTCGTTCTTTGAGTATGCTGTTTAATCTCCACGTATTTTTTTTTTCTTGCTTTCTTTTTGTAGTTGATATCCAATTTCAAGGCTTTGTGATCAGAGAATATGCTTGGTATGATTTCAATCTTCTTACATTTGCTGAGGCTAGTTTTATGTTCCAATATTTGGTCTATTCCTGAGAATTTTCCATACACACAAGAAAAAAATGTGTAGTCTGATGTTTTGTGATGAAGTGCTCTAGAAATGTCAATTATGTCCATTTCATCTAATTGTCATTTAGTGCTGCTATTTCGCTATTTAGTTTCTGTTTGGATGATCTATCCATAGCTCTCAATGATGTATTTAGGTCCCCACTATAATTGCGTTTTGGTCAATTTCTCCCTTTAGTTCTGTTAGTAGTTGCTTGGTATATTTCGGTGCTCCCTGATTGGGGGTCATAAATATTGATGACTGTTATGTCTTCTTGTTGTATAGTCCCCTTTCTCATTATGAAATGTCCATCTTTGTCTCTTCTTACAATTGTATCCTAAAATTTGTTTCACCTGCTATAAGTAGGAGTATACCTGATTTTCTGTGGATACCATTTGCTTTGAATGTCAATTCCCACCCTGTCACGTTGAGTCTATGTTTTCCTTGTAGCTGACATGTGTCTCTTGGAGGCTGCATATGGTTCGATTTAGTTTTTTCATCCAATCTGCTACTCTGTGCCTTTTATTGGTGTGTTCAGTCCATTTACATTTAGGGTGATTATTGATATGTGAGTATATCCTATCATTCTAGCTTTGGTTTTCAGCTAAGACTGTGTCTCTATTGTTTCTTTGTTTTTATGTCACTGTCTATGATTTCCCCCTCTATTCTTCTTTTATTATGTTATGTATTTCTGTTCTGGATTTTTTTTTTTTTGAGTGGTTACGGTTAAGTTTATGTAAAAGTAAGTTTGATATTTTGAGTATCCCATTTTCTTCAGCATGCTTATTTTCTCCATTCCCATATTCCAGTTGAGTCCTTACTCTCCCCCCTTTTCTGTTTTGGTTGCCACAAATTATCACTATTTATGATGGTCGAAGCCTCCTTCAATATTTCTTGTAGTGCAGGTCATGTGTTAGAAAATTCCCTCAGCTTCTGTATGTCTGGAAATGTCTTTATTCCTCCTTCATATCTAAAGGATATCTTTGCTGGATATATTATTCTTGGCTCATAATTTCTCTCTTTCAATATGTCGAATATTTGATTTCACTCATTCCTGGCTTGGAGAGTTTCTATTGAAAAATCTGATGATAATCGGATGGTCTTTCCTTTGTGGATTACCATCTATTTTTCCCTGGCTGCCTTGAGGATTCTTTGTTTGTTGTTAATTTTTGACAGTTTCAATACAATTTTCCTTGGAGATGGCCTGTTGGGGTTGTGGTAATTAGATGTTCTATTTGCTTCTTGGATTCGAGGATCCAGTTCTTTCCACAAGTTTGGGAAGTTGTTGTCAACTAATTGTTGGAATACACTCTCTGTTCCCTTCTCTCCTTGTTCTCCATCTGGTATGCCCATTATTCTTATATTGTTCTTTCTGGTGGAGTAAGAAAGTTCTTGTAGAGTTCTTTCATTTCTTTTAAGTCTCAAGTCACTTTCCTCTTCCAGTCGTGTTATTTCCATGTTTCTGTCTTCGATGTCACTGATTCTTTTCTACATCTGGTCTAGTCTACTACCTAAACTGGTTATTTCATTCTTAATTTCTTTTATTGAGTTCTTAATCTCCAGAAATTCTATTTGTTTCTTTTTTGAAATTTCAATATCTTTGGTAAAATGTTCATTTTATTCTTTGATTGTGTTTCTAAGTTCATTAAACTGTCTTTCTGTGTTTTCTTGCATCTTGTTGAGTTTTTTTCAGAACTGCATCTTGAATTCTCTGTCATTTAAGTCACATATTTCGATGTCTTAAGTTCATTTTCAGGAGACTTTTCACTCTCTGTCTGAGCTTTCTTGTTGCCTTGGTTACTCATGGCAATGAATGTTTTATTATTTATATTGCTAGACATCTACAGGTGTGGGTTCTGCAACAGATTGAGAAAAAGAGGTCTGTCTTTTGCTTTCTAGTAAGTATTGGTAGAATGTTTTATTTTCTCCCCAACTGCAGCCTTTTATATTCTCTCATACTGTAGTGTTGTGTTTTCTCTGCACTGTCCCAGCTTCTCATAAAATGGGGGGATTCCATGTAATGTGGGCTTCTCCTATGTGAACAGTTTGCCTGGGTCGTAGGGTGCCTCTTCCATGGGGGGATGTGGAGAGCTACTGAAGTTCCGAAGCTCTTCCTGCACCAGATTTAGAGCTCATATGCTTCAGCAGCTCTGTTTAGTCCTGCAGGGATCCACCCAGATAGGTGGGGACAGAGATGGGGTGGGTTGTGAGAGGTGGCCCAGAGGAATGATGATGACCACAAGCACAGCCAGTCCTGCTTCCCTGGCTCCCTCCCCTTTGCTGGAACTAATTGGGTGCGAGTCCTTCTCTGTGGACCACTGTTCTTAGAACTAAATGTTCTGTTCTTTTATCTCACACTGCTACTCTTCCGCTTCTAGCACTGGGCAGGTGGGTTGGTGTGAGTTCTGGGAGGGTATGGAGTGGGCAGCTAGACTCAGTGCCTAAGGCTTCCATTCTCTGCTCAGCAGTGAGGGCTTAAACCACCATTTTCCACCATCTTCCTTCAGTGTTTGCTCCGAGGTTTTCCCGTGAGTGTTGGGTTCAGTCGTGTTAAATGCTGACCCCTCAGCCCTGTGGGCCATAAGCAGAGACCTAGTAGTCCAAGTTCTTCCCTCTCCCACAGGTGCGGTATTTCTGGAATGCAGTTAGGTCAGAGCACTGAACTACGTCAGTGTCCTGTGCCAGTCTGGCCCGTCTCTGCATTCTCCCTTCCCTCCTCCCCCTTTCAGGCAATTTTCCCACTTTTAGGTGAATTCATTAGTGCGCCTCTTAGTCTTGCCTGTCTGCTGCACTGATGGTCCTTTGTGGAGTTATAGTTGTTCAATTTGTTGTAAATTCCAGGGGAGATTTCAGGAGGCTCACCTCATGCCACCATATTTATGACCAGGAAAATCTGCAGGCAATTTTTAAGGAAGAAAAAGATATAAATATTAATTACTAATTTTTATAGTGCTAAGTATACTAAAACTGTAGTTTTACTTGCTCTTGCTCCTTATTTTATATATAAATGATATATCTTTAACAGGATACACAATATATTTAACTTATGTAATATGTATGATTATTTTTGTACCTTTAAAGTTGTCAAGTGATATAAAATGTGTGTGGAATATTTAGCCAGACTGTTTTTGTCTTCCATTTTTCTCTTATGTCTGGAAAAACAAAAGCTGCTTACTTTAGCAAGGGAGTAATTAACATAAATTGTTGAGATAATACTAGGTAAAATAATTTTGGAGCAATGTAAATATGCATACAAAATTATAAATGTGGTTTGTTTGCCTTTTAATGAAATTGTTAATAAACTCTAAGTTTATTAGGATTCATTTACACACACACACACACACATATACACACCTTGTTTTATTTTATATGCTGATAAAATTAAAAGATTTACCATATTTTGCTATGTGTAATGCACACTTTTTGGCCTAAATTTGTGAGGAAAAATAGGGACGCACATTATACGTGGGTAGTACTGATTGTGTTTCAAAACAACGTTTTTAATTCTTTTAGTTACTCTTATGAGTTAAAAGTGTAACTCTGGAAATCAATAATGAAATCAAAATGCAAAATAATACCCTAGAATACAATAATTGATTTTGTTGAACTTTCAATGAATTTGTAGTGACGAAGAGTTCTTGGCCTTCTATGATGTGTAAATAGCGTAAATTTGTTACCAGTAAATAAAATTTCATATACCTTGAACCTGTTCTAGTGTTGTGTAATTATTTGTTACATAAATTTCTTATACCATAATATGTTAAAAAATAAATGCTAAAAGTCCTTTATAATACATAAAACAAGTATCTAAATGTGAACAAATGAAAATTTGAATTAAAAAATTAAATTCTATTCCATTGGTCTATGTGTCTGTTTTTCTGCCAATACCATGCTGTTTTGATTATTGTTGCCCTGTAGTACAAGCCAAAGTCAGGAAGTGTGATACCTCCATTATTGTTCTTTTTTCTTAAGATTGCTTTGGCTATTCGGGGTCTTTTGTGGTTCCAAACAAATCTGATGATTTTTTGTTCTATTTCTTTAAAATATGCCATTGGAATTTTGATGGGGATTGCATTGAATCTGTATATTGCTTTGGGTAATATGGCCATTTTAACTATGTTGATTCTTCCGATCCATGAGCACGGAATGTCTTTCCATTTCTTTGTGTCTTCTTCAATTTCTTTCAAAAATGTCTTGCAGTTTTCAGCATAGAGGTCTTTCACATCCTGGGTTAAGTTTATTCCTAGGTATTTTATTCTTTTTGTTGCAATTGCAAAAGGAATTGTTTTTTGTATTTCTTTTTCTGAGATTTCATTGTTAGTATATAGGAAGCTGAAAACATTTAGAGATAAAGACACGTGTGCTCCAATGTTCATTGCAGCTTTGTTTACGGTGGCCAAGACATGGAAAAAAACAAAATGTCCTTCGATAGATGAATGGATAAAGAAGTTGTGGTATATATACACAATGGAATACTATTCGGCAGTAAGAAAAGATGATATAGGAACATTTGTGACAACATGGATGGATCTTGAGAGTGTAATGCTAAGTGAAATAAGTCAGACAGAAAAAGCAGAGAACCATGTGATTTCACTGATATGTGGTATGTAAACCAAAAGCAACAAAAGAACAAGACAAACAAATGAGAAACAGAAACTCATAGACACAGACAATGGTTTGGTGGTTGCCAGAGGGTAAGGGGGGTGGGGGGTGGGGGGTGGGAGATGAAGGTAAGGGGGATCGAATATATGGTGATGGAAGGAGAACTGACTCTGGGTGATGAACACACAATGGAATTTATAGATGATGTAATACAGAATTGTACACCTGAAATCTATGTAATTTTACTAATAATTGTCACCCCAATAAATTTAATAAAATAAAATAAATAAAAAAATTAAATCAAAAAATATTTTCTCTCAAAGTTTGGGCCAAAAATGTTGGTGTGCATTATACATGGGATCACATTATACACTACAAAGTATGGTAATTAAGAAAATGTATTTTGATAGTACTATATTTCCATATATCTAAATAATATATACAAACACATATTAATTTAGAGACGTCTTCAAAATGGCGTGAGGTGAGCCTCTGGAAATCTCCTCTGGAATTTACAACAAATTGAAAAACGATAACTCCACAAAGGACTCCCTGCAGAGTAGAGGCAAAATGAAGAGGCTCACTACTGAATTCACCTAAAGGTGGGCAAATTGGGTGAGCAGGGGAAGGGAGAAATGAGGAGACGGGGTCGCGTAGCCGCAGGACGCAGACCTTGCTCAGTGCTCCAAGCTTGCTGCATCCCGGAACTACCGTAGCTGCAGGAGAGGGAAGTACTCGGACTGCTAAGGCTCCGTTTATGGTCCCTATGGCTGAGGGGACAGCATTTAACACGGCTGAACCTATTGCTCACAGCAGAGACCTCGGAGCAAAGTCTGAGAGAAGAAGGCTGAAAACAGTGTTTTAAACCCTCACTGCCGTAGAGAACGGAAGCCTTAGGCACTGAGACTAGCCACTCCCTTCCTACCCTCCCAGAGCTTGCCACGCCCCCACCTGCCCAGTGCTAGAAGTGGAACAGTAGCAGTGTCAGATCAAAAGAACAGAATGTTTTCAATTCTGAGAACTGTGGTCCACAGACACAGATTCACAGACCAACTAGTTCTGACAAAGAGGAGGGAGCTGTGGAAGCAGCACTGACTGTGGTGGTGGTCACCACCATTTCTCTGGGCCACCTCTCACAACCCACCCTGCCCCTGTCTTCACCTACCTGGGCGGATCCCTGCAGGAGTAAACAGAACTGCTGAAACACAGGGGCTCTGAATCTGGTGCAGGAAGAGCTTTGGAACTTCAAAAGCTCTCCGCATCCCCACAGGAATGCAGCGCTCTGTGACCCGGGCAAAATGTTAACAGAGGAGAAGCCTGCCTTCCAGGGAATCTCCCCATTGTGTGAGAAGCTGGAATAGGGCAGAGAAAACATAACACTACAGTGTGAGAGAGAAAAAAAGGGTGCAGTCAGAGAGAAAATAAAATATTCTACCAACATGTACTGGAAAACAAAAGAAAGACCTCTTTCTCTCAACCTGTTGCAGAAGCCACTCCTGTAGATGTCTAGGAACAGAAATAATAAATCAGTAATTGCCATGAATAATCAAGCAACACGACAGCTCAGAAAGAAAGTAAAAAGTCTCCAGAAAAATGAACTTAAAGATATGGTAATATGTGACTTAAATGACAGAGATTTCAAGATTGCAGTTCTGGAAAAACTCAACGAGATGCAAGAAAACACAGAAAGGCAGTTTAATGAACTCAGAAACACAATCAAAGAACAATATGAACATTTTACCAAAGAGATTGAAATTTTAAAAAAGAACCAAAGTTCTCACCTCTAGGAAAACTTTCCTTCATTAATGTCCTTAGTGTTACCCCTGAGTGAGGCCGTAATGTGTCAGCAGTCCATTTTTGCTAGTAACGAAATATGGTGTAGCATCATTTTTAAACTAGTTTGAACTATTTTTCCTTCTTCATAAGTGTGAGTTGAAGGACTAGTGGGGAAAGGGTATGGAAGTCTGGCCATTTGCTCATGTCATTTACTTGAGCCTTCTGGCTGTCTGCAGCTTGGTACACAATTTTCATTGCACAGGAATTGTTCCATACCCATCTGATCTTAGGCATTGGTTGATTAGATGATACCCAGCTTATGATAGGCAGCCCTAATTATATAGTCACTTAGTATCTCGTTGTCATTCCTTTGCCTATGAGCTTCTTTTCAAATGGCAGTAATTTTCTACTGCAGAAGATATGGTTTTCCTCCACATTCAAAGATATGTCCTCTAACTGTCTGGAGGGACAGTTCTATATAACATTTTATCTATTTCATTGCCTCTAGTACCATTGGACCTAGGCTGCAGTGATCAGACAGTTTGAACAGAGGTTGGACCTGCAGCAGAGCCTTGTCTTACTCTGAACCCCATTTAAAACATCACTTAATACAAAGAAGTTAAATTTTATGACTAAATTTCCCATGAATCCTGTTCTACAGAGGATAGCCATCTCTGGTCTTCTCAAAGATGCCAGTGTCCCCCTCACCAGTGCATTTCTTATTACTTATTTCTTGTTGGACTCTACTCTGGGTCCTCCCAGAATGATGGGTTCCAAAATCTTATATTCTAGTGTATTCAATACCAAGGTGGAAATATGAAGAGGGAGTATTTTGCTGAGCCAAAAATGACAGTTGGAAAACCTTTGACCCTCTGCCTGTGATAATTTGAATGAGATAATGAATATTAACTCATACTGGAAGAAAAGTGATAAGAGTCAGAGCTGTAACAGAGAACAAGCAGATAGTTAAAGCGATGTTATCTGGGTTGACTTGGATACAGTCTTGGTAATCAATTACCCCATGTATTTGGTTGCCATGGCAGAGAATCCAGGAGAGCACCAGTAGCATAAATCTCTGAAAAGCATTCATTCTCCTAATTCCTATAAGGCAATTTTGCTCTTCCACCACATTTGACGACTAAAACTCACTATTGTTAAGTTGGGAACTCACCATGTGGAGGAAATGGCACAGTCCTGAACCTGCCAGCTGCATGGAACAGAGAATCTCCTTTGCTTCCACCTCCATTCTGTGTCTTCTGCCTGTGCTCCCTTTACAGCCTGGTCTCAGCAAGACTTCTTTTCCACAGTCTGCAACATTCCATGGGGTGAGCCTGAATTCTATCCTAGGTTTCCTGGAACAGTGAGAAGGAAACCAGGAAGGTTACCTTACACATTCTGAGGATGTAATAAGTCATTCCACACTCTTGACTGGTTCGATCAGTTCTGAGAAAAGATTATATCCCACTGCCTAGATAGGCATGGGGAACAGTTATTCCCAACATCGGTTGTCAGCATTTAGCTCACAGCTAAAACTTTGGTGGAATAATTTTCCTGACTTGGAATAATTAATTAGCTTCTGGGGCAAGGAAAGATGTCCAAATGCAAAGTAATTAAGGTGACAGGTTTATGCATTTCAATAACTCACTTTCCTTCTCCTGCCTCCCCGCCCCTGAAATGGAGGCAAGGGCCAGGGCTGGAGTCCTTTCCAAATGGAATGAGAACCTGTCTCCATTCTGAGCCAAGGCAGAGTTAAATAAGCCATTGTGCCATGTGCTCAGGGGTAATTAGGCATGAAAAGAATCTGCAGTCGGCTCCCTCCATTGTTTCTCACAAGCTGTCCTTTTGCCATGTGCCCGAGCCCCTGGGTCTCTCAGTGCTGGCACTTCTACACAGACGTGGATGTCATTGTCATGGCAACTCCTCTGTGCTAAGCAACTTTATGGTCTAATATTATTAAGGGGGTAGGGGTCAAAAGCCAGAGAAGGACTTTGTCTCTGAAGCCCAGTATAACTGTTGTCATGGATGGGGCAGGATTGTGAGTTCATGGGAGAAATGGAGATCTCAGTAGGCACCAAGTTGTCCCCAGAGGATCCTTTGAGACAGAGAGATGGCCAAACAGTGAAACCAACAAAATGTATGTCTTAGGCTCCCAGCTTCTCATCTCCCATGTCTCTTACTCCACGGCTCACAGTCCCTTCAAGTGCCTGGTACCCTGCCGCTCTCATCTGGGACACGATGTGCTTTTGGTAGTTTCCATCTGAATGTGAATTCTAGTCACTGTTGACTTCTATTTTTATTTGTATTTCCAGTCTTATTTCCAACAGTGAAATGAAAAGCACTGACCAGTTGGTAGTGGAACATATTTGGAGGAGAAAGCTCTCTTTCCCCAAACCTTGAAGTTACGTATGGAAGAAGCTGCCTTCCCCCACCCTAGTTTAAATTGTTTCTTTGTTTGTTTGTTTTTTTAATTTATTGGGGTGACAACAGTTAGTAAAATTACATAGATTTCAGGTGTACAATTCTGTATTAGATCATCTATAAATCCCATTCTGTGTTGCCAGCCAGAGTCAGGCCTCCTTCCATCACCATATATTTGATCCCCCTTACCCTCATCTCCCACCCCCCACCCCCTTACCCTCTGGTAACCACTAAACTACTGTCTGTGTCTATGAGTTTTTGTTTCTCAGTTGTTTGTCTTGTTCTTTTGCTGTTCTTGGTTTATATACCACGTATTGGTGAATCATATGGGTCTCTGCTTTTATAGTCTGACTTATTTTGCTCAGCATTATACTCTCAAGATCCATCCATGTTGTCACAAATGGTCCTGTATCATCTTTTCTTACCGCCGAATAGTATTCCATTGTGTATATACACCACAACTTCTTTATCCATTCATCTATCGAAGGACATTTTGGTTGTTTCCATGTCTTGGGCTACGTTAACAAAGCTGCAATGAACATTGGAGCACACGTGTCTTTATGTATCAATGTTTTCAGATTTTTTGGGTAGATACCCAGGAGAAGGATTGCTGGGTCATATGGTAATTCTATTAGTAATTTTTTGAGGAACCTCCACACTGCCTTCCATAAAGGCTGCACCAGTCTGCATTCCAACCAACAGTGTATAAGGGTTCCTTTATCTCCACAGCCTTTCCAACACTTGTTACTATTTGTCTTGTTGATGATAGCCATTCTGACTGGGGTGAGGTGATATCTCATTGTGGTTTTGATTTGCATTTCTCTGATGATTAGTGATGTTGAGCATTTTTTCATATGTCTGTTTGCCATTTGTATGTCCTCTTTGGAGAAATGTCTCTTCAGGACCTCTGCCCATTTTTCAATCGGGTTGTTTGATTTTTTGTGGTTGAGTTTCATGAGTTCCTTGCATATTCTGGATATTAGCCCCTTATCGGAGACACTGATTGCAAAAATCTTCTCCCATTCAGTTGGTGGCTTCTTTATTTTGTCGATGGTTTCTTTTGCTGTGCAGAAGCTTTCAAGGTTCATATAGTCTCAATGCATTTATTTTAGCTTTTACTTCCATTGCCTTTGGAGTCAAATTCATAAAATGCTCTTTGAACCCAAGGTCCATAGGTTTGGTACCTATGTTTCCTTCTATGAAGTTTATTGTTGCAGGTCTTATGCTAAAGTCTTTGATACAATTTGAACTAATTTTGGTTCATGGTGACAGACAGAAGTCCAGTTTCATTCTTTTGCAAGTGGCTATCGAATTCTCCTAGCACCAGTTATTGAAGAGGTTGTCTTTTCTCCATTGTATGTTTTTTTGCTTCAGGGTCAAAAATTATCTGTCCATATTTATGTGGTTTTATTTCTGGGTTCTCAATTCTACTCCATTGGTCTACGTGTCTGTTTTTCTGCCAATGCCACGCTATTTTGATTACTGTACCCTTCTAGTACAAGCTAAAGTAAGGGAGTGTGATACCTCCAGTATTGTTCTTTTTTCTTACGATTGCTTTGGCTACTCGGGGTCTTTTATGATTCCAAACAAATCTGATGATTTTTTGTTCTGTTTCTTTAAAAAATGCCATTGGGATTTTGATGGGGATTGCATTAAATGTGTATATTGCTTTGGGTAATATGGCCTTTTTAACTATGTTGATTCTTCCAATCCATGAGCACAGAATGTCTTTCCATTTCTTTTTGTCTTCTTCAATTTCTTTTAAAAATGTCTTGCAGTTTTCAGCATAGAGGTCTTTCACATCCTTGGTTAAGTTTATTCCTAGGTATTTTATTCTTTTTGCTGCAATTGCAAAAGGAATTGTTTTTTGTTTTCCTTTTTCTGAGATTTCATTGTTAGTATATAGGATAGCAATGGACTTTTGTACATTGATTTTGTAGCCGGCAACTTTACTGTATTCGTTCATTGCTTCTAATAGCTTTTCGTGGAGTCTTTAGGGTTTTCTATATATAGCATCATGTCATCTGCAAAGAGTGATAATTTAACTTCTTCATTCCCAATTTGGATGCCTTTTATTTCTTTCTCTTGCCTGATTGCTCTGGCAAGGACTTCTAACACTATGTTGAAAAGCAGAGGTGATAGGGGACAGCCCTGTGGTGTTCGTGAACATAGCACAAAGGGCTTCAATTTTTCACCATTAATTATGAGATTAGCAGAAGGCTTGTCATATATGGCCTTTATTATGTTAAGGTATTTTCCTTCCATACATATTTTATTAAGTGTTTTAGTCATAAATGGATGTTGTATCTTGTCAAATGCTTTTTCTGCATCAATTGATATAATCATATGATTTTTTCCTTTATTTTGTTTATGTGATGTACCACATTGATGGATTTGCGGATGTTGAACCATCCTTTTGCCCCGGGGATGAACCCCACTTGGTCGTGACAAATAATCTTTTTAATGTGTTGTTGTATTCGATTTGCTAGAATTTTGTTTAGGATTTTTGCATCTGTATTGATCAGAGATATTGGTCTGTTGTTTTCTTTTTTTGTGTTGTCCTTACCAGGTTTTTGTATCAGGGTAATGTTGGCCTCATAAATGAGTTAGGGAGTACTGTCTCTTATTCAATTTTTTGGAAGAGTTTGAGCAGTATTTGAGAAGTATTTGATCCTCTTTAAAGGTTTGGTAGAATTCACTAGTGAAACCATCAGGTCCTGAACTTTTGCTTTTGGGAAGGTTTTGGATGACTGATTCAATTTTGTTACTGGTGATCGGTCAGTTTAGATTTTCCAGTTCTTCATGGTTCAGCCTTGGAAGGCTATTTGTTTCTAAGAACTTGTCCATTTCTTTTAGGTTATTGAATTTGGTGCCATATAGTCCTTCATAGTATTCTTGGATGATTCTTTGTATTTCTGTGGTGCCCGTGATAACTTCCCCTTTTTCATTTCTGATTTTGTAAATTAGCGTCTTCTGTCTTTTTATCTTAGTGAGTCTAGCCAAGGGTTTGTCAATTTTGTTAGTCTTTTCAAAGAACCAGTTCTTTCTCACATTAATTTTTTCTATTGTCTTTTTGTTCTCTATTTCATTTAGTTCTGCTCTGATTTTTATTTCCTTACTTCTGCTGACCCTCGGTTTCACTTGTTCTTCTTCTTCTAGTTCTTTAAGGTGTAACATGAGGTTATTTATTTGGGATTTTTCTTGTTTCTTGAGATAGGTCTGTAATGGTGTAAATTTCCCTCTTAAAACTGCTTTCGCTGCATCCCAAAAATTTTGGTAGGATGTATTTTCATTGTCATTTGTTTCTGTGCATCTTTTGTTCTCTCCTCTAATTTCTTTTTTGACCCAGTCGTTCTTTAAAAGTATGTTATTTAATCTCCATGTATTTGTGTTTTTTCCTACTTTCTTTTTGCAGTTGATATCCAATTCCAAAGTCTTGTGATCAGAGAATACGCTTGGTATGATTTCAATCTTCTTAAATTTGCTGAGGCTGATTTTATGTCCCAATATATGGTCTATCCTTGAGAATGTTCCATGTACACTAGAAAAGAATGTATAGTCTGATGGTTTAGGATGAAGTGCTCTATATATGTCAATTATGTCCATTTCATCTAATGTGTCATTTATCGCTGCTATTTCGTTATTTATTTTCTGTTTGGATGATCTATCCATAGCTGTCAATGATGTATTTAGGTCCCCTAGATTAATTGTGTTTTGGTCAATTTCTCCCTTTAGTTCTGTTAGTAGTTGCTTGGTATATTTTGGTGCTCCCTGATTGGGGGCATAAATATTGATGAGTGTTATGTCTTCTTGTTTTATAGTCCCCTTCACCATTATGAAATGTCCATCTTTGTCTCTTGTTACCGTTTTGACACTGAAGTCTGTTTCATCTGATATCATTGTGGCTCTACCTGATTTTGTCTGGATACCCTTTGCTTGGAGTGTCAATTTCCACCCTTTCTCTTTGGGTCTATGCTTGTCCTTGTAGCTGAGATGTGTCTCTTGAAGACAGCATATGGTTGGGTTTAGTTTTTTGATCCAATCTGCCACTCTGGCCTTTTTACTGGTGAGTTCAGTGCATTTACTTTTAGGGTGATTATTGATATGTGAGGATTTCCTGTCATTCTATCTTTAGTTTTCTGGTGAGATCATACATCCATGGTTTCTTTGCATTTTTGTTGTTGTGTATTATTTCTGTGTGGTGGTATTCTATGATTTTTCGCTCTGTTTCTTCTTTTATTGGAGTATATACTTGAGTTCTGGATTTTCTTTTGAGTGGTTACCATTATGTAAAGGAACGTTTGATATTTAGAGTTTTCCATTTTGTTCTGCACGCTTTCTTACTCAATTCCCATATTCCGGTTCAGGCCTTTACTCTCCCCCTTTTTGAGTTGTGGTTGCCAAAAATTGTCCCTGTTGATGGTGGTCAATAAACCTCCTTTAATATTTCTTGTAGTACAGTTTGTGTATTAGAAAATGCCCTCAGCTTCTGTATGTCTGGAAGGGTCTTTATTCCTCCTTTATATCTAAAGTATATCTTTGCTGGATATATTATTCTTGGCTGATAATTTCTCTGTTTCAATAGTTTGAATATTTGGTTCCACTCCCTCCTGGCCTGTAGAGTTTCTGCTGAGAAATCTGATGATAGTCTAATGGGCTTTCCTTTGTAGGTTACCGTCTTCATTTCCCTGGCTGCCTTGAGGATTCTTTCTTTGTTGTTGATTTTAGACAGCTTCAATACAATGTGCCTTGGAGAAGGCCTGTTGGGATTGAGGTAATTAGGTGTTCTATTTGCTTCTTGGATTCGAGGATCCTGTTCTGTCCACAAGTTTTTGAAGTTCTCATCGACAATTTGTTTGAATATATTCTCTGTTCCCTTCTCTCTGTCTTCTCCTTCTGGTATACCCATTGTTCTTATGTTGTTCTTTCTGATGGTGTCAGAAAGTTCTTGTAGAGTTCTTTCATTTCTTTAATGTCTCAAGTCTCTTTCTTCTTCCATCCGTGTCATTTCCAGATTTCTCTCTTCAATGTCACTGATTCTTTCCTCATCTGGTCAACTCTACTACCTAAGCTGGCTATTTTTTTCTTAATTTCTTCTATTGTTTTCTTAATCTCCAGAAATTCTGTTTGGTTCTTTTTCAAAATTTCAATCTCTGGATAAAGAAGTTGTGGTACATATACACAATGGAATACTATTCGGCAGTGAGAAAAGATGATATAGGAACATTTGTGACAACATGGATGGATCTTGAGAGAGTAATGCTGAGCGAAACAAGTCAGACAGAAAAAGCAGAGAACCATGTGATTTCACTGATATGTGGTATATAAACCAAAAACAACAAAAGAACAAGACAAACAAATGAGAAACAGAAACTCATAGACACGGACAATAGTTTAGTGGTCGCCAGAGGGTAAGGGGGGTGGGGGGGTGGGGGGGGAGGTGAGGGTAAGGGGGATCGAATATATGGTGATGGAAGAACTGACTCTGGGTGATGAACATACAATGGGATTTATAGATGATGTAATACAGAATTGTACACCTGAAATCTATGTAATTTTACTAACAATTGTCACCCCAATAAATTTAATTAAAAAAAAAAAAATTTCAATCTCTTTTGTAAAATGCTCACGTTGTTCTTTGCTTGTGTTTCTGAGTTCATTGAACTGCCTTTCTGTGTTTTCTTGCATCTCGTTGAGTTTTTTCAGAACTGCAATCTTGAATTCTTGTCATTTAAGTCACATATTTCCATATCTTTAAGTTCCCTTTCTGGAAACTTTTAATTTTCTTTCTGAGCTGTCTTGTTGCTTTGGTTATTCATGGCAATTACTGATTTATTATTTCTCTTCCTGGACATCAACAGGTGTGGCTTCTGCAACAGGTTGATAGGAAGAGGTCTTTCTTTTGTTTTCCAGTACTTGTTGATAGAATGTTTTATTTTCTCTTCGACTGCAACCTTTTTTTTTCTCTCTCACACGGTAGTGCTATGTTTTCTGTGCACTATTCCAGCTTCTCACACAATGGGGTATACCCTGGGATACAGGCTTCTATTCTGTTAATAGTTCACCTGGGTCACAGGGTGCAGTGTTCCTGTGGGTATGTGGGGAGCTTTTGAAGTTCTACATTCTTCCTGGACCGGATTCAGAGCCCGTATGTTTCAGCAGTTCTGTTTACTCCTGCAAGGATCCACCCAGATAGGTGGAGCCAGCGGCGGGGTGTGTTGTGAGAGGTGGCGTAGAGCAATGGCGGCGACCACCACCCCAGCCAGTCCTGCTTCCACAGCTCCCTCCCCTTTGCCAGAACTAGTTGGTCTGTGAATCTGTGTCTGTGGTCCACAGTTCTCAGAACACGAAATAGTCTGTTCTTTTGATCTGACACTGCTACTGTTCTTCTTCTAGCACCCGGCAGATGGGGGCGGGGCGAGCTATGGGAGGGTAGGTAGGGGTTGGCTAGTCTCAGTGCCTAAGGCTTCCGTTTTCTGAGGCAGTGAGTGCTTAAACCACCGTTTTCAGCCTTCCTCCCTCAGTCTTTTCTCGAGGTCTCTGCCATGAGCACTGGGTTCAGCCATGCTATATGCTGTCCCCTCAGCCCTGTGGACCATAAACGGAGTCCTAGCAGTCCGAGTTCTTCCCTCTCCCACAGCTGCGTTAGTTCCGGGATGCAGCAGGCTGGGAGCACTGAGCTAGGTCTGCATCCTCTGCCTGCGTGGCTCCATCTCCTCACCTCTCCCTTCCCTCCTCCTGTGTTCACGTGATTTGCCCACCTTTAGGTGAATTCAGTAGTGAGACTCTTCCTCTTGCCTGTGTGCTGTGCAGGGAATCCTTTGTGGAGTTATAGTTTTTCAGTTAGTTGTAACTTCCAGGGGAGTTTCACAGATCCTCACTTCATGGTGCCATTTTGATGACGTCTCTGTTCTTGCTTTCTTTAGTTCTTGATTTGCAGATTTAATATCTATTGCAATCTGTGCTTTTTTTCAAGAAAGTGTATACACAATCTCCAAATCTGGATCATTGTGAAGTGGATGAGAATATATTCAATGCTGAAAGGCCTCTAATTTCTGGATGAGTGTTTTCAGCCCCTCATCTTGAATACACATATCATCAATAGGATCTAATCAGGGAACACCATCAGGAAAACGTTTTTGAACTTCCTGTATTGATTTTAAAACACTCTGTCTATTGTCCACTGGTCGAAGGTCTTTAGGAATATAAAGCCTAACACTGCTGATGGTAGACGGGATATGCACCCAAACTGGAGCAATCTGCATCTCTCCTTTCTCAGGTTTAGCTGGCTTTGTAGCCTCAGTAGCTGATTTTTTAAAGCTTTCTTTGGAACCACACAGAATTACTTCTACTACATATAAAGGATCCAGTTCACCAGAATTAGGCTTAACATTTAACTTTTTTGAGAAATTCACCACTACTCCCCAGCCAAAATCATTTCCTTCATTCTTTACCTTTACCAAACGCCCTGGTTGTAGAAATGGTAAGCAATATTTTGGTTTGTGAATATATTCTTCAATTTCTTCACCCAGTTTGGCAAGCTGCTGTCTAATCTTATAATAGATGATTACATTTTTTTCATTTGGTATTACTATCTTATTATACTGTTGTTCTGAGTTCTTTACCTTCTCTACTACTGCTGGAATTGCTCTATAACGCTGAAACTGGTAGAAGGATTTTTCCAACATGTACTCAGGATTGATTTCTTCTACACGTAGTTAGTTCAAAACCATGTTGTAGATCAAATGGAAAGCACTATTTAAAGGATCAGCTGAGCCCTTAAGTAGTTGTTTTCCAATTGTTGGGCTCATTTTTTCATCTACCATAAGCATTACAATTCCTCTATCATCCATTCCCCTCCTTCCAGCACGACCAGACATCTGAACATATTCACCAGAGGAAATCCATCGGAAATCTTTCCCGTCAAATTTTTGGCCATTTGTAAATAAAACTGTTTCAGCTGGCATGTTAATTCCCATAGCAAAAAATGTTTGTGGCAAATAAGGCCTTTATCAATCCTTCTGAAAAGAGAATTTCTATAGTTTCTTTCAAAATAGGAAGTAAACCACCATGGTGAATACCAATCCCTCCCGCTTCAAAAGAGGAAGTACCTGTTCAACCTGAGGTAGCTTTTTATCTTCATCCAACAAGCAGTCGATTGCTTTACTGAGTACTTCTTCAACCATCTTCTTTTCTTCATCTGTGATGAAATCCAATTTGTTCATTTGCAGAGCATAAGCTTCACAATCTTTTTTACTAAAACTGAAAATAATTACAGGTTGAAAATTTCTTTCCATAATCATCTTTACAATCTTGAACACATTTGATGGTCTTTTTGTTCCTCCTTTCCGCCCTTTCTGATCTCCTTTTGCCAAATCACCAGCATCTTGAAGAACTTGCATTGCAGTATTAAAATTATCTTTTCTGAAGTCACCATTTTCATCAACTACAAGGTGCAGGCCATCTCCCCCACATGGAAAAATGTAGTGTTGCCATGGAGTAGGCCGATAATCTGTGTAAATTACATGACAAGGTTGTTTATGTAAATGGCAAATCCATTCAGCAAACTGTCGGGCATTTGGAATAGTAGCCGAAAGAAAGACATAATGAACATTATCAGGAAGCAAAATAATAGCTTTTTCCCATACCGCACCACGCTCCGAATCTCTCATGTAATGAATTTCATGAAGTACAACCCAAGCAACTTCTCGCATAACTTCAGAACCTCTGTACAACATATTTCTCAAAATCTCTGTGGTCATAACAAGACAAGATGCTGTAAGATTAATAGTAACATCTCCCGTCATCAGACCAACATCTTGAAATTATTCATACATTTCACGGTATTTCTGGTTACTCAGAACCTTAATTGGGCTGGTAAATATTACCTGTTGTTTTTCCCTTAAGGCCAATGCAATGGCATACTCAGCACATATAGTTTTTCCCGCTGATGTATGTGCAGATACTAACACAGACTGATTATTATCAATACACTGAACGGCTTCTTTTTGAAAAGTATCAAGAATAAATGGGTACTCCTTTGCAGCTTTTCCAACTCGAGGTTTAAGTGGTAAATAATCTTCATCTGCAGGAAGTCAACCTCATGTGTACACCCTTCAATGGTTTCAACTGATTGTACCTTGACTCTGGGCATCAAGTCTGCCAAGCTTAAGTCTTCAGTTACTGACTCTTCTTCCTTGGGCTTCTTTCCAAAAATGGACTCATCTTACCCTCTAAATCTGCATCTCTCTTGGTTTTCCCAATATTAGTTGACTCTGATTGTAATTTACCATCAAAACGTTTCCTGGCCTTTTCCGCAGACCCTGGCGGCCCCTTCCATGTCCCCTTCTCCTTTTCCTTGTCTTTTTTGGCTCTGGGCGCAGTGGACGAGTCCTCCTCGAACACGCTGAAGAGCTCACCCCGGAAAGCGTCGGCCACCCTTCAGAGCCAGGAGCCCGAATCTCCCTCCTAGCCACAATGCTCAGCGCCTGCACCGACAGTGAAGCTTCAGCAGAGGTAGTCGAGTCACATAGCTACCGACGATTCTTCCCCGAACTCTTTTTCCCTTACGACCTTTTTCCTCTCCGAGATCTTTCCTTCCTTTCCGACGGCTAAATGGCTGGGCAGCTCAGTGGTTAAACAGGGAGTTCCACAAGGGAGTGCCAGCTCCAAGATTTTAAGGCTGAGTAAGTTGCCATAAATTGAAAAAGGAAAGAAACTGGTTTTTGGAAAAACAACAGGAGCTAAGTTTTGGGCATCTTAAGTTGTGATGGCTCTTAGACATCCAAGTGATATATGGAGAGAGATTCAGGCTAAAGATGTTATGAGAGTAATCGTTACTATATAGAGTCATCATTACTCTATAGATGTCATTTAAAGTCATGAATCTAGAAGAGGTTATGGAGACTATAGATGAGATTATAGGGAATAAGTATAGAATGTAAGAAAGAAGACATTCTAACAGAGCTTTGGAGGAATCCAATATTTAGAAGTTAGAGAGTTGCGGACAAACCAGGAAAGGAAAATAAATAGGTGCAGCCAGAAATGGAGGAGGAAAGCAAAGATGATGTGTTGTGCTGAAGTAAAAAATATGAAATGTTTCAAGTTTTCACTTACATCAAAAACTACTGACAAGTAAACAAAAGTGAGGACTGAGAAATGACCTTTGGATATAGTAATGCGGAGGTTATTGGTAGCCTTGTGAAGAGTCATTTTAGTGGAGTGATGGGGACAAAAAGTTGATCGAAGTGTGTTTAAGTCACTCTAATAAACTTAAAAAAAAAAGAAAATAAAGCAGGATTGTACAAAAGTATTGTTAAACTAGGTAGAGCTACAATGTAAAATGCGGTAAATAAAACAAAATAGGTTACTTTATGTTGAAATATGATTTAGTAATCTTTAAACACAGAATAACATAATGGTGCAAAATATAAACAATGATCAATAAAAGGTTAAATTAAAAAAAAAGAAAAGAAAGAATGGAAGCACATAAAAAAATAGATGCTGAACATCATTAGCCATGAGGGAAATGCATCAAAGCTACAATGAGTTAATACTTTATACACAATATGATGACTATAATAAAAATGACAGGTAACAACATAAATTGGCAAGGAAAGGATTTGGAGACATTGGAACCCTCATACACTGCTGGTGAGAATGTAAAATGCTGCTATTTAGAAAAAACAGTCTGGCAGTTCCTCAGAAGTTAAACATAGAGTTAAACATATGACCCAATAATTCCATTCCTAGTATATTCAGAGGGTGCCAAAAAATGTATACACATTTTAAGAAAGGAAAAAACTGTATTAAAATTGTAATACTCAATATATATCAATAACAAAGAGCGAATACAAGTTATGTGTATACATTTTTTTGGCACCCCTTGGTACTCAAGAAAAATATAACATACATCTACACAGAAACTTATACAGCATTATTCATAATTGCCAAAAAGTAGAAACAAGCTAAATGTCCATCAGCTGAATCATTTTTAAAAAATATTTTTATTAAAATATAGCTAACATTCAATATTATATTAGTTTCAGGTGTACATCACAGTTATTCAATAGTACCCACCTAGCACTCTACAGAGTTATTACCACATTACTGATTGTACCCCATTGCTAAAGAAGTGATCACCATAAGTCCAGCAACCATCTGACATTGTACCACGCTATCACAATGTTATTGACTATGTTTTCTATGCTTTATATTATATCCCCAAGACTAATTTGTTTTAAATCTGGAAGTTTGAACCTCTTATTCTGCTTCACCGTTCCCCTTTTTAATATTTCAATTATCATTGACATTCAATATTATTTTATATTAGTTTCAAGTGTACAGCATAATGGTTTGACATTTATATAATTTAGGAAGTGATACCCCTGACTAGTGCCACCTGGAACTATACATAGTTATTATCATATAATTGACTGTATTTCCTATATTTTACATCCCCATGACTATTTTGTAACTCCTAATTTGCATGTCTTAATCCTTTTACACTTTTCACCCTATCCCCAAGCCCCCTCCCATCTATCACCCTGATAAATCTAGTACCCATCTGACACCATACATAGTTATTATAATATTATTGACCATATTCCTTATGCTATACCCTTATCCCCATGACTGCTCTGTAACAACCAATTTGTGCTTCTTAATCCCTTCTTCTTTTCACCTACCCCAATTGCCCTCTCATCTGGCAGCCATCAAATATTCTGTTTCTATGAGTTTGTTTCTGTTTTGTTTGTTAATTTTGTTCTTTAGATTCCATTTATAAGTGAAATCATATGACATTTGTCTTTTGCTGTCTGACTTACTACAGTCAGCACAGTACCCTCTAGGTTGATCCATGTTATCACAAATGGCAATATTTCCTTCTTTTTTACAGCTGAGTAATATTCTGTTATATATATATATATATATATATATATATATATATATATATATATATATATATATATATATATATATATATATAATCTCTTCTTTTTCCATTCATCCACTCAGGAACACCCAGGCACCCAGGTTACCTTCATATCTTGGCTCTTGTAAATAATGCTGCAATGAACATGTGGATGAACATATCCCCTCAAAGTAGCATTTTGGGTTTGTTCAGATAAATACCCAACCGTGGGATTACTAGGTCCTTCTTTGTCTCTTGTTATGATCTTTGTTTTAAAGATATTTTGTCTGGTATAAATGTTGCTACTCCAGCTTTTCGTTTGTTTGTTTACATTTTCGTTAAATATCTTTTACATCCCTTTGCTTTCAGTCTGTGTGTGTCTTTCAAACTGAAGTGAGTCTCTTATAGGCAGCAGTATATGTAAGAGTCTTGTTTTCTTATCCATTTAGCTCCCTTGTCTTTTGACTGGAAAATTCAATCCATTTACTGAAAGCAATTATTAATAGGTGTGTAGTTATTGCCATTTTATTATTAATATTTTTATTTTTATTTACTTATTTATTCTTTTTGTTGTCTTAAAGATGTCATTTTAAGATTCCTTGTAATACTGGTTTGGTGGTGATGAACTCCTTTAGTGGTTTTTTGTCTGGGAAATTCTTTATCTGTCCTTCGATTCTAAATGGTAGCTTTGCTGTGTAGAGTAATCTTGGTTGTAGTTCTTGCTTTTCATCACTTTGAATACTTCCTTCCAGTCCCTTCTGGCCTGTAAAGTTTCTTTTGAGAAATCAGCTGACAGCCTTATGGGAGCTCCCTTATAAGTTACCAGTTGCCTTTCTCTTGCTGCTGCTAGGTTTCTCTGCTTGTTTTAAACCTTTGACACTTTAATTGTTATGTGTCTTGGTGTTGGCTACTTGGGTTCATCTTGTTTGGGACTCTCCTCTTCCTGGGCTTGTATATCTATTTTCTTCATCAAGTTAGGGAAGTTTTTCATCATTATTTCTTCAAATAGGTTTTCAGTTCCTTGCTCTCTCTTCTTCTTCTTCTGGTACCTCTATAATGTGAATATTGATACGCTTGATGCTGTCCCAAAGGCCCCTTAAACTCTCCTCATTTTTTTTGGATTCTTTTTTCTTTTTGCTGTTGTGATTGGGTGTTTTCTGCTATCTTATCTTCTAAATCAGTGATTCAATCCTCTGCTCCAAGTAATCTACTATATCTGTTCATATCAGTTCATCATATCAGTTATTGTATTCTTTATTTCTTTTAAAAAAATTTATTTATTTTTATTAGTTTCAGGCGTACAAAGCTACATAATAGTTGGACATTTACACCCCTCATAAATTGATAAACCCCACATCTACTAGTCCTCCAATATCGTATACAACTGTTACAATACATTGACTATATTCCCTATACAGTATTTTACACACACACACACACACACACACACACACACACACACACACACACACAAGGCTGGAGAATTAAATCTGCGAACTTTCCACCATGCATTTACAGGGTGGAAAGTTTGTGAACTTAATTGTCTGAATATATATGTGTGTGTGTGTGTGTGTGTATATGTGTATATATAATTGTCTGAATATATATATGTGTGTATATATATATCAACATATATATGTATGTGTATTAATACATATTTATACACATATATATACACATATATTTATACACATACATATATACTGGGGTGACAAAGAAATGCATACACATTTTAAGAGATGTTACCCATGCTCAAGCAGTAGTTTGCCGTGATCAGAAGTCTGGATGCTGATGGTAACCACTTTGTCATGTTGATGTCCAAGTGGACAGTGATCCCAGAGATAAGGTGTCTGTGACTCTAGGAGCTAGAAGAAGATACGTGGAGCCGGGGGTAGAGGAGACATGTTTTATTTACAGGCTTCCTGGGATACAGCCAGGGGTTTTTCCACTGCTGTACACAGCTGGACATTTTCAGGTTACAACCTGTAGACAACAGCCTCATAACTCATAGCAGCCTGTTTCTCAGGAGCCCTGTACAATACAGCCCAGAGTCTCTACCATGTCTCTGCCTTGGCCATGTCTCTGTCTCGGCCTCAGCCCCAGCCATCCCCTAAAATGGCCATGCCTCTTTATACCCCACAGAGACAAGCGACGCACATCCAAGGTACTTACATAAGCGTATACATGAACAACATCTTTAAGATGGATGTCGTTTGCACGACAGTCTATATTATTGGACCGGCGGGATCGTCAGCATCAACAGCTGGCCTGAGGAGGGAGCCTGACTAACTCTATGGTCCCAACACATTGAGAGCACATCTTGTAATGGCAGAAGTCAAATGTGACTTGTATTCTTCTTTTGTTTTTGGAATATATTGAGTATTACAATTTTAATACAGTTTTCCTTTCTTAAAATGTGTATACATTTTTTATTCATGTGTGTGTGTGTGTATAGTAGTTGACATTCAGTATTATTCTACTTCATCTTCAGGTGTATAGTGCAGTGGTCAGGCATCTACACAGTCTATGAAATGATCTCCCTGATAAGTCCAGTACCCAGCTGGCACCCTACATAATCTTTACAACATTATTTATTGTATTCCCCACACTGTATTTCCTATACCTGTGGCAATATCCTGACTACCAATATGTACACTATAATTCCTTCACCTTTTCTCCCTTCTCCACCCTCCTTTTATCTAGCAACCAACAGTTTGTTTCCTATATCTCTGAGTCTATTTCTGCTTTGTTTGCTCATTTATTCTGTTCTTTACATTCCACACATAAATGAGATCATATGGTATTTGCTTTCTCAGTCTGACTTATTTCACTGAGCTTAATATTATCTAGGTCCAGCCATATTGTTGCTAACGGTAAGATGTCATTCTTTTTTATGTCTGAGTAGTACTTCTTTGTATAAATGTACCACAGTTTCCTTATCCAATTGTCTATTGATGGGCATTTCAGTTGTTTCCGTATCTTGGCTGTTGTAAATAACAGTGCAATAAACATAGGGGTGCATATTTTTTTTTCAAATTTGTGTTTTGGATTTCTTTGGATAAATACCCAGGAGTAGAATTCCTGGATCATAAGGCAATTCTATTTTTAGTTTTTTGAGAAAACTCCATACTGTTTTCCATAGTGGATGCCCAATCTGCAATCCCACCAGGAGTACACAACGTTTCCCTTTTCTCCACATCCTCGCCAACACTTTGTTTGTTGATTTATTAATGACAGCCACTCTGACAGGAGTGAGGTGATATTTCATTGTGGTTTTTATTTGCATTTCTCTAATAATTAGTGACGTTGAGCATCTTTTCATATGTCTGTTGCCTATCTGTATATTTTCCTTAGAGAAATGTGTCTTTATATCCTCTGCCCATTTTCAAATTGGGTTTTTTTTTTTTTTTTTTTTTTGGGTTGAGTGTATGAGTTTTTTTATAAGTTTTGGAAATTTATCCCTTATCAGATGTATCATTGTCAAATATCTTCTGCCATTCAATGGGATGTCTTTTTGTTGTGATATTTCCTTTGCTGTGAGAAGACTTTTAGTTTGAGGTAGTCCCACATGTTTATTTTTCCTTTTACTTCCCTTGCCTAAGGGGATATATCAGTAAAAATATTACTAAGGAAATATCTGTGAATTTACTTCCTATATTTTCTTCTATGAGTTTTATGGTTTCAAGTTTTACCAATTTCTTTTTTTTTTAAATTTTATTTTATTAAATTTATTGGGGTGACAATAGTTAGTAAAATTACATAGATTTCAGGTGTACAATTCTGTATTACATCATCTATAAATCCCATTGTGTGTTCATCGCCCAGAGTCAGTTCTCCTTCCATCACCATATATTCGATCCCCCTTACCCTCATCTCCCACCCCCCAACCCCCACCCCCCTTACCCTCTGGCAACCACTAAACTATTGTCTGTGTCTATGAGTTTCTGTTTCTCATTTGTTTGTCTTCTTCTTTTGTTGTTTTCAAGTTTTAATTTTAAGTCTTTAATCCATTTTGAATTTATTCTTGTATATGGCGTAAAATGGTGGTCCATTTATTTATTTTTTCTTTTCTTTTTTGTTTTTTTTATGTGTCGGTCCAGTTTTCCCAGGGAAATTTATTAAATAGACTGTCTTTATGCCAATGTAAATTCTTACCTCCATTGTCATAGATTAAATGACCATATAGGCATGGACTTTTTTCTGGGCTCTCTATTCTATTCCATTGATCTATGTGTCTGTTTTTATGCCAGTACCATGTTGTTCACATTACTATGGCTTTGTAGTATGATGTGATATCAGGTGGCATGATTTCTCAAGATTGCTGTGGTTATTCAGGGTCTTAATTGATCCATATAAATTTTAGAATTATTTGTTCTAGTTCTGGAAAAATGTCATTGGTAATTTGATAGGGATTGCATTAAATTTATATATTGCCTTAGGTGGTATGGACATTTTAACTATATTAATTCTTCCTATTCATGAGCATGGTATATATTTCCATTTATTTGTTTCTTCTTTAATTTCTCTCTTCATGTCTTAAAATTTTCAGAATACAGGTCTTTTACTTCCTTAGTTAAGTTTATTCCTAAGTATTTCACTGTTTTTGAACCAATTGTAAATGGGATTGTTTTAATAATTTTCCTTCTGTGCACATGGAACTCATTTCTGAATATTAATTTTGTATCCTGCTACTTTACTAAATTCATTTATCACTTCTGATAGTGTTTTGATGGAATCTTTGGGGTTCTCTCTATAAAATATCATGTCATCTGCATATAATAACTATTTTACTTCCTCCCTTCCAATTTGGATGCCTTTTATTTCTTTTTCTTGTCTGAATCCTGTGGCTAGAACTTCCAGTACTATGTTGAAAAAAGTGGTGAAAATAGGCAGCCCTGTCTTGTTACTGATCTTAAGGGGAATGCTTTTAGCTTTTCCCCATTGAGTATCATGTTAGCTGTGAGTTTATCCTATATGGCTTTTGTTATGTTGAGATATGATCCCTCTATTCCCACTTTTCTAAGAGTTTTTATCATAAATAGATACTGGATTTTGTCAAATGCTTTTTCTGCATCTATTATATGACCATATGATTTTTACTTTTCATTTTGTTAAAGTGCTATATCATGTTAATTGATTTGTGGATATTGAATCAAACTTGCATACCAGGAATTAATCCTACTTGATACTGGTGTATGATCTTTTTATTGTATTGCTGAATTCGGTTCATTAGTATTTTGCTGAGGAGTTTTGCATCTATGTCATTAGGGATATTGGCCTACAGTTTTCTTTCTTTCTTTTTGTTTGTAATGTCTTGTTCAGATTTTGGGATCAGGGTAATAGTGGCCTTGTAAAATGATCTTGGGAACCTTCCTTCTTTCTGGATTTTTTGGAATAGTTCAAGAATAGGTGATAATTCTTTTTTGAATGTTTGGTCAACTTCAGCTGTGAAGCCATCTGGTCCAGGACTTTTGTTTGTTTGGAGCTTGTTGATGACTGATTCAATTTCATTGGTCATATTTGGTCTGTTCAGATTTTCTGTTTGTTCTTGATTCAGCTTTGGTAGATTATGTGTTTCTAGGAATTTATCCATTTCTTCCAGATTTCTAATTTGTTGTCATTTAGTTGCTTGTAGTATTTAAAACATTTTTTATTTTTTTTGTATTTCTGTGGTGTCGATTGTGAATTGTCATCTTTCATTCCTGATTTTATTAATTTGGGTCCTCTCTCTGTCTTTTTGATGAGTCTTGCTAAAGGTTTGCCAATTTTGTTTATCTTTTCAGAAAATCAGGCCTTGGTTTCATTGACCTTTTTTTTGTTTTTTTTTGGTCTCTATTTCAATATTTTTGGGGGCTCTAATTTTTATTATTTCCTCCTTGTACTCTCTTTGGGTTTATTTTGCTTTTCTTTTTCAAGTTCCCTTTGGGGTAAAGATAGACTGTTGAGTTGAGATTTTTCTTGTTTCTTTAAATAGGCCTGCATTGCTATGGATATTCCTCTTAGGACTGCTTTCACTGAATCCCATAGATTTTGGGTCATTGTGTTTTCATTTTCATTTGACTCAAGGTATCTCTGGATTTCTTCTTTGATCTCATTGTTGACCCATTCATTGTTCAGTAGCATGTTATTCAGGGTCCATGTATTTCTTTGTTTTCCAGTTTTCTTCTTACAATTGATTTCTATTTTGGTAGTGCTGTGGTCAGAGAAGATAACTGACATAATTTGAATATTCTTAAATTCATTGAGACTTTCTGACGAGAACTAGATTGTATCTGATTGTGGTTTTAATTTGCATTTCTCTAATGTCTAGTGAGGTTGAGCATTTTTTCATATGTCTGTTGGCCATATGTATGTCCTATTTAGAAAAATGTCTCTTATTATCCTCTGCCCATTTTTTAACTGTTTTTTTTTTTTTTTTTTTCTTTTTTTTTTTTTTGTGGTGAGTCAATGACTTTTTTTCCAGAACGGATTATTTTTCTTTCTTTCTTTTTTTTAAAATTAAAGTTTATTGGTGTCACAACGTTAGTAAAGTTACACAGATTTCAGGCATACAATTCTATACTACATCATCTATAAATCCCATTGTGTGTTCACCACCCAGAGTCAGTTCTCCTTCCATCACCATATATTTGATCCCCCTTACCCTCATCTCCCAACCCCCACCCCCTTACCCTCTGGTAACCACTAAACTATTGTCTGAGTCTATGAGATTTTGTTTCTTATTTGTTTGCCTTGTTCTTTTGTTGTTTTTTGTTTATATACCACATAAGAGTGAAATCATATGGTTCTCTGCTTTTTCTGTCTGAGTTATTATGCTTAACATTATATTCTCAAGATCCACCCATGTTGTCACAAATGTTCCTATATCATCTTTTCTTGCCGCCGAATACTATTACATTGTGTATATATACCACAACTTCTTTATCCATTCATCTATCGAAGGACATTTTGGTTGTTTCCATGTCTTGGCCACCGTACATAAAGCTGCAATGAACATTGGAGCACACGTGTCTTTATGCATAAATGTTTTCAGATTGTTGGGTAGATACCTAGGAATGGGATTGCTGGGTCATATGGTAATTCTATTGGTAATTTTTTTGAGGAACACCTACACTGCCTTCCATTGTGCTGCACCAGTCTGCGTTCCCAACAACAGTGTATAAGGGTTCCTTTTTCTCCACAGCCTCTCCAACACTTGTTACTGTTTCTCTTGTTGATGATAGCCATTCTAAATGGGGTGAGGTGATATCTCATTGTGGTTTTTATTTGCATTTCTCTGATGATTAGTGATGTTGAGCATTTTTTCATATGTCTATTTGCCATTTCTATGTCCTCTTTGGAGAAATGTCTTTAGAGGTCCTCTGCCCATTTTTCAATTGGGTTGTTTGTTTTTTGTTGTTGAGTTTCATGAGTTCCTTGTATATTTTGGATATTAGCCCCTTATCGGAGGCACTGTTTGCAAAAAACTTCTTCCATTCAGTTGGTTGCTTCTTTATTTTGTGGATTTTTTTTTTGCTGTGCAGAAGCTTTTAAGTTTTATAGAGTCCCATTCATTTATTTTAGCTTTTACTTCCCTTGCCTTTGGAGTCAAATTCATAAAATGTTCTTTGATCCCAAGATCCATAAGTTTAGAACCTATGGTTTCTTCTATGCAGTTTATTATTTCAGGTCTTATGCTTAAGTCTCTGATCCATTTTGTATTAAATTTGGTACATGGTGACAGATAGCAGTCCAGTTTCATTCTTTTGCATGTGGCCAATCAATTCTCCCAGCACCATTTATTGAAGAGGTTGTCTTTCTTCCATTGTATGTTTTTAGCTACTCTGTCAAAAATTATCTGTCGATATTTATGTGGTTTTATTTCTGGGTCCCAATTCTATTCCATTGGTCTATGTGTCTCTTTTTCTGCCAATATCATTCTGTTCTGATTATTGTAGCCTTGTAGTACAAGCTAAAGTCAGGCAGTGTGATACCTCCAGTTTTGTTCTTTTTTCTTAAGATTGCTTTGGCTAATCAGGGTCTTTTGTGGTTCCAAACAAATCTGATGGTTTTTTTGTTACATTTCTTTTAAAAAATGCCGTTGGGAATTGATGGGGATTGCATTCAATCTGTATATTGCTTTGGGTAATATGGCCATTTTAACTATGTTGACTCTTCCAATCCATGAGCACAGAATGTGTTTCCATTTCTTTGTGTCTTCTTCAATTTCTTTTAAGAATGTCTTGCAGTTTTCAGCATAGAGGTCTTTCACATCCTTGGTTAAGTTTATTCCTAGGTGTTTTATTCTTTTTGCTGCAATTGCAAAAGGAATTGTTTTTTTTTTTAAATTTATTTTTCTGAGATTTCATTGTTACTATATAGGAATTCAATGGACTTTTGTACGTTGATTTTGTAGCTGGCCACATTACTTTATTCGTTGATTGTTTCTATTAGCTTTTTGGTGGCGTCTTTAGAGTTTTCTATATATAGCATCATGTCATCTGCAAAGAGTGACAATTTAACTTCTTCATTCCCAATTTGTATGCCTTTTGTTTCTTTCTCTTGCCTGATTGCTCTGGTGAGGACTTCCAACACTATGTTGAAAAGCAGAGGTGATAGGCGACAGCCCTGTCGTGTTCCTCAATGTAGAGGAAAGGGCTTTAGTTTTTCACCGTTAATTATGAGATTAGCTGAGTATTTGTCATATATGGCCTTTATTATGTCAAGGTATTTTCCTTCTTTACCTATTTTATTAAGTGTTTTAGTCATAAATGGATGTTGTATCTTGTGAAATGCTTTTTCTTCGTCAATTGATATAATCATATGATTTTTGTCCTTTATTTTGTTTATGTGATGTATCACATTGATGGATTTGCGGATGTTGAACCATCCTTGTGCCCCAGGGATGAACCCCACTTGGTCATGATGAATAATCTTTTTAAAGCATTGCTGTATTCGATTTGCTACAATTTTGTTTAGGATTTTTGCATCTGTATTCATCAGAGATATTGGTGTGTAGTTCTCTTTTTTTGTGTTTCCCTGCCATGTTTTGTTATCAGGGTAATGTTCTCCTCATAAAATGAGGTAGGGAGTACTGTCTCTTCTTTAATTTTTTAGAAGAGTTTGAGCAGGATTCGTATTAGATCCTCTTTGAAGGTTTGGTAGAATTCACTAGTGAAGCCATGTGGTCCTGGACTTTTGCTTTTGGCAAAGTTTTGGATGACTGATTCAATTTCATTACTGGTGATCAGTCTGTTTAGATTTTCTATTTCTTCATGGTTCAGCCAAGTTTCTAAGAACTTGTCCATTTCTTCTAGGTTATTGAATTTGTTGGCATATAGTCCTTCATATTATTGTTGGATGATCCTTTGCATTTCTGTGGCATCCATGATAACTTCCCCTTTTTCGTTTCTGATTTTATTGGTGTATTCTCTCATTTTATCTTAGGAAGCTTAGCCAAAAATTTGTCAGTTTTGTCAATCTTTTCAAAGAACCAGCTCTTTGTCACATTAATTTTTTCTATTGTCTTTTTGTTCTCTATTTTATTTAGTTCTGCTCTGATTTTTATTATTTCCTTTCTTCTGCTGACCTTGGGTTTCATTTTTTCTTTTTCTAGTTCTTTCAGATGTAATGTGAGGTTATTTATTTGAGATTTTTCTTGTTTCTTGAGATAGGCCAGTAATGATATAAATTTCCCATTTGAAAGTGCTTTTGCTACATCCCCCAAATTTTGGTAGGATGTATTTTCATTGTCATTTTTTCGATGTATCTCTTGATCTCTCCTCTAATTTCGTCTTTGACCTTGTCGTTCTTTAAAAATTTGTCGTTTAATCTCCACGTATTTGTGTATTTTCCTCCTTTCTTTTTGCCGTTGATTTCCAATTTAAAAGCCTTGTGATCAGAGAATATGTTTGGTATGATTTCAATCTTCTTAAATTTCCTGAGGTTAGTTTTATATCCCAATATATGGTCTGTCCTTGAGAATGGTCCATGTACACTAGAAAAAAATGTATATTGTGATGTTTTAGGATGAATTGCTCTATAAATGTCAATTATGTCCGTTTCGTCTAATGTGTCATTTAGGGCTACTATTTCATTTTTTATTTTCTGTTTGAATGATATATCCATAGCTGTCAATGATGTGTTTAATTCCCCTAGTCTAATGCTTTTTGGTCAATTTCTCCCTTTAGGTTTTTTTTTAAATTTATTGGGGTGACAGTTATTAGTAAAATTAGATAGATTTCAGGTGTACAGTTCAGTATTACTTTAGTGGTTACCAGAATGTAAGGGGGGTGGGGGTGGGAGATGTAGGTAAGGGGGATCAAATATATGGTAATGGAAGGAGAACTGACTCTGGGTGGTGAACACACAATGGGATTTATAGATGATGTAATACAGAATTGTACATCTCCCTTTAGTTTTGTTCATAGTTGCTTGGTGTATTTCGGTGCTCCCTGATTGGGGGCATAAATATTGATGACTGTTATGTCTTCTTGTTGTTTAGTCCCCTTTACCATTATTAAATGCCCATCTTTGTCTCTTGTTATCTTTTTCACACTGAAGTCTGTTTCATCTGATATCATAATGGCTACACATGGTTTTTTCTGGATACCATTTGCTTGGAGTGTCAATTTCCACCCTTTCTCTTTGGGTCTATGCTTGTCCTTGTAGCTGAACTGTGTCTCTTGAAGACAGCATATGGTTGGGTTTAGTTTTTTGATCCAATCTGCTACTCTGTGCCTTTCTACTGGTGAGTTCATTCCATTTACATTTAGGGTGATTATTGATATGTATGGATTTCCTATTATTTTATCTTTAGTTTTCTGGTAAGATCGTACCTCCATGGTTTTTTGCATTTTTGTTGTTGTGTATTGTTTCTGTGTGTTGGTATTCTATGATTTTTCGCTCTGTTTCTTCTTTTATTGGAGCATATACTTGAGTTCTGGATTTTCTTTTGAGTGGTTACCATTATGTAAAGGAACGTTTGATATTTAGAGTGTTCCATTTTCTTCAGCACGCTTACTTTCTCCATTCCCATATTCCGGTTCAGGTCTTTACTATCCCCCTTTTTATGTTTTGTTTGCCACAAATTGTCCCTGTTGATGGTGGTCAATAAGCCTCCTTTAGTATTTCTTGTAGTGCAGGTCGTGTATTAGAAAATTCCCTCAGCTTCTTTATGTCTGGAAGGGTCTTTATTCGTGCTTTACATCTAAAGTATATCTTTGTTGGATATATTATTCTTGGCTGATAATTTCTCTGTTTCAATAGTTTGAATATTTGGTTCCAGTCCCTCCTGGCGTGTAGAGTTTCTGCTGAGAAATCTGATGATAATCTAATGGACTTTCCTTTGTAGGTTACGATCTTCTTTTCCCTGGTTGCCTTGATGATTCTTTCTTTGTTACTGATTTTAGACAGCTTCAATACAATGTGCCTTGGAGAAGGCCTCTTGGGGTTGAAGTAATTAGGTGTTCTATTTGCTTGTTGGATTCAAGGATCCAGTTATTTCCACAGGTTTGGAAATTCTCTTTGACTATTTGTTTGAATATACTCTCTGTTCCCTTCTCTCTTTCTTCTCCTTCTGGTATGCCCATTATTCTTATATTACTCTTTCTGATGGAGTCAGAAAGTTCTTGTAGAGTTCTTTTATTTCCTCTAAGTCTCAAGTGTCTTTCATCTTCCATCCATGTAATTTCCAGTTTTCTATCTTCGATTTTACTGATTCTTTCCTGCATCTGGTTAACTCTACTTCCTAAGCTGGCTATTTCATTCTTAGTTTCTTCTATTGAGTTCTGAATATCCAGAAATTCTATTCAGTTCTTTTTAAAATTTCAATCTCTTCGGTAAAATGCTCATATTGTGCTTTGGTTGTATTTCTGAGTTCATTAACCTGCCTTTCTGTATTTTCTTGCATCTTGTTGAGTTTTCTGAAAACTGCAGTCTTGAGTTCTCTGTCATTTAAGTCACATATTTGCATATCTTTAACTTCATTTTCTGGAGACTTTTCACTTTCTTTCTGAGCTGTTTTGTTGCCTTGGTTATTCATTGCAATTAATTATTTATTATTTCTCTTCCTAGACATCTGCAGGAGTGGGTTCTGCAACAGGTTGATAGGAAGAGGTCTTTCTATTGTTTTCCAGTATGTGTTGGTAGAATGTTTTGTTTTCTCTCTGACTGCAGCCTTTTTTCTCTCTCACACTGTAGTGTTATGTTTTCTCTGCACTACTCCAGCTTGTCACACAATGCGGGGATTCGCTGGAAGCGTGGGCTTCTCCTCTGTTAACAGTTCACCTTGGTCATAGGGTGCTGCATCCCTGTGGGTTGCAGAGAGCTTTTGAAGTTCCAAAGCTCTTCGTGCACCAGATTCAGAGACCCTGTGTTCCAGCAGTTCTGTTACTGCTTCATGGATACCCCCAGATAGGTGGGGACTAGGGCGAGGTGAATTGTGATATGTGGCCCAAAGCAATGGTGGCAACCACCATCACAACCAGTCCTGTTTCCACAGCTCCCTCCCCTTTGCTGGAACTAGTTGGGGTGCAAATCTTTGTCTGCGGACCACAGTTCTCAAAACTGAAAATATTCTGTTCTTTTGATCTGACACTGCTACTCTTCAGCTTCTAGCACTGGGCTGGTCGGGTCGGGGCGAGATCTAGGAGGGTAGGAAAGGGGCGGCTAGTCTTAGTGCCTAAGGCTTCTGTTCTTTGAGGCAGTGAGGGCTTAAACCACCGTTTTCAGTCTTCTTCCCTCAGTAGTTGCTCCGATGTCTCTGCCATAAGTGTTGGGTTCAGCCCTATTATGTGCCATCCCCTCAGCCCTGTGGGCCATAAATGTAGCCCTAGCAGTCGAAGTTCTTCCATCTCCCACAGCTGCGGTAGTTCCAGGATGCTGCAAGCTCGGAGCACTGAGCTAGTTCTGCGTCCTGCGCCGTTGCGGCTCCTTCTCAGCACTTCTCCCTTCCCTCTTCCCCTGCTCATGCGATTTGCCCACCTTTAGGTGAATTGAGTAGTGAGCCTCTTTGTCTTGCGTGTCTGTTGTACAGGGAGTCCTTTGTAGAGTAATATTTGTTCAATTTGTTGTAAATTGCAGGGGAGATTTCTAGAAGCTCACCTCATGCCGCCATTTTGATGCCATCTCCTGAAGAGGCATTTTCTAATGACTTTTTAATAAATTTTGGATATTAATTCTGTATCAGATATTTCATTGATAAATATCTTCTCCCATTCAATAGGATGCTTTTTCGTTTTATTGATGGTTTCCTTTACTGTGAAAAAACTTTTTAGTTTGATGTAATCTCATATGTTTATTTTTTCTCTTACTTGACCAAGGGGATATATCTGTAAAGTATCCGCTGGACATTTATCTTATTAGGGAGTCCACTTCACGGATAGTGTAGATGCCTGACTAGTCCAGTGCACACCTGAAGCTGAAGCTGAATAATAATGAATGTCAACTATAATTTTATTTTATATATATATATATATATATATATATATATATATATATATATATATATATATATATATATATATTGTCAGAAGGTGTGGAGTACAGAATAGGGAATAGACTCAATGGAATTGTAACAGGTATATACGATGTCAGAGGAGTAGTAGATTGGGGGAGTGGGTTATCACTTTGTGAGGGGTGTAAATATTTAACTATTGCATTGTTTTGTACACTTGAAACTAATAAGAGAAAATAATTAAAACACACATATACACATACAGAATTTATTGAGACTTGTTTTGTGGCTTATCATGTGGTCTATCTTGGAAAATGTTCCATGTGCACTTGCAAAGAATGTATATCTGTTGCTTTGTGGTGAAATGCTGTAAATATATTGATTAAATCTATCTGGTCTAATATGTCATTGAAGGCCATTGTTTCTGTACTGATTTTCTGTATTGAGGATCTGTCCATTGGTCAGTGGGGTGTCACTTGAAGTCCCTACTATGTTTGTGTTACTGTTGACCTCTGTCTTTATGTCAGTCAATATCTGTTTTATATACTTAGGTGCTCCTATGTTGGGTGCATAGATGTTTACTAGGGTTATGTCCTCTTGTTGGATTGATCCCTTTATTATTATGTAGCATACTTCTTTATTTTTTATTATAGTGTTCATTTTAAAATCTATTTTGTCCAATATAAATATTGCTATCCCAGCCTTTTTCTTGTTTCCATTTGTGTGAAATATCCTATTCCACCATTTACTTTCAGTATGTGTGTATCTTTTGATCTGAGGTGAGTCTCTTGTAAAGAGCATATGCATGGGTTTTGTTTTCTTATCCAATCAGCTACCCTATGTCTTTGATTGGGTCATTTAATCCATTTACATTTAAAGTAATTATTTATACGTATACAGTTATTGCCTTTTTGTTATCTGTATTTCTGATCTTCATTAGTTAGTTTTCATCTTTCTTCTGCTTTTAACATTTCCTGCAATACTGGCTTGATGCTAATGAATTCCTTTGGATTATTCTTTTCTGGGAAGCTCTTTCTCTTTCCTTGAATTTTAAATGATAGCTTGCTGGGTAGAGCAATTTTGGTTGTAAGCCTTTGTTTTTCATCACTTTGAATATTTTCTGCCACTCCTTTCTGGCTTGCAAAGTTTCTGTAGAAAAGTCAGCTTATGGTCGTATGGGAGCTCTCTTGTAAGTAGCTAGGTATCTTTCTCTTTCTGCTTTTAGGATTCTGTCTTTGTCTTTAAACTTTTCCATTTTAACTATGATGTGTCTTGGTGTGGGCCTGTTTGGGTTCATCTTGTTTGGGACTCTCTGCACTTCCTGGGCTTATATGTCATTTTCCTTCAAGTTATGGAAAATTTGGGGCATTATTTGTTCAAACAGGTTCTCGATTCCTTACCTTCTCTCTTCTCATTCTGGTACTCCTATGATGCGAATATTGTTGTGCTTGAAGTTGTCTCACTGGTCTCTTAAACTACTTTCATTGTTTTTTTTTTCTTTATTATTATTATTTTATTTTTGTTCTGATTGAGTGAATTCTTCTACTTTGTCTTCTAAATTGCTGATTTGATCCTCTGCTTCATCTAATCTGTTGGTGACTTCTCATGTATTCTTCATTTCAGTTGTTGTTTATTTCTGACTGTTTATTTTTCATGCTTTCTATATCCTTTTTTATGCTTGCTCTCTTAGTTGAAATTCTCACTAATTTCCTTAAGCATTCTTACAATCAGTATTTTATACTGTCTCTGGTAGGTTGGTTGCCTCCATTTAATTTAGTTCCATTCTGCAGGTTCCTTCTTTTCTTTTATTTGGGACATGATTCTTTGTTTCCTCATTCTGGCTGTTGCTTGTGTTTGCTTCTATGTATTCGGTAGATCACCTATGTCTCTTAGTCTTTGCTGGGTGACCTTAAGTAGTGTGTCCTTTGTAGTTGAATTGTGCAGTCTACTTCATCTGTGCATGTGTTCTGGGAGTATCCCTGTATTTTGTGTGTTCTCCTATTATACTTGAGCCTTGATTGTTTTTGGTTTCTCAGTGAGTGGGATTGACTCCCAGGCTGACTAGCTATAAGGATTGGCTATGTCCACAGTGTATGAGCTGCTTTGTTAGGGCTGACCCCTCAGATGAAGATTTGCCCCTGTATGCTCTTGTGCCTGATGAGAAACCCCTTCGGTGTGCCACTTGTGGATCTAACCAGGTAATGATCTGGTGTGGTCTGAAGCTACCCTCTTGGTGTGTTGTTTCTGGTGTTGCTTGGCTGGGGCTCTCAGGCAGGGCAATTTCAGCCCTGCCTGTTACCAGCCCATGGCTACCTGGTAGGTGCCTCAAAGCTGTATGTGGTTGGATGCTACCCCTGCTGGACCTGGAGGCATGTGCTTGTGGTACTGCTGTGAACTGAGGCTGGCTACCACCAATATAGTGTCTGAGGCAGCTTAACAAAGACACAAGGGCCCCCTATGTCTGTTGCCACCTGTCAGCTGCCCATAAGGCCCAGCTATTGAAAGAGGCTCCTTAGGTGCATGTATCTGGGTGGTTGACCTGGTGTTGAGGATGCCCTCGGTGATGAAGCACTAGCTTGATGGGGTGGACTTCAAGTTAGTTACGTTATGTGACTGGTGGTTTTTACATTAATGCAGATTCAGATCTTATGCCACTACCTCACCTGTGATCACCTTGTACAGCACCTCAAGGACACTGCAGCCAGCCTCCACCTCAGGCTCGCACATTCCCGAGAGCTGCTCCCAGGTAGATGCGGTGCAATTTTTGGGTCACTGTTCGCCACCAAAATCTCTCTAGGCCATTGTGGATTGTCTGCTGGTGTAAAAAACTTTCTCTGTGTTGTCAGGGCCGTTGGGGCAGGTGCCAAGAGAGCCCCTTGCAATGCAGCTCTAGGTGGGAAGGGTGAGATTACAGGGGGCTAAACGGTGTGGTCAGTGGTTTCTACAAATTCAGTGTAGTCTTGACTCCTGGACCAGTGCTGGGTCTGAGACCACCTCACAAAACAGACAAAACAAAACAAACCACCACCAACAAAAAACCCCAAATGCACATAAACAAACAAAAAAACAAAACAAACACAATACAACAAAACAAAAAAGGAAACAAAAAAGAAAGAAGACAACACAAAACAAAAAAGAGAAAACAAAAATCAGAAAAACACTAGAAAACATCAAAAAACAAAAACAACAAAAAACAAAAACAAAAACCAAGACAAAAGCAAAACAAAACAAAACAAAAAACAGAAAAAAGCAAGGAAAAAAAAGCAGGAAAAAAAGAAAGAAAGAGAAAAAAAGAAAAAGAAAACAAAAAAACCCACACTAACTCCAGCCATTTACCGTCTATGCTGCAGCACCAGTCTTGGCTTAACACCCTCTAGCAATCTCCCAGGCCGTTACAAATTGTCTGCTGCTGCGAAAAACGTTCTCTGCAGCTTATGGAGGAGGAGTCGGCCACCAGGTGCCCACAGTATCCCTGGCAGTGCAGCTCTAGTTGAGCAGGGCAGGTTTCCAGGGTGCTATGGGGTATGGTCTGTGGTGTCTACAAAGTCAGTGCAGTTTCTGCTCCAGTACCACAAAAACATGCTTAGAATACCATGGCCACCCACTGTCTGTCTAAACTGTGGTGCAGATCTTGGCTTAATGCCATCCAGCATACACTTTCCTGGCTGCCACCAGCTCTCCCCTTGCCCCAATTCACAGCCTGTGGGGCAGGGACAGCAGCCTGGCAGTCAAGAGTTTTCCGGGCAATGCAGCACCAGCTCTGAGGAGGGCAGGGACCAAGCGCATCACCAAGGCAGTGCGCGTGCATGCAGATTCCACTAGACCAATTTGGTCCCAGACTTGGCCCACTGGGGGAGGGTGTAACCCTGAAAATATGGTGCCCGCCTGTAAGCCACATATGTGTTGACTCTACACCAGGAGAACAATGGCCCCAGTCCCTCCACCTCCCGTGTCAAAGGCAGTCAGTTCACACCTTCCCTGCACATCTGTGGAATCCCCTGAGCTGCCACTGCCTCTGCCAGAGACCAGGTGAGTGCCCGCCAGTGAGCAAGTCCATGTGCTGGCTCTATAAGTGGGTGTCTGGGTTCCTAGGTGCCTTCCCCACCACCAGGAAGGACAGATAGATTCCTTGCTGATTTTCACTACCAGTTGTTGTGGGAATTCCTCTTCCTGGCACAAGTGGGGCTGGGGGGCCCCTCCCTCTTCAGGGGGACTTCTGCCACGAAGGTGTCCCTCTCAGTGCTCAGTGGATTTGAGGTTAGCCTGTTTCACATCTCCAACACTCCTACCCCTCGTGACGTGGCCTCTTTAAATCCTCAGCTATAGTGGTTCTGCTCAGCTAGTGTTCAAGTGAATCCCAAGGTTGATTGTTCTATAATTTATCTGCCATTTTGGTGTGATCATGGTAGGCAGTAGGCACAGTGTTCACCTAATCCACCACCTGGGACCTCTCTCAATTCTTTGTTTTTGACTGATTCTTTTTCATGTTGTTTTTTTTTAATCAGAATTTTTATGTTTCTTATCTTTCTTAAGTCTTCCTGAGATCACTGATCCTTCTAACCAGCGTTTTGAACTTTGTGTCTGGTAGATTGCTTGTCCCCCTTTTGTTTACAGTTTTTTTCTGGAGCTTTGTTTTGTTCTTTCATTTGGGATGTGTTTCTTTGTCTCTTCATTTTGGCTGCCTCCCTGTGCTTGTTTCTATGTATTAGGTAGGACTGCTATGTCTTCTAGTCTTAGTAGAGGGGCCTTGTGTAGTAGGCATGCTGTTGGACTCAGTGGTGTAGTCTTCCTGGCCACCTGAGTCATACAGTTAGATGTGTCCTTTGTATGGGTTGTATGTGCCCTCCTCTTGTAATTGAGCCTTGGTTGCTGTTTGCACATCAATGGGATGGATTGAATTTCGGACTCATTGGTTCTGAGGACTTGCCATGACTACAGTGGAGAAGTTATGGTGCAGGGGCTGACCCTACAGAGTAGGACCTGCCTCAGCAGGGCCCTAGTGCCTGCCCAAACTGCCCTTTGGGTGTGTTGTCTTTGGAGGCGGCTGGGTGACGCTCCAGCTCCTTTCGAAGCTGGCCACTGGGTGTGGCAGCTCCAGGTCCAACTGGGAGGAACTGCTGCAGGTCAAGTTAAGCCACAGTTTGTGCCCCACCTGGGTCCACCTGGCAGGAGCCACAAAACAACCTGTAGATGGCCACTGCCAACGCTGTGCTTGGAAGTGCCTTGAGAGGCCAAACCTCGAACCATGGCCAGCTTCCACTAGTGCCAAGCTTAGAGCTGCTCAGCCAGACATATGAAACATACTCAAGCAAGATGCTGCTTGTATGGTTTTCCTGAACCTATGAGAGACCCTAAGAAAGTCTGTAGCATGAGCCAAGGCAGGCAGTTTGTAGGGAAAGCCACTGGAAGTGGCTTGGATGTGCCTGAAAGTTGGGCATGGTAGAATTTCAGAATCACCAGGGTGTGGTAAACAATTAGCACTAGCCAGCTTAATGTAGATACAGATATGGTGGCCACCTGGGTCTGCATGCTGGGAAGGGGGAGGGCTCAACAAAGAAACAGTGGCTTCTACCAGCTCCTCCAACCTGGAGAAAGCTGCCCCTCTAGTCCTTGTCTTGAAGCCAGACAACTCAGTTCCCCTCCACATGTTCTTATTGCTTCTCTAGCTGCTGCCCCAGCAGTAAATCTCAGAGTCAGTGATTCTGTCAGTGAGTAATTTCACTCATGGTCCCTTTAAGAGGATTGCCTGGGTCTCCAGCCATCCTCCATCCCTGTCTCCCACAATCTCCATTGGTTTTCACGACCAGAAATTATGGGGACTTTTGACTCTAGCACTGGAACCCTGGTCTGGTGAGGGGCTGGGACCCCTCATTCCTCTGGGGGGTCACTTCCATAGCTGAGATAGCCCTCCTGATTTTTAATGGTTACACATGAGTGTGAGACTAGCTGGTTTCGTGTCTCTGCCCAGTCTCAAGGTCGCTTCTTCTGCTTGTCTTTTGTTGTAGGCCTTCAGTTTCTAGGTGAGATTCCAGGTGATTCTCGGTAATGGTTGTTCTGTAGTTTAGATGTAATTTTGATGTGGTTTTGAGAGAAGGTAAGCACAGCATTTACCTACTCCTCCATCTCGACTTGTCTATCATTTCGATGTTTTTAAAGAATAATTCTAGTTATATTTTCCTTCTCAAAAGCCTTCAGTGATTTCCCATTACAAATCATGTTCAATCAAAGTGCCTTAATCCTGTATTCAAGACCTTAACCCAGGCATGTCACGTATTTTATGCTTTAATACATATTGGAATGGCTAATATTTATTTTCCCATATGTGCCTCCCATTTTCCTTGTTCTGTGGCTCCTAGACCCTGACACCCACACCTTGGTTTCCATGACTTATTCTCTCTCATCATTTCTCTTTTACTTGCTTCTCTTCACTTACTATATTTTGTAAACACATTCATTATTTGTTAGTTAGTTAGTTAGTTAATTAATTATGTAATCACTGGAACGTAAGCTCCCTGAGGATAGGAATTTTGTCTGTCTTACTCACTATCCAATTTCCAGTTCCTGGATGAGTGTGAGAGGAGGGGCTCAGTCAATATTTGTTAATTGAATAGATGAGTGTGATGTCACTGTAAACAGCATCTTAGCTCCACATAGAATTATCTTAAAATTCAAGATGGAAAAGCTTTGTTTTCATCAATAGCACCCTTAGATTCAGGAATGAGTGCTCATTCTCATGGGAGAAGACAAAAACAAGCAAACAAACAAATAAACAAAAAAGCAGTATATCCTGATGGCAGGGAAGCAAGGCTATCGACAGGTCAGAGCACCAGCCTTGGTGGAGGGCCCCTCCCCTCCATGCTGTCAGGCCTCTCTGATTCTAGGACATCTCTTTGTGTCAGATGAATAAATGTCCTTCCTATTACTTCATGACAGGTCATGAGGATTATTTTATCTTTCAAAACTTGATTTCTCTTGAGCTTCATCTAACTGCTGAAAAGTTAGTTTGCTCTGTAACAGTATAAAAATAAACACACTCAGAACAGGAGGCTAAATTTTATTTTTTTCTTCAGCAAAGTGTAAAAACAAACAAAACAACCCTCCCGCCTAAACTCTACAAAAACTTCATAATTACAGGAAAGAAAATATGTATGAGGAAATTTTATTTATTCAACAGCAGGCAAGGAAATATTGTATGCTACAAGGATCTTAGATAAGAGGAGCATGTCATAGCAGCTCAGAAGTGGCTGCTGAAAGTGTCGCAATTACGAGGAGGCAATAGGTTTTCTCATAAGGTATACAGGAACATCTTTTATTAAACCAAGAAATCAGTGCTAGATAAGCAGGCTTTGTGTGAAAAGCCGGACACACCATATTTCTTCATATAGTTAGGGAATTTCTATTGATTTTGATTCTCTGTGACATCATTTCTTTTCAAACACAAACCAGGGTGTGTGTGTGTGTGTGTGTGTGTGTGTGTGTGTGTGTAAGCAATAAGTACTTTAATTCCAAATGAATATTTAATAATATTTATAATTTGTAATTTGATAGAAAATAGAAATATATAAATGGCACCCTGAAAATGTGAGGACAACAAAAGTTATTATTATTTTAAATATAAAATGTCCTTCCATTACTATGTTGTCTCCATTAGGTCCTGTCTCTACCTTGCCCTCATCTCCTCCTCACCCCATCCTTTTCACTTGCAGAGTAAGGAATCCTGCCTTCTCTGACTCTCAGAGAAGTAATCTATTGTTAAATTTTCAAAATTTCAGATCACTTGTAATTAAATATGACAGAGTGATTCAGGGAAAAAAGGAAAGGGAAAGCATTGTTTGAAAAATACAACCATTTTTTAGTGTGAACTAGCACAGCAGAGTAAATCTGAATTTCGAGCATATTTTCGGATTGTGCACTGGCATGTGGCATTTTAGAGAGATATAATGTACTATCAGAAAGTTTACATTTTGGGTAGAAATTTAAAAAATTTCTCCAGAAGCTAAACATCCTCATGCTGTGTTTTAATACGCAGATAATCCTTATTCTGATGTGGGTTTGGAAGCTTGATCAGGACAGACCTTTAAAGTGCATTTAGGACATGGTGTTCTTTAGAAAGAAAGCTGCTTATTTTTCTTTTCTCCAGGGGGAACTGCATTTTAGGACAAGTACAAAGCTGGGAACATAATCAAGGGCAGAAAAAAATTCATCCACATGTTCTATTTGTCAAACTGACCTGCAGGTCACAACCTATAAGTTTATGGATCGGTGAGGCCTTGTCTCTGCATAAGCATGTTTTCTGGACTTTGGCTGAAGCTAAATTCCTGACTTCTGAAAGAGGAGTGGGTGTGGACTTCCAGCAGGCATAGCCAGTGGGAAGGAAGTAATATTCATTAAGAGTGTCTCATGCAAGCAGTGCTGGGCTAAGCATGCTCAGTGTAAATTCTCCTGTAGCCTGTCAAGCTATGTTTGAACTCGTTCCAGAATACTGGATTTACTTTTTTTTTTTTTTTTGCACTAGGAAGAATGCTCGATTAGACTGCATTTTGCCCTGCTTTCTCTCTCTCTCTCTCTCTCTCTCTCTCTCTCTCTCTCTCTCTCTCTCTCTCTCTCTCCCTCCCTCCCTCCCTCCCTCCCTCCCTCCCTCCCTCCCTCCCTCCCTCCCTCCTTCCTTCCTTCCTTCCTTCCTTCCTTCCTTCCTTCCTTCCTGCCAGAAGATTGGAAACAATATTCTTTTCTGATCAGTTCAGTAATACAATGTCCTTCAGTGTTCACATGAGCATTTCAGTGGAGAAGAAAAGAAACTTTGCTACCTGGGAAATGAAGACTACTTAGGTCAGTGAATGCTAATAAAGTCCTTAAGGACTTATGGAACCAGGAGTTAACTTTTCTCAACTGTTAAGGTAATCTACAGCAAATTTAACTGCCTTTTCAAATAAATGGATGTACACCATTTTTTTTTTTCACACAAAAAGTATGTTTTTCATATGTTGGAGTGATTTTCCAAAGAAAGGGAAAATATGTCTTTTGGTTAATTTGCATTTGAAAGAACCTCTTTTTGTATTAGAGGTTCTTTCTACCTCAAATTATGAGTTTTTTAAATAAATATTGTGGTGAGTTGATGTAGCTATAATGATCTGAATGTGAATATGTTCTGTGTTATATTAATTCTTAGCGTGTGTTGGTTTGGTGAAAGTTATTGCTTTTGTTGCTGTTAAAGATGAAAGAGAGTTTGTTTTTCATTGCTATTGTTTTGGGAACTTTTGGTGGGCTATGAGACTGCATTGTGAGCCCCTCCTAGAGAGAAAAGACATCTCTTTCTATATTTAATGTACATTTTCTCACAATGTTCAACTCTAATTCTAAGAAAGGGGTACAGATTTTTTTTGTTTTTTTTAGAATCTCTGTAGAAGTGGAGGTTTTTTTTTTTTTAAATGTAGTTTTGGAGGGAAATAGCATTTAGGAAGGCAGAAACAAGCTTTGTAATAAAGGAATTAAATCAAGACCTTCTTGGTGACTATAAGGAATGAATGCAAAAAATACTACATGCTATATCCACACTGATTTAGTTTAGGTTAGTAATTTTACCTTTGAATTTAAAAAAATATATCAAACTTTAATGTGCTGTCTTATAATATCAATTGATAACACAGAAAACTCAGATTCAAGAGAATGAGGATTTCAGAAAAAACAAGTTGGCAAAGGCGGCCCCTTTAAACATGTGAGGATTGAGGTTGTGCAACCACATGGCTTCATGTAGGAACAGTGAGTGCATCGTGAGCCAAAGCAGTTTAATCTTACTCAAGAATTTTAAGACTAAAAGGGGATTGATTTCTTTTCAAGAAAGAATATCCAGGCAAGGATTATTGAACAGTCTGGGATTAAATATTTGCTGGAATACAAACCATCACATATTATCAATGTGTAAATCCAACTGGCCAGCTATTCAGGGGATGTAAATAAAAGTACCACAGTTTTGTACGGAATCAAACGCAGCAGCACCTCTGCCCTTCATTCTCCATCTTCCTGTCCCAGAGAGGGATGACAGAGATGGGCCAGGGTGTGAAATAAGACTTAGTTGATGAGCTGCCTTGTTCTTTTAACTTATGTCCATCTGTTTTTACTGGGCAGCTGAAGCAGTGAGCAAAGTGGGAAGGGACCTCAGGGAGAGGAGAAAGAAGTGGTCAGACACTGCCAGGGCCGTGATCTGCTCCCCATCCTGTGATTACACTTAAGTAGAGAAGCTAAGTGGATGCATCTAAATTCACTTCCTTCTGCTCACAGGGCTTTGATTTAGTACCAATTGCTGCAATTCTGCACCTGCCTCTGTTTTTCATAAGTAAAAGCGTCTCTGATGCATCGATAGTAGTTTACTAGATACAGATCGATCCCCAAGGAGATAGCCAAAGTAATTCAGTATTGTTTTGTTTTTTCCTTTCTTCCCTAACATGTGGCAGAGATCTTGATGAGTGTAACTAAAACAACAAATCCTTTCTGGGATAGCAAAGCACAGTTCTCCATGAAATTGTGTGTGTGTGCACGCGCACACACATGCCACTTGCAGTCAGGGTTCTGAAACAGTGCCGCTTGAAAGGTTCTGCATGGCTGAGGGCATTTGTCTGGATTCAGGGACCTTTTAACTGCCTTGGCTCTGTCTGTATTGAAAGAGGGGAGGCACCCATTCTGGAGGATTCTATAACTCTTTTCTCTGACTTTCCTCTCCTATCCTTGTACCCATCCTTAACCCTGTTCCCCCTTCATGACCTATATCTTGAAGAATAGCACTGATACTTTTTGAGGCACAAAGGAAAGCCAAAAGGTAGGCAAAGAGGCAGAGAATGAACAAAGACAGGCCTCCTCACGTTCACATCTGGATAAAATTTGGATTGTGACAAGGGAAAGTGAGTGGGAGAAAAAAAATTGGCATCACACTAAAAAAAATGCATATAATTGACTTCCTAGAGGTTTTCTTGTTTCAAGTTTTCTGAGTGTTTTGTATCCTGCCCACACCCTATTCATTGGGCTTGGAGAAGGCAAATATTCTATTCTTATTTTGTAGTTAAGTTCAGTGGTTTGTCCAAAGCAGTGACCAAATTAGAACTAGGACACAAAGCCCTCACAAGCTTCAGTCCAAGACTCTACCTACACAATAATAATAATAATCTGGTGTCAGTTTCTGTATCTTGGACTCAGTTTCTCCATTTACCTAGAGGTTTTAGACAATGGCAGTTATTTTGTGCAAAAAATTCTTAAACTGAATCTGTTACTATAATGGTTTCTTAAATCTGAGAAGTCCTTGAAAACTTTCAGGGAACTTTCACATCTTTCCAATTATTTTATCTTTAACATTACCCATTAAAAAGATTGGACCGGTTTTGATATTTTCATTTGACTCATGATGAAAATGAAAGATTGAATGACTTGTTGTCTAAGGTCAGATAGAGGCTGCATAGGAATACAGGTTTCCCAACTCAGGATTCAAAATTCTAGACCATTCTGAATCAACGTGGGGACCTCTGGGTTACTGAGGCAGAGAGGATATATGAAGAGGAGTTCCACGATTCATGAAGGCAGAAAGTGTGGTAGTGCCAGGGACTTTAAATATTGTTAGTCCTGTTATGAAAAAGAAAAGTCAGATGGGAAAAGTTATGTACTTCACCCACAGTCACACATAGGGAGTTGGGGAGCTGGCTTGGAATCCTATCTGTGGGACCCCAAAGTATGTGCCATATGGTATAGTGACAAAGCACATGGGCTTTGCTGGGTTTCTCTGTATCTCTTTTTCCTTGTACCGTATTTTCCCCAAAATAAGACCTAGCTGGACAATCAGCTCTAATGTGTCTTTTTTGGAGCAAAAGTTAATATAAGACCTGATATATAATATAACATAACATAACATAACATAACATAACATAACATAACATAAGACTAGGTCTTATAGTAAGCTAAGACCTAATATTATATTTTATATTATTTTATATTATACCCAGTATTATATTACATTATGTTATGTTATGCTATTATATTATATTATAAAGACCCGGTCTTATAGTAAAATAAGACCGGGTCTTATATTAATTTTTGCTCCAAAAGATGCATTAGAGCTGATTGTCCAGCTTGGTCTTATTTTCAGGGAAACATGATATGTAGAATGGGGATACCTAGCATAGGGTTGCTGTGAGAATTATATGAGATGATGTACATGTAATACTTAGCATGACACTTTCGACAGAGTGAGCCCTACAGTGTTGTGAATGGTGCATGTTCTTGCTGCATGTGTTCTATATCAACCAAGGTAAGTGCCAGCTGTTCTCACTGTGAATCCCAAAAAGCTCTTAGCTCAACTCCCAGATCCTCAAGTTGGTTGTGTTGGTGAATTAACATCATCAGATGAGTAGTACTTATGGTATATTATTGAAAATACAAAAACTGTTATGAGTAGTGCAGGGGCTAAGGCAAAAGCAGGGGTTTCCTTGATCTCAGTCTTGGGAGAGGCTGGGGAGAGGTGACCAGGCAGATATGTGTGAGATGAGCAGTACGTTAAGTCAAATCTAGTTATATTTGGTGACCTTCAATGCTTCTGAGCAGGCTTCCTAGATGTGAGACATCTCTGTGAAGGGAAGAGTGATAATCAGAAGTTATTTGGGGCTCATTCATCTGATGGGTGTTGAAAAACAAGCAAAGGCACGTATACAGATGAGCTGTACAACTGTCAAGATTTTGTATTCCTTAGTCCTTCTGATCAGCACTGACTGGGCTGTTGAGGTTGATGGAGAATCTGGGCTCCAAAGCTCCTGAGCTTACACATGGTATTATGTTAGAAAGATCCCCTGAGGGAGAAAGTTCAAGGGCCCACTTCTGACCAAGTCAGTGGCTTGTAGTTGAGTAGTCTCTGTATAGAGAATGGTGTAAGTTCATAGTCACATGGCTACAAAACCAAGTGAAGGGCATGGCTCCTTCCCTCAGTCAAGCTGAATAAATGGGACATATAAAGGCACAGAGCACTTAAGTGCAGATCAACAGAATAGCTGTGGTGGTACCAAAGTGGGAAATGGACTTCACGGACAGTGGATGATGAGCAAAGATTTTAAATATCTATTTTAAATTATTTAGAGTTCAGTGTCCTCCTACAGATGCTCCACTACAACCTTCAGCCACATGTCCATGCTAGGAAGGGAAGGTCACTGTGGGGGTGGGGTGTGGAGTGTAAGTGGACGTTGTTGCATTGAGAGTCTATCATGTGCCCAGCGCTAGATTTTATGCTTTACCAACATTAGCTTCTTTAAAGTTCGCAATATTTCTGGGAAATTTAAAGAGGAGGAAATCTGTTCTGAGAAGAGTATATGGCCACTGAGACAAAGAGCGTTCACGTGATTGATCAACAGAGCATATCATATATTCCATGTCAATAGGAAGGCCTCCAAGAAGCATGTTCAGTGGGAAAAGATGGTTGTGGTCTGATAGACTCTCAGCTATTGAGTAGTATTTCTGCAAGTTCCTTAGATGGGAAATACTTAAGATACCTATATATTGCCTAATTCTGTATCCATCAATATGCATTGTCCAGAATTGGGCAAGTCTGGTCCTCTGAGGAGTCAGTGTTTAATTAGCTTTATGCATACTGTCTGCCTTTAGGGAAGCATTCCACTTGAACAACAATTGCAAATTATGTCCCCCCCCCAACACACACACACACACACACACACACACAAATAGGTCCTTAAAACTTTTACAGCTTCAGAGTGAAGACCTCAGTAATTGTTAGGTAGTATTGTGTTAGATTAAACAGAGAATTTAGAGTGAAATTGTTGGTATTTGGATCCTGGAATTTTCTAGCTTTGTGACTCTGAGTAAACTATTTCACTTCACTGTGTCTTAGTTTTCACATCTGAAAATTGGAATGTCACTAGAATTTTCTAAGACGGGATGATCAAATGTGAAAGTCATTTTTTAAAAATTTAGTCTGCTAAACAAATGCCTGTTGTTGTTCTTTCCCCCCGTGGCGATTATCTCGGAGTTTTAATGCTTTCACCTTTTCTGTTTTGAACAGGCTTTCTCCTTCACTTACTTAGGTGGAAGGAGGCATGATTAACTGAGCTGGGCAAAATGCTTTCTATCAGAGTACTGAAAACTCTTTAATTGCCCCAATTAACTTTACATTTCTTGAATTTAGCGAAAGATTGGATAAGACAGAGGAACTAGACAGAAATTGTAGTCAGAGCAGAATTTGATTGATTATAAGAAGTTCCTGCATACAATGAGAGATGAAAAATAAGTCAGGATACTAAACAAATTTTTGACACACAAAGATTCCCCCCACGCTCCCTGAGAAGATGGAAGAACCACCACACCCATTAGGATGACTACTTAAAAAAAAAAATGTATTGGTAAGGATGTGGAGAAATTAGAACCCTGTGCACTGATAGTGGAAATGTAAAACGGTAAAGCTGCTATGGAAATAGTAGGGCAGTTCCTCAAAAATGTAAAGATAGAATTATGTATGACCCAGTAATCCCACTTCTGAGTATACACTCAAAAATAATTGAAAATAGAATCTTAAGGAGATACTTGCACACCCAAGTTCATAACATCGTTATTCACAATAGCCAAAAGGTGGAAACGACCCAAATGTCTATCAACAGATGAATGGGTATATAAAATGTGGTATATACATACAATGAAACATTATTCAGCCTTTAAAAAGAAGGACATTCTGAAACATGCTACAACATGGATGAACCTTGAGGACATTATGCTGAGTGAAATCAACCAGTCACAAAAGGACAAATTCTATATGATTCCACTTACCTGAGGTACCTAAACAGTCAAATTCATGGAGACAGAGAAAGGTAGTTGCCAGGGATTTGGGGAAGGGGAAAATGGGAGAGTTATTGTTTAATGCGTATAGGTTTTCAGTTTGGGAAGATAAAAAAGTTCTGAGGATGAATGCACAATAATGTGAATGTGTTTAATGTTACTGAACTCTATATTTAAAAATGGTTTAGGTAGCAAAGTTTATGTTGTGTGTATTTTACCACAATTAAAAATGAAAAAAAATTGAGAATATTAAAAAAAAGTCTGTATGTTGGGTAGTTTATAAGGATTTACCCACTTTATTTGTTTCATTACTGAAATTCAGCTGTGTGTGAGGAATAAGATTAGGCTCAAACTGAGGAGGAAAAGAAAATAAAATTATTAAATAAATGCAGTTTTTGGATGTGAAAAAAAAAAAAGAGGAGACTGGAGAAAAATAGGTTTTAGTGTGGAGCAATGAAAATTCCAGAATTCCTATATATGAGGTGCTTAGGTGTAGAGTTTTGTTTTAACACTGTTTACATATCATGTTTCCCCAAAAATAAGACTGGGTCTTATATTAATTTTTACTCCAAAAGACGCATTAGGGCTTATGTTCAGGGGATGCATCTTGAAAAATCATGCTACGGCTTATTTTCTGGGTAGGTCTTATTTTGGGGGAAACATGGTAGCAAGCACGCTGCATTAACTTAGATTGTTTATTTGGGGTACATTTAATAGCTGATAGAGATTGTGGAGGTAATGGAAGACCTCCTGAGCACTTTGAATTTGTTACTGGATTAAATTTTTATCAGGGACCACCTTTGTGAAAGATCTGTAGTGGGAAAAATTATGGAACTCGAGAAATGAAAAGCTACTCATGGTCAGGCAGAGGGAGAGGAGGAAAAGCAAGTAGCATCTATAGCATGCCTGGTTTGTACTAGGTGTTTATGTATAATATTAATTGAATCCTCTCAATTGTCTCTAAGATAAATTTCATATTGCCATTTTATAAATGGGGTTTTCCTGAGATCCTTTTGCTAACTGAGTGATAATACCAGGACTGGAGCCCAGGTCTGTCAGAGCCTAAGTCATATTGTTTCGTCATACTCATGGCTTTAGGCATTACATTTCTTCGGTGAACTGTCTATATGACCCCTCCCTGTCTTTGGCTGTCAGCAGCCAGAGGAACGAAGTTTTCCTGGAAAAGATATGTCTCACACACTCAGCTTAGGCCTCCGGGTGCTTCCTGGGAGCCCCAGCATTAGCATCTACCATCTGAACATAATTTTTAATTTTCACAATTGCTGGCAACATTTAGCCTTCCTGTGGGAAAAAGCTCCAGAAGCACAGGTATCTGGGGCACGTCTTTTCTGCAGTGGTATCTCGGGTTCAGGTGTTAGAATAAATGAACCCGGAGTACACCGGCCCCTCCCTGGAAGGCTGTTCTCAGGCTCCTTTGTGTGGTTCATGTATAGCTATCAATGCATCATTCCTTCTGCTTCAGCTGTTTGAGAATCCCATCTTTTCTATTGATTTCCCACAGAACGTTTACTGCTCTCCAAGGTGTGACCTGTACCTCTAGCTAATTTATTTCTGTCATGGCTGTAGGATTTAGGAATGAAGGGGGAGGGGAGGGAGGACGAGTGGGGACTAGAGGGAGGGAGAGTGGGTTGAGAGGGATATGTCCAAGATACGGGAAATAAATCCAGCACTGGAGCCCCTTACAGGCATGCCTGTAGCTGTGGAGGGCAGTTCTATGCACACAGCAAGGGGGCTTCCTTTGAAAAATCTGCTCAGTAAGATGGAAGCTGCACCCACGGGGTTTCAGAAGGCCAGGCATTACAGCAGGGCCCCATGGGGACAGAAAATCAAGGAAAGAATGTGTTTGAAAAGAATATTTTGACCGTTAAGGAGTCAGTGTGTGGTAATTTTTTTTTTTCTTTTTTAATGAAATGCTGGAAAACTCTTTTAGGGGCAGGGAAGTGACTAGTGAATTCATTCTCGTTTTCATTATGGGATTTTCAACAACAGGGCATTCAGGTGTCAGTCTATGGAACTGCATTTGTAACTAGTTCCATGAGCTAGTAAATCAAATTACTTTAACATAAACCTCCTTTAGCCTTCATGCATACAACACACTAAGTTACCTTTTTTTTTTTTTCTGGTCTGATTTTACTAGATAACTATTTGAATGCTCACTCGTGTGTGTGAGTGTGTGTGTGTGTGTAGAAACAATTTACATCTTAGAAAATTTGCCTATAAACTTACATAAGGATGGATCTAGATTATTTATTATTTTTGCCTGTACAGTGACTCACATTTGTTGTTGGTAGTCATATTTGAGGAACATTTTAAAGGTTTCAAGTTTTTTTCATAGATATCATTTTATTTCATTTCTATAAAAATGCCAAGAAGTAGGTGTTATTATTTTTAGTACACAGTTGAGGAAATGCTGGCTCATTAGCCAGTTGCTGCCTAGCTAAGTTCACATGGCCAATAAATATCAAATGCACAATTCTAGTCTAGGGCGTCTGATTCCATATTCAGGTTGCATTACATGATACCCCAGGAATGCAGGGGCCACAATATTCTACCAAGAGCACCCACTGAGTAGAAAGGCTGGGAAGTAGAGGCAAGAGAGTAAAAATTTGCCCATTATTCCATTAATAGAATAAATCAGAATTGAACCAAACATACAGATTTCTAAACTTCCACTCATACAATTTATGCCTAAGGTCACTCTATCTGAGGTATGATAAAGCCTTAGGAAGAAGGGTAAAACATTCACTGGTGACCTTTTTCTCCCTCCTTCCCATAGACCAGCTGCCAGTCCCACCCCAATGTACATATAGACTCTCTGTCACTCTTTACAGGGAATAAAATAAAATGTCATCACTACTTACATATTACCATCAGTTATAACGTACCCTGAGCTGGGTGTTAGAATAGCAATACCATGTTTCCCCAAAAATAAGGCCTAGCCGGACAATCAGCTCTAATGCGTCTTTTGGAGCAAAAATTAATAGAAGACCCAGTCTTATTCTACTATTATATAGGACCGGGTCTTATATAATATACTATAATATAAGGCTGGATCTTCTATTAATTTTAGCTCCAAAAGACGCTGGCTAGGTCTTATTTTCAGGGAAACACGATAGTTGTGAGGCTGGCTGGCTAATGGAGTTCACGTCTATAAATCCCAGGCACTCTAAAGCCTTTCCCTTTTCCACAGCTTGATGTAAAAGGGGTTTCTTTGTTAGTAGGAGAACAAGATGGCATTGATGGTGGGTTGATGGGTCTTTCACAGTTGGGACCTAGTCTGCCTATACCAACTAAGCCTGGGCAAGAGCAGCCCACTTCATCTTGCATCATGGTCAGACAAACAATCTCAGTGCCCATCTCGGAGACTGAAAGAATCTTAGAGACTCAATAAAGAGGCTGCAGACTTGAGTCACCCAAGTTTTAGAAACAGCGTGACTGTATCATGGAAAGGCTTCTATCTAAGTAAGTGCTTAAAAAGAAGGACTAGTTTTGTAGATAAAAATATTCAGTGTGTAGGAATGAAATGTAACTGCGAATATCCCTGGAATAACAAGTGATTTGAAACAATCTGGACTATGAAAAGAACTCTTCCTTTCCATGTGGCAGACCACCTTCCCATGATCTTGGAGGTCAACTTATGATTTTGAGGAGGGATGAGTAAGCCACGAAATAAGAAATGCTCCGGTGAAAGTGACATTTGCTTCCACATAAACGGTGTGTGATAATGCTGTGTTTTGCTGTTTCTCCTGCTGGGAACAATTTTTATTTCTCCGTTCCTTTCCTTTTCGCAAGCGGATTTAGGATACTGGTGTCTTACTTTCTTAGGATCCTCAGCCTGAGGTAGCGTGGTCTTGCAGAGAGAACTCAGCACTCACAGACTTAAGAAACTTGAATTTGTATCCTGGTTCCACAACTTAATAGTTGTGTGGCGATAGCATTTAACTGTCATGATCAATTTCTGTATCAATAAAATGGGTCTATTAATAGCTATCTTAACTCAGTGTTGTTGTGAGGACTTCAAGAGACAATGGGTGGTAAACTCTAAAGTACTGTATAGGAAAGAATTTATCCTATATTATTTTGAGTTCATACTTAAAATGTATGTAAAATTGGTGTTATCTCAATTATCTAGGCTATCATTATGGCACAATGTTCCAGAATGTCTCTATTTAACATTAGAACTTATTTGGGGCTATGATTGGGAATCAACCTATGTAGCTCATCACTGAATATCAAACACAGACCTATCCTTGCTCTGTTCCACTTCTCCCTACACTTCCTAAATATCCTGTCACTTTGCTCTGAGAGTTCGTTCAACTTTCATATCTGTCCCTGTTCCTCTTTGGAAGTTTGCCTGGGAACCTCTTTAATTTAAGCCTCTTTTAATTTAACTTCTTTAATTTAAGTAGGATCTACCTCACTGCTTTTGGAATTTCCACAATATTGGAGCAAAGTGGTGTGTGGTGGGGCGGGCAGTGTGCAGAGAGCACCACTATTGGGAGGGAGTGCTGAGTTTCAGACATCTCCATTTTCAAATTGGAATGTGTTTTCTAATAAAAATAATACAATACATAAATTTAAAATCTGATAATACAATAATAATATAGTTCTGCTACATGATGGATTAGGCTTTTGATGGGCTAATATGAGAATCTACAAACCATTTATACCACTGCTCATTTGGGAAAATATGAATCATAAGGACTGACTTACAAACATATTTCGAGCTAAACCTAGTAATTATTTGAGACTTTTCTTGTCCTAAATGTGAGAGCCTTTTTTCAAAATTTAATTTGTAGAAATATAATTGATGTAGTGAGTTGTTACTGGGTTAGTGTGGATAGCCGAATGAATGCTGATGCTGGGGTGGATAGCAAGGGAGGGGTCCAGTCCTGGTTCTGCTCTTGGTCAGCTGGGACACTGGGCAGCTACGTTAGCTCTTTAGTTCAGTTTCCTCACCTACAAAATGAAGACAATGATAATAGTACTCAATTCACAGGATTGTTGTTAAAAATGATTCATAGATTTTACAAAGAGAGTTATTTTACTGATTTAATGCAATATTAAAACAACTTTTCATTTTGTTGAAGAGGCAATGACTGGCTTCTTTGTGAGGACTCTTAAGAATGTGTTCATGGAAGATCAAAAATTACCACAAATACTTTATATATGGTTAAGGAGTTGACTAAATCCTGGTATATACATACAATGGAATATTATCCAGCCATAAAAAATACTGGTACATGCTGCAGTACGGATGAACCTTGTAAACATTATGCTAAGTGAAAGAAGCCAGTCACAAAATGTCACCTATTGTATGATTTCATTTACATGAGATATCCAGAATAGGTAAACTCATAGAAACAAAAAGCAGACTGTTGGTTGCCAGGGGCTGGGGAGATGGGGAAAAGAGGAGTAACTGTGATGGGTATAGGGTTTTGTTTTGGGATGATAAAAATGTTTTAGAATTAGATAGAGGTGATGGTTGTGCAGCATCGTGAATGTCTTAAATTATGTAACTGAATCGATCACTTTAAAGTGGTTAATTTTACGTTATATGCATTTTTTTAAATTTATTGGAGTGACAATTGTTAGTAAAATTGCATAGCTTTCAGGTGTACAATTCTGTATTACATCATCTATAAATCCCATTGTGTGTTCATCACCCAGTGTCAGTTCTCCTTCCATCACCATATATTTGATCCCCCTTACCCTCATCTCCCACCCCCCACCCCCCGCCCCCCTTACCCTCTGGTAACCACTAAACTATTGTCTGTGTCTATGAGTTTCTGTTTCTCATTTCTTTGTCTTGTTCTTTTGTTGTTTTTGGTTTATATACCACATATCAGTGAAATCACATGATTCTCTGCTTTTTCTGTCTGACTTATTTCGCTCAGCATTACACTCTCAAGATCCATCCATGTTGTCACAAATGTTCCTATATCATCTTTTCTTACTGCCAAATAGTATTCCATTGTGCATATATTTTAACTCAGTTAAAAAAAAAATAGTATGGGAAACACACACACACACACCTGAATAAGTTGACTGTATAGGAAGCCTTCCTGACTCTATATAGTCTTGGTCATTTGGTGAGTTCTGTGAAGAAAGTCTCCCCTACTTCCCTCATTTTTTATTCCTGCCTTTTGTACCTGAGAGTACTCAAGTTCTGGTTGAGTCACTTTTTTCATTCATTCAGTGACTCATTCATTCACTTGGTGTCAAGGAGAATGATAATGTGTGATTCAGGACACAGGATAGCAAGCTGGCCCTGCTGTGTAACTTTGGCAAGCATCTTAACCTCTCTGGTCTTAGGGAGACATCAGATTATTTCTTGGGACTCTTCCAGTTTTAAAGTTCTAGATTTAAGAAATGAGAAATGCCATTATTAGGTTTCCTTTAAGTATTCTGCCAGCTAATTTCTCTAATTCTTTTTCTTTGGATTCATTTATCAAACCTAGCTAGACAGACAGGAAACATAAATTACGTGTTGAATTAGCCTCTCTTTTTATTAGACCTCAATAGTGAGGAGAAAATTCATACCTGTGGTAAAATTTCTTTGCCCATAGGAACACTTTCTTCAGATTTTTAAAGATAAAAATGCCCAAAACATGAAACTGATATGCTTTGAAGGTTTAAAAAGCATCAAAAATGATTTTTATCTTGTAACATGTAACAAATTAGACACTGCAATAACTTAATAGTCTATTAAAAACACTGTCTTCAAGGGTCATTTAGCATTTCCATGATAAATTGCTATTTTTAGAAGCTTATATAACCAAGCAAAGAATGTGTTCTTGGCTATGGCCTTGAAGACAAGTTATTACTGTGGGAGGGACAAAGGAATTTGAGAGGCTCATGAGAGACAGAGCCAATTGCAGAGGACATTTTAAAGAGCGCCCTTTCTCTTTAGTCTCCATTTTCTGCAGTCAGGGTAATGCTGTACATTTCAGAGCCATTTTCATTTTTGAAGTGCTCTTTCATCATTAGCTAATAAATACTCATCAATGAATTTTCCTCCTCATCTTGGAAGTTGGAGGAAAAAGACAGATAATCTCTTTTTATTTTGTAAGTATTATTCCCCTTGGGGCTTCCTCTCTGGTGTTTCTAAGGGAAACATAAGAAATATATTATACCTACTCATTTGAAAGAACCAAAGACTACCATTTCTTCCACGCAGAGTACCTAGAAATTTGCATCATATATTAATGACCTTCAGTAACTACTCAACTATAGCAGCAGAAGGAATGTCTGTCTTTCATTACCAAGCTCTATACTGAGGACAGTAGGCCCCCCTGAGGACAGTTAACTGGAAGGATACCTTGGGGTGGGAGACCCTTTATCAGGAAGCTGAATATGGTAGAGTTGATCTGGGAGGAGGGGGTGTCTGTCTTGAGTATGGGTTTCCAATAGACTTCATACCTCTAATTTCCAGAGTCAAAGAGCAGTGGTTTGGAAATTTTTAATTCTTTTATATTATCCATATATATCTATATATATATATCTCCCCTATATCACTTTAGTTCCATTTAGACTTGGCTATGAATTTCAGTTTCTGCTGTAGCCAATTGCACTATATATATGCTTAAAGCCGCTCCTAGGCCATTATAACTGCACATTGGTTTTGGGGAAGACAATTTGATTTATAGAATAAGCTATGTCTTACTGGGTTTCTGCTGCCTTGTTGTCTATAACAGTGCTATCCAAAAGAAATACAACACAAGCCACAAATGTGAGCCGCATACGTAATACTAAATTTTATGGTAGCGGCATTAAAAAAGTAAAAATAAACACATGGAATTAATTTTAATGATGTATTTTATTTAGCCCAATATATCCAAAATATTACCACTTCAATATGTAACCAATATAAAAAGTGTTGATGAGATATTTTATATTTTTTTAACCAAATCAACAATTCTTGATCTGTATTTTACACTTAAAACACATCTAAGTTTGGACTAGCCACATTTCAAATATTAATAGCCACATTTCACATATCTGGTAGCCACTGTATTGGACAGTGCAGGTCTGTAGTTATGGACAGAAAATATTTTAACTATTTTTAAATTAAAAAGTATTCTGAATTATGTATCACAAAGTCAAATTCTGATGTAAATTACTGTAAGTTTTCTTTTCAGGGCTTTCTCTTCATAAGGTAAATCATTTCTTGTTTTTTACAGAAATTGGGGTAAGTTAGAAGGGTCTAGTGTTTGCTGGCAGGGGAAGGGTTTATATGTTTTCTCAACCCTACAATTCACTATGACGGTGACCCTTAGTAACTAAAATTAACCATCGCATGAGTGAATTATGATCTCTCCCTCTTTTTGCTTTATGTTTTGCTGTACCTTGAGCTCAGATCGACCTAAGAACCAAGAAATGACAAGACTGTTTATTTCAGATAATGGTTACGATTGACCATGTTTGATTTGAACCCAATCCTATGGTAGTTACACTTTAAGTGGGTTTTTAATTTTTTGGTGTCATCGTCCTCCCAAATAATATTTTGCCCTTATTTTTATGTGGTTGTGTTCTCACGAAGAAAAAGGCTACTCCTTAGTATCCTTAGTAGCTTCTCACCTCAGTTCAACTGAAGGAGTCCTAATGGTCAATATTCAGGACCACAGGAGACAGAGGCACCAAGGTGGCTGTAAATCACCTTCCAAAGACTTGGTACTCCATTCTTCAGCTAAAATCTCATTTTTTTTTGGAAATAGTACTGCAAATATTTGGGCTACTTGTCATTCCATCAACTGGTACTTTAGTCATTGGCACTTCCACACATCTACAGGGGAATGATAATTAATGCTAGTAATTATTTATCCTTGAATATCAGGCATGAGCAAAGCACTGTGGTAGATGTTGTGACAGACACACAAAGAAAATACCATCCTCCCGGCCTCCAAAGAGCTTAGCCTGATGGTGAAGACAAGTATAACACACAGAGTCCTAGTTAAGGCTCTAAAGTGTTAGAGCAGGGGTATCAGCTGGGTACTCGATGACCCTGAGGTACTGCAAAATACAGTGGAAAATATTTGCCAAGGCCCTGTTTCAAGCCAGGGGATTTACTACATGCCGGTGACAACTAAGATGAATATATAGTTTCTCTTCCTGAGGGTCCCCTAATTTACTGTGAGATGTGGGTGAAAAACAAGCACCTGCAAAGCCATGTAAGATATGATATAATAGAGAAATAGAACTACAGAAATGTAGAGGCAGGAGGGACTACCGTGTTTCCCCAAAAATAAGACCTAGCTGGACCATCAGCTCTAATGCATCTTTTGGAGCAAAACTTAATATAAGACCTGGTATTATATTATATTATATTAATTATGTAGGCTGGGTCTTATATTAAAATAAGACCGGATCTTATATTAATTTTTGCTCTAAAAGATGCATTAGAGCTGATGGTCCTGCTAGGACTTATTTTCAGGGAAACAAGGTAAGACCTCTAGTCTGAGCTGGAGTCAGATCTTCAGGGGCAATGATGGTGTTTCCAAAATGGGAGTTCACTGGCAGGAAAAAGAAGGAAAGCAGCAGGAGTGAAGGCAAAGGTTGTTCTGGGGCCAGTGAGGCCTGAGCAAGTTGCATTCTTCCCAAGTCACTTGATTCCATCTTTGGATACTTTATTCACATTCTGCCGGTGTTATGTTCTCTATGTTTCATGGATGATTTAAAAATCATTAAAAGTTACTAAGAATAGACAACTTAATTTTCACTATTATTTAAAAAATACCACAGCAATGACTTTTAATTTAGTCACTATAGTAAAGAGCTGCCATGTCGTGGTTAAGAGCTGATTCTGAAAGTCAGACTGTCTAGATTCTAATCCTAATTCTGCCACTTAAAGCTCTGTGATATTTGGCCCCCGTGTACTTCAGTTCCCTCACCTGTAGAATGGGAAATAACAATAGCATTTACCTCAAAGGTTATTATTAGCAATAAAATGACTTAAGATTTGGGAAGGACGTAAAATAGTGTCTGGTTCAATGGTAGGTATTCTAAATGTTTGTTAAACCAAGTGAATGCAAAAACCATAAAGTGGCTAGCACTGGCAAATAGCTTTCTGTGTGACTGGCATGTGATCAGGGCATTCTTTTTTCTTCTTCTTCTTTTTTTTCCTGTGGGAGTGAATTTGCTTGTTGTCCTGCTTGTCTGAAATCAGTCAGTGATATACACTGACATGAAGGCAAATTGCAATAGACATCCTTGTAGTAGGATTGTACAAGCTTTATGTTTTATTTTAGTACACAAACATTTTTGTTGTAAATATCTAAATTATCCACTTTAAACAGTTTGCGTATGAAATACCAGAAATGCAAGTCTAACAGAATGTGAGAATATGATGTGTTAATATTGAATCATATCTGAAAATAACACTCTTATAAGTAAAGGCAGAGTATTGTCATATTGCAACGAGTGATTATTTTGCATTTATGTAAAAATTTCTTATTAAGAAAAATTCTGAAAAATAGTGACCCCTTGTATACTTGTTTTCATCATTTAGATTTTAACTATTTTTTGGATAAAATATTTTAAAGCAAATCTCAGGAATCATGGCATTTCAATCCTTAAATATTTTATTGAAAATTTAGAAAGGGTTATTTTCTTATGTAACCTCAACGACACTGCACCTAACAATAGTCTTTCTTTGCTATATATCCTATTTATGTTCAAATTTTCCCATTTGCCCCAAATGGATTTTTGAATTAGTTTGCTTAAATCATGATACTTAACAGGCCAATCCAATGCATTTGGTTATTAAGACTCTTATGTTTCTTTTAATCAAGGATGGTTTGTGTCTCTGTGTTAGTTTGAGAGCATTTTATTGTGTGATGGGCTCAAGGTGTGAGACCCAGGGAATCCCTGTACAGGCCAGGCATTACGTGGTTGCCCAATTCATCTTAGGTAGAAAAATTTTTGCCAACAAAGTTAAATTATAATTACCTTCCAGTACGTTTTAATATCAATTTTATGTATTCTAGGCACTGACTGAGGCACAGAAGGCACATAATTAAATGAGATGTGATCCCTGGACTCAGAAGTCAAGCAGAAAAGTTTTTGCTCTTTGACAGTGAAAGTTTCTGCTGCATGACCCATCACAGGATGAAATCTTGAGAAACAAGTGTGGCTCCCTTCAGGGAACCAGTCAAAGAGTCCTGTTTATGGCTTTTCTTTTTAGTATCAGAATACACCAGACAACTGAGAATGCTGGTAATTTTATCGCCAAGTTGGAAAGGTGCCTACATCCTATTTTTATTCTATTTATATATAGACGGGTCAAGAGATTCGGATATCTGCCCTTCATCCTAACACCCTTTCCCTTAGGTACTGTCTGATTTTATGCTCCTGGGTGAGTAGAAATTGTGTCAAGCCTCCACAAATACGCCAAGCACTGGATAGCATTTGAGAAATGGTTACTATCTCCCAGGAAGTAGCATTCTAAAGAAAGTAAGTATAAAAAAAAAAAAAAAAAATTCCCCCTTAGGTTTTTGTTTTAGATATGTCTTATTTCTCCTAATTTGGGAGGAATTTCTGAAGATGAAGATTTTATAGGGAAGAAAGGAGGAAGCTATTTTTGCCCACCTCAGGAATGTGTGTGTTAGGGAAAAGTGTGTTCCAAACATGGACCAAGAGAATGAGGAGAGAAGCTAGTGAGGCAGGACGGGCTCTGGGTTGAGAATTGGAAAGATCTGCTGCTGAATTCCTCACTCTTCACTTATTAGTGATTTTAACTTGAGCAAGTCACTAGACTTGTTTGAAATCAGTTTTCTTATCTATAAAATGGATACAACAGTGTTTTTTTCATATAGTCTGTAATGAAGATGAAATAAAATGATAATTTTGAAACTTTCTAGACTTTGGAGCCTCCTTACATATAGGAAAGGAGTTTTCTTATTTCTCTCATTAGGAGGAGGAAACCCCATCTGAATTCCGTGGGAGAACAAATAGTTATGAGAGTGCTGTGTGGATCAAAGGATGGTCAGCCAAGATCTTTGGAACTAAGTATGAAGAATGGGTTCAAGACTATTTATTTATTTGTTTGTTTGTTTATTTATTTATTTCCAGAATAAAGAATGATGTGAAAAGCAAATTATATATATATATATATATATATATATATATATATATATATATATATATATATATATATATATATATATATAAAATGATGTAACTTCGTCTCAGTCTCTATTAGTATAGTGGCAAGAATAAATTAACCTTATAGACACTGAGTTAGGCTAAATTCATTTAGTGGCAGTGTTAATGAGGAGAGCCTCTCCTTCAGTATAAAACAGGGTTATTATAACATGAAAATTTGGCTTATTGAATATAGGTATGAATTGGGTAGACTACTGGCTCTTCTATAAATTTGGGAGGCAGTGAGTTTGTGTTAATACAGTGTATTGGTTATGTGCACAGAAATCATGACATAAATGCTAGTGAGAGAAAGCAAGGGAAAATTAGGCTACTTGACACAACCGGACAGATTCTAGAACCAGAGGAAGGTTTGAAAGGCATAAATACAATAATCAAATACCATGTGGTACCTTACAATTGAGCTGGCGAACCAATTTTGTTTTTGTTAGTATTTTAGATACTAACAGCATTTTGTTAGTATTTTGGATATTCAATCTATGATACATTACAAAACATGACAATGTAAAAGTTATATTGATGTTCTAAGTATTCTTAGTTGGTTATTAAATGAACCAAGCATGTAGTGTTATGCTCAATTGAACATTTCTGGAATCTCTCTTAGAAAGCCATTGAATGAGATGATGAAGGTGGAGGGCAAAGAAGGGTGGAGTGGTGAAACTCAGAGTAAAAATTTGCTTGTATAACACCGTATGACATGCGTTTATTTTAATAATTTTCAGTGTATTATCCAAAATATAGGACAGTTAAAAAATGAGCATATTATTACTATATTACATCTCCACCATAAAAAAACCACTGTTTACATTTATTTATTATCATCTATTTTGTATCATACATTATATTTATTATCTATTATGCAAAAGCACAGTGCTTGGTGTACGTAAAGGAATAGTCTTTATTAGCCAATGACAGTGAGATCAAGCAAGATAAAAACTGCACAGTGATCAAGGGTCTGTAATTACTAAGGCATTAGTGGCAAGACCTGTTTCAGATGGATGGGAAGAGGAATGATCCAAATATTTTTGTTGTGTCTCTTTTCTGGCAGAGAGGTTGTCAGAGATATACTCAGACCTTGCAAGGATTCCATATAGTATGGAGGTTACCTAGGGAATTAGAGATGTGAATGCGTTAACTGTTCTTTCCTATGTCTTTAGGACTTGAACACTCTCCTTAGATCTCATTGACAAGATTTGTAACAAACTGCCTGAAAGATATGATCTTAAGTCTTTTTCAATAGAATATAATCCCCATGAGGGCAAGACTTGGTCTAAGTCACAGCTGCATCTCCAATCCCTCACATTGTGCCTGAAACATAGTGGGGATTCAGTAAATAAAAAACTTGGTATTTGTTGAAAAAAGGTTTACCTTGAAGCAGAAAATTCCTTTGAAGCTTGAATATATATCATAAGACACTGAGGCCATTTGTTTAAGTCTGAAAAAGACTTGGAAATGAACACATTTAGAATTATTTCATTTCTTCCAACAAACAGTATATCCCAGCATCACCAGAGCACCCTTACACATATGTCTACACACTTGCATTCCCACATAGGCTCACTTTTGTCCACTTTTTGGCCTTCTGATCTTCAGTGTCTAGTTTAGAAAAAGAAGTTAGGGAAAGTGACAGTAATTGAAAGTTATACATTTCAGGCTTTAGGCCTCGACAGTGTATCATCAGAAAAGTAAATCCTTTCTTCTGAGACTGCCTGTATTTTTTTTTTGGCATGTTCTCCTTCCACTTTTGCAATTCTCCCTCTTCCTTAGAGGATTCTTTAAGTTCTATCCATCATCTCATTTACTGAAATGCAACTCATTTGGAAGTAAAAACGTTTTGGCATAGCTGGGAGCTTTGAATGGAAATGTGACAGAAGACATCTCTGAAATATGTAATACTTTCTGTATGTTTTCATATATTGCATGATCTCTGATGCATTACCTGACATTCATAGTAATGGCAGATGGGCGAAGAGAAGAAGGAACACTCTCCAAGAGGAGATTTCTTTAGAAACCAGCACTCCTTCCAAGGAGCTTTTTAAAAGCTATTCTTAGCAATTGGGGTTCAACACATTCACCCCCAACAGAAGGAGATTTCTGCCAACAGGCTACCTGTGGGAGCTTTGTTGCCTAGCATTTTGCTCCAAACTAGAGTCAAGCCAGGCAGTGTAGTCTTAGACTTAGAGAAACCTAGAACCAGAAGAATTTTCAGTAGCATGATCATGGTCAATTTACTTGACTTCTTTGAATCTGTGATTCTTCAGTCATGTAATGGGGGTGAGAAGTAGTTTATGTTCACTTACAAACTGTGAACTAAGCTATGAATTTTTTTTTTTTAGATAATGGTGGAAATTGTAAAACATTCACTGTTTTTTGCAGCTATCTTTTTTGTACATCTAGAACATAAATGATTAGGGAAATGTTTCTTTTCCTTTCTTGTTTTACTTGGACCTAATCTAATAATTCAATGACTCAGAATTTCCTCAAGTGCAAACCACACACTCCAGAATAATTCAAAATTTCATTTTGGAATGAGAAATGTGAGCAGTGATATGATTTAACCCCATAAATGAAAACATGGGTTTGGATCAATTGCTGTGCAGTTATTAGCAATGTTTATTGTATAGTCACACTAACAGCATCTTTTCCCTTCTCTTACTTTAATTTTCTTTTTTTATACCTAGTCTGACTCATGATATAACGGATCTGAATCTATGTAATATTTTATACGTTTTCTTTCTTAACTATGTTCCATGAACTTGAACTGTTTATCAGACTCTGCTTTTATTCTAATCTTTTTGTTGTTGTTTTGCTTTCGCCTTGCACAGAATCTAATTGCCTATTTTCACCACACCTATAATTGCGTTGACAGAGCCTTTTTTTTTTTCCCAGCATAGTTTTCCCTTTTGGGACGCTTGCTTGTTATTGTAGAAAGATAGATAAAATATCTACTTAAAGACGTACTTGGGTCAAACCCAGGGTATGTTCCTAGATTTATGGTTTGTTAGAGTAGGAGAGAACTGGGAGGTCTTTGGAGCCAATGCCTTAGCTTTGCAGACGATTGCAAGAGGGACTTGGAGAAGTAAAGTGCCTGGGCATTAAAGAGTTCATGATTAATCAGGAGAACAAATTACTTTGGAAGAAACCCTAAAATATCTTCCTAGGTTAATTTATAATTTTTTACTGGAAATAACTGGGGCCATTGTAAATACAGAAAATTAAACATACTTTTTTGTTGTTGTTTCTCTGAAGTAATAAGAATATTCTTTAAATTGGGAGCACGTTATCCCTTTCAGAATGCAAATCAGAAGACAGCTGTAACAGGCAGCTTTACTGGATGTTAAATTTTTTTGCAAGTGTACAATAAAATGATTATAAATAAAGTTTTTCCTTTTTTGCATCTTTGCATGATTACTGTGCTGACGACGCCCTAACCCCCATTGCATTCCTTCCTTGCCTCTGCCCCTTAATCCAGCCTAAACACCCACTGCAGACATATGCTTATTAGTTGTTTCCAGCTGGCTATTTTTCTGTTTTGATCTCAGCTTATCTCCAGAATGCTTGATTTGGCAGTCTTAAGACTTTAAACCCCATTCTGCCTATGGTTCATAGACTTGGTGTTCGGCCTTGGTCTCTGTGGAATATGGGTATTCATCTCTTTAGTAGAAGAGGAAACATGACATAGCTAGTTTGAGCTTTCAAGTTGAGGCCAGAGCTCTTCCAGTTGGGACTTGATGTAGGAACCATGCCATTCATCACAGAATCACAGTGACAAGATGTGACCACAAAGTGAGGCTCCTATTTGTCAGAGACCAATGAGTATGCTCTGACCAGATTGCCTGCATTAGGGAATACTATCCTCCACCAAAATCCAGTGTGATGCACAGGACTTTCCTCAAAGAACACCCTGCCACATGTCTAGAACTTGCCATTTTAGGATCCACGACCACTCAACATTCCCATCATTGTCGAATCCTCTGTTCCACTGCCCTTATTGCCTATACCTATGGTGCACTCACCTTGCTCGCCTTTGCAAGCACACTATTCACCTCCTATGACATGGGTTTCACTTCTGGATTTACCTTTCTTTCTCTTGTTCAGTTAGATCACGAAGCTTTTAGGTAAAAATCCCTCTTTTTGCTTCTGGAAACTTCTTCCATAACACCTCCCATCCAGGCAACATTGCACTTCACTCCTTTGGTTGGGTTCAGGAAAGTGTGTAAATTGTTCCTTAGTCAAGCAATCTGCAGATACTCTCTAAATGGTGTGTGTGTGTGTGTGAGTGTTTACACACAACTTTAGAATTGTGACTTAGCTCCTGATTCATACGAAATAGGCATAGAAGACTCAGCATAGGGTAGTGGACAGAGCCCTCAGCAAGGATCAGGAGACCTGAATTCTATACCTAGCTCTGCTAATAGCCATTGCCATGTGAGAGAGAACAAACTACAGCCTTTATAAAATCTTAACTGCAAACTACTGGGTTGAGTTATTTGACACTGGAGTCTTTTACAGATAATGTCTATATGAGATAGACCAACTTACATGGACTTGGGGTAACATATGTGTGAGAATTTATTGCAGAAACATATTAGATTGGATCTCTTATCCATCAAATGCAGTGATTTGGGGATACCTGAAATATTAGTTCAGTTGAAAAATTGTACATGTTCGTAGCTCATAAGTAAAGGAAGAGAGGGAGAACACCCAGAGGAAATACATCATTAGCTATTATTTAGGATATTCAGCTTCCATCTGTTTGATACTGTTGACATGACTTCTTGAGAAAATACTCTTCCTGAAGCATTTGACTGGCATGGGCTATATTTTTTATTTAAGGTATTTTACTCATCTTACATAAACCAATTAACTGTTATATTTTTCCTTCCAGGAGTATCTAAATATAAGATTGGCTGACAACTAGTTTGCTAAGTTCTAGAGGATAAAAGCTTATTGTCTATGAACAGCCTTGTTTTAAAGTTTCTCTATTCAATTCTGGCAGCATTTATGATACAGAAGATATTTATAAGGCTGTGAAGAAAGGTCATATGTCGGGTATTAGCTGCAATGAATTGCCCAAATGATTTTATTTTTCCATTCAACAGCTCTTTGTTGCTGTTGATGATAAAAACATTGACTCCCCTTTCACTATTTGCTGAAAAATTCACTATTGTCTGAAATCTTTAATATTTGACTTACCGATTGATTCGGAATGGCCCACTGCAATCTTAGGAATATCCTGAAAATAGGTAAGTAATAGAAAATGTATTTAGTCAAATTTGGTACTTCATATTTGTAGGCAACAACATCTTGGTATTAAGATGCAACAATATTTTATATATTCAGATTTCTCTTCTGTAAAATATGACCTCCACATTTAAAAGGAAAAGCTGCTTTCAACAACTTGAATGAGAGCATGATTTTTTTTTCATCTTAAAAAGCTCATTCAAACCAGCACATTAATGATTTATGAACAAGTTGAAGGAAGAATATAAGGGATTACATTTCTTTTGAATTGTACAAAGTTGTGAAAGCTTAGAGAAAAAGGACTTGGTTCAAGTTAAATATTTGTTGAACTGATTTATTGAACCCTTCTAAACGCTCTTGGATGAAAAAATTCAAATCTAAACTTTTTTTTTAATGTTTCTAAGCTTTCTAGTTTTCTAGAAATTTGAAATTTGAATGAGTTAAATTTAACCATAATTTTTAGCACTTGATAATTCCAGTTGAGGATGTGGATGCTACAAATTTAGTGCAAGAAAGAATGTCAACAAGGTAAGCAACATAGCACCCCAAGAAAAAAAAAAAAAGAAGAAGAAAAACCATGTGACAAATCTTTTATGTTTGGAATCCACTTTCATTATCTCACAATTCAATGAGTATTTACTCAGTGCCTTCTATGTGACAGCACAGGGCTACAATAATAAAGAGGAAATTCATTCCCTGTCTTCAAAGAGTTAACAGTCCAGTAGAAGGGTTTGGACAAGAAAATGGAATATTATAAGGCAGCGTTATTACCAGAAACAAAAAAGGTAGTTTTGGGATTCATGGAGCCCAATCAGGAAGGGCAGGGAAGACTTCCTGGGAGAAGGGCAGTCGAGGCTGAGCCCTGAGTGGTGAGTAGCTGGTTCCAGGTGAAGGGTGGCTATGGGAGAAGGTTGCTTAAAGCAGAGAGAGCAGTATGTATGAAAGCCTTCAGATGACAGAGAATAAGTGTGACTAGAGCAGAGAGCGCCCGGGTGAGAGTTCTTACCTCAGCTGCTCTTCGTCATCACAGGAAGAAAACATAGAAAGGGCCAGTTGTGTGTGGCTCTGTGATGCTTCCATAGGGTGATTGCTTCTCAGTGGTTCCCTGCTTGGTAAAAGTACCTTCATTTAAAAAATGTTTTGTACACACGTTATCTCATTTATTTCTCGCATTGAATGTCAACTCTAATTGAAAAATTAAAAAAAAAAAAGGGGGAGGGAGATAAAGAGGAATAAGAGGTCCAAAGTTCCAGGTATGAAACAAATCATGGGGATGTAATGTACAGCATGGGGAATATAGTCAATAATATCGTGATAATGTGGTGCTGTCAGATGATTGCTGGACTTATCATGGTGATCACTTCTTTAGGTGTGTAAATGTTGAATAATTATGATGTGTACCTGAAACTAACATAATATTGTATATTAGCTATATTTTAATAAATCTTAAAAACAACCTGTGACATACATTCCATTATCCCAGTTTTATAGATGAGACTCAGAGAGGTGGTGAGGCCAAAATTACTTAATAAGTGATGAGCTAGAACTGAGTCTCAAGGTAGTTTCCTCTCTCCCTCCCTTCCCACCCCCTCACCCCCCACCCACACTCACTCATCATCACCTTCTCCATCTTCCTCTTCACAATAATGGGCCTGTACCATGGGTCAGAGATACCAGGCACTCTGCAAACGTGGGCCATTTAATCCTTCTAACAAGCAGGATGATATATGAAGGGAGGAACCCATGTTCTGTTCACTCCATCCTGTCTCTTTGTGTGTGTGTGAAAAACAGGGCTTTCCCCACTTCTGCTTTCCGTCACAGTTGGAAAAGCTGCTTTGTGGAAAGAAGAAGCATTATTTAATGACAATCCCTTTTATATGAAGAATTCTGAGCTATTTCATCGTCTAGATGCTACAAACTGCATAACTGACCAGGTTTTTCTCTGTCATTGCGAGCCAGTTTAGAGCTAAATGTGTATTGCCTCTCTCCCATGTACCCTGCACATGCATAGGTCTTAATGCATGTATTTTTGTATTAGCTCCATTCCTATCTCCATTTTATGGTATTATACTTATTTTTATTTTGCCGTTTTCTCTCCTACATTTAGTTTATCTTGTTTCTGGAGTAAAGCAATATATAAATAATTAGAATGTGATAAATTACCTGAGCATAGCATGCAATTTAAGAGTTTTGCTTTGTTGTTCTCTGATGCTGAGATGTGAATTTGCACTAATCGGTCCACATGACTTCAGTCACTCTTCGCTAGTACACCTGCTCTTGTTTGTGAGCTGGCAGTGTAGGGCTTAGGGTGCCCAGGGAGCACAGGGCATAGTCTTGGCTGACAGTCCTCCCCATATCTTTGCCAGTAACCTCAGTCTAATCAGCCTTGTGTTTCTTTCCTCTTGAGCTCACTGTTCATTCACTCTTCAGACTTGTCTTGTCTGCATACATTACAACACTTTTTTAATTCTTAAGGAAGAATTCAAAGTTGTGGCACACGGTGTGCTTTCACCACAAAGAGATGTACATGTTATTTGCTATAAGTTAGACTGCAGTGATGTGATTCATTTTAGTAAAGTTCCCTATCAATGAACATTAAAAAAAGCTCTATTGAATATCAGAGCACATATGTCTTTATGGATAAATGTTTTCAGACTTTTTGGTAGATACCCAGGAGAGGGATTGCTGGGTCATATGGTAATTCTATTCGTAATTTTTTGAGGAACCTCCACACTGCCTTCCATAACGGCTGCACCAATCTGCATTCCCACCAACAGTGTATGAGGGTTCCTTTTTCTCCACAGCCTCTCCAACACTTGTTACTATTTGTCTTGTTGATGATAGCCATTCTGACTGGGGTGAGGTGATATCTCATTGTGGTTTTGATTTGCATTTCTCTGATGATTAGTGATGTTGAGCATCTTTTCATATGTCTCCTGGTGTCACGTGGGGCGGCCTGCAGGCTTTCAGCTCCTGCTCCCCACATAAGAACGCAGGACATGGTGAGGCCAAAAAGGAACACCCATGGAGCTACAGGCAGGGGAGTCATACCACTATAGTCTCACTGGGGGCTGGTTTACACAACATGCGACCTGCTGTCCACTTTTCTGCCAACCGACCGACTCTCCTCGACTCCTCTTGACTCCCTAACGCAGCCGCGGCAGTTATATTACTGGCCAATGACTCAAGGGTTACAGCTGACGGCCAACTAGCCACAGCTGAGAGCCATCTACTACCCGAGCCAGCACCCTTTCACGTGAGGCCGGGAGCCTGGGAACTGCTCTCTGGGGATCTGTCCCCACACTCTACCCCTACAGGGTCTCGCCTCACAATCTACGTGACAAGCGTCTTCCGCGAGGGTCCCTGTACCATATTAGCCTGTTGGCACCTGACCACACAACACCCAAAAACTTGATGGATAAACCAGGGCCTTGGACGTTTTCCTCATTCACCGCCCAGCCACGTGACTTCAGGTGGCGGAGAAGAGAGGGAGCTGCTTGCTCTAAATCAGAAAGAGAATCTGATGTTAATAAAATATCATCGACATAATGAAACAAGGCCACAGAGGACGGGCGATCCCACTGTGCCAAATCCTGGCCCACAAGCCAGTGGCAGATAGTGGGGCTGTGCAAGTATCCTTGCGGAAGGACTTGAAAAGTCCACTGCCGCCCATCCCAAGTAAAAGCAAACTGCTCTTGACACTCGGGTGCAATGTCAATGGAGAAAAAAGCATTGGCCAAGTCCACTACATAGTGATATGTTCCCAGACGGACAGTCAGACAATCCATCAAATCATGAACTGAGGGAACTGCAGCGTGCAAGGGTGGCGTCACCTTATTTAACTCCCTGTAGTCCACAGTCATTCACCAACTCCCATCTGGCTTCTTGACAGGCCAGAGTTAAAGGGACTGGGGAGTTAAAGGGACTGTGCGTTGGCCTCACAATATGTGCCTTCTCCAATTCCAATATTGTACGACCAATCTCCTCCTGTCCTCCTGGCAGGCGGTACTGTCGCACTGTAACCACACGCCAGGGCTGTGGCAACACTTGAGGAGGGTGGTGAGCATGCCCGCGTGTCATCGCTTTCACCACCGGGATCCGGAGACAGAACTCTCCTACCGATGTCTGTAAGCTGAGGCCATGTAGCACGTCCACCCTAGAATATATTCCGGAACTGGGGAGACATAAACCTTGTAGGTACGAGGAAGAAGCCTTCCTATACCCAGTGGTAAGGAAACAGCTTTTACAGTCACAGTCTTTCCCCTGTAGCCATCAAAGCAGATTGCTGGTCCGGGGAACAGTTCTGGGTTCCCATAAACAAGACTGCAGTTGGCGCCAGTGTCAACTAGAGCCAAAACCCTCTGTACATTAGAAGGGGACCAATGTATGGACAGTTCCACGTGGGGCCTCCGGTCCCTGCTCGTCCCCTCTGACCAGGTACCTTGGCCCCACCCCTAATCAAGCTGAAAAGAGTCGGCCTCAAGTGGCTGTATGAAGTCCTGGAGGGACACGGGTCGCGCTTTCCCAGACTTCTTCTTTAGGCTTCTCCGGAATTGCTGTTCCAGACGAAACTGTTTCCAAAGTTCCAGCAGGAGTGCATTGGGTTGTCGGTCTATTTTCTTCCGATCGACCCCTGCTGCCACGAGATCACATCACATCTGTGCGCATGTTAGTCTCTACGGCACGCGACCTCGCCCCTTTATTATTTTTTTCAATTTATTGGGGTGACAATTAGTGAAATTACATAGATTTCAGGTGTATAATTCTGTATTACATCATCTATAAATCCCATTGTGTGTTCACCACCCAGAGTCAGTTCTCCTTCCATCACCATATATTCGATACCCCTTACCCTCATCTCCCTCCCCCGACCCCCCTTACCCTCTGGTAAACACTAAACTATTGTCTGTGTTTATCAGTTTTTGTTTCTCATTTGTTTGTCTTGTTCTTTTGCTATTTTTGGTTTATATACCACATATCAGTGAAATCACATGGTTCTCTGCTTTTTCTGTCTTATTTCGCTCAGCATTACACTCTCAAGATCCATCCATGTTGTCACAAATGTTCCTATATCATCTTTTCTTACCGCCGATTAGTATTCCATTGTGTATATATACCACAACTTCTTTATCCATTCATCTATCGAAGGACATCTTGGTTGTTTCCATGTCTTGGCCACCGTAAACAAAGCTGCAATGAACATTGGAGCACATGTCTTTAAGTATAAATGATTTCAGATTTCTTGGGTAGATACCCAGGAGAGGGACTGCTGGGTCATATGGCAATTCTATTCATAATTTTTTTTGGAACCGCCACACTGCCTTCCATAGCGGCTGCACAAGTCTGCATTCCCACCAACAGTATATGAGGGTTCCTTTTTCCCCACAGCCTCTCCAACACTTGTTACTATTTGTCTTGTTGATGATAGCCATTCTGACTGGGGTGAGGTGATATCTCATTGTGGTTTTGATTTATATTTCTCTGATGATTACTGATGTTGAGCAGTTTTCATATGTCTATTTGCCATTTGTATGTCCTCTTTGGAGAAACGTCTCTTCAGGTCGTCTGCCCATTTTTCAATTGGGTTGTATGTTTTTTTGTTGTTGAGTTGCTTGAGTTCCTGGTATATTTTGGATATTATCCCCTTATCGCAGGCACTGTTTGAAAAAATCATCTCCCATTCAGTTGGTTGCCTCTTTATTTTGTCGATGGTTTCTTTTGCTGTGCAGAAGCTTTTAAGTCTCATATAGTCCCATTCGTTTATTTTAGCTTTTATTTCCTTTGCCTTTGCAGTCAAATTCATAAAATGCTCTTTAAACCCAAGGTCCATAAGTTTAGTACCTATGTTTTCATCTATACAGTTTATTGTGTCAGGTCTTATGCTTACGTCTTTGATCCATTTTGAATTAATTTTGGTACATGGTGACAGATAGCAGTCCAGTTTCATTCTTTTGCACGTGGCTATCAAATTCTCCCAGCACCATTTATTGAAGAGGCTGTCTTTCATCCATTGTAAGTTTTAGCTTCCTTGTCAAAAATTATCTGTCCATATTTATGCGGTTTTATTTCTGGGTTCTCAATTCTATTCGATTGGTCTATCTGTCTATTTTTCTGCCAATACCATGCTGTTTTGATTATTGTAGCCCTGTAGTACAAGCTAAAGTCAGGGAGTGTGATACCTCCAGTATTGTTCTTTGTTTCTTAAGACTGCTTTGGCTATTCAGGCACTTTTGTGGTTCCAAACAAATCTGATGATTTTTTGTTCTATTTCTTCAAAAAATGTCATTGAGATTTTGATGGGGATTGCATTAAATCTGTATATTGCTTTGGGTAATATGGCCATTTTTACTATGTTGATTCTTCCAATCCATGAGCACGGAATGTCTTTCCATTACTTTGTGTCTTCTTCAACTTCTTTCAAAAATGTCTTATAGTTTTCAGCATATAGGTCCTTCACATCCTTGGTTAAGTTTATTCGTAGGTATTTTATTCTTTATGCTGCAATTGCAAAAGGAGTTTTCTTTGTATTTCTTTTTCTGAGATTTCATTGTCAGTATAAAGGATTGCAATGGACTTTTGTACGTTGATTATATAGCCAGCAACTTTACTGTATTCGTTGATTGTTTCTAATAGCTTTTTGGTGGAGTCTTTAGGGTTTTCTACATATAGCATCATGTCATTTGCAAAGAGTGATAATTTAAATTCTTCATTCCCAATTTGGATGCCTTTTATTTCTTTCTCTTGCCTGATTGCTCTGGCAAGTACTTCCAACACTATGTTGAAAAGCAGAGGTAATAGGGGCCAGCCCTGTCGTGTTCCTGAACATAGAGCAAAGGGCTTCAGTTTTTCACCATTAATTATGAGACTAGCTGAGGGCTTGTCATATATGGCCTTTATTATCTTAAGGCATTTTCCTTCTATACCTATTTTATTAAGTGTTTTAATCATAAATGGATGTTGTATCTTGTCAAATGCTTTTTCTGCATCAATTGATATAATCATATGATTTTTGGCTTTTATTTGGTTTATGTGATGTATCACATTGATGGATTTGCGGATTTTGAACCATCCTTGTCCCCCAGGGATGAACCCCACTTGGTCGTGATGAATAATCTTTTTAATGCATTGTTGCATTTGATTTGCTAGAATTTTGTTTAGGATTTTTGCATCTGTATTCATCAGAGACATTGGTGTGCAGTTTTCTTTTTCTGTGCTGTCCTTACCACGTTTTGGTATCAGGGTAATGTTGGCCTCATAAAATGAGTTAGGGAGTACTGTCTCTTCAATTTTTTGGAAGAGTTTGAGCAGGATTGGTATTAGATCCTCTTTGAAGGTTTGGTAGAATTCACTAGTGAAGCCATCTGGTCCCGGACTTTTGCTTTTGGGAAGGTTTTGGATGACTGATTCAATTTCTTACTGGTGCTCGGTCTGTTTAGATTTTCCAGTTCTTCATGGTTCAGCTTTGGAAAGCTATACGTTTCTAAGAAATTGTCCATTTTTTCTAGGTTATTGAATTTGATGGCATATAGTCCTTCATAGTATTGCTGGATGATCCTTTGTATTTCTGTGGTGTCCTTGATAACTTCAGCTTTTTCATTTCTCATTTGTTAAATAGTGTCTTCTGTCTTTTTATCTTAGTGAGTCTAGCCAAGGGTTTGTCAATTTTGTTAATCTTTTCAAAGAACCTGCTCTTTGTCACATTAATTTTTTCTATTGTCTTTTTGTTCTCTATTTCATTTAGTTCTGCTCTGATTTTTGTTATTTCCTTTGTTCTGCTGACCTACGTTTTCACTTGTTGTTCTTTTTCTAGTTCTTTAAGGTGTAACATGAGGTTATTTATTTGGGATTTTTCTTTTTCTTGAGATAGGCCTGTAATGATATAAATTTCCCTCTTAAAACTGCTTTCGCAGCATCCCAAAAATTTTGGTAGGATGTATTTTCATTGTCATTTGTTTCTATGTACCTTTTGATCTCTCCTCTAATTTCTTCTTTGACCCAGTCCTTCTTTAAAAGTATGTTGTTTAGTCTCCATGTATTTGTGTTTTTTCCCGCTTTCTTTTTACAGTTGATATCCAATTTCAAAGCCTTGTGATCAGAGAATATGCATGGTATGATTTCAATCTTCTTAAATTTGTTGAGACTGATTTTATGTCCCAATATATGGTCTATCCTTGAGAATGTTCCATGTACACTAGAAAAGAATGTATAGTCTGATGTTTTAGGATGAAGTGCTCTATAAATGTGAATTATGTCCATTTCATCTAATGTGTCATTTAGGGCTACTATTTTGTTATGTATTTTCTGTTTGGATGATCTATCCATAGCTGTCAATGATGTATTTAAGTCCCCTAGTATAATTGTGTTTTGGTCAATTTCTCCCTTTAGTTCTGTTAGTAGTTGCTTGGTATATTTCCGTGCTCCCTGATTGGGGGCATAAATATTCATGACTGTTATGTCGTCTTGTTTTATATTCCCCTTCACCATTATGAAATGTCCATTTTGTCTCTTGTTACCCTTTTCTCCCTGAAGTCTGTTTCATCTGACATCATTATGGCTACACCTGATTTTCTCTGGGTACCATTTGCTTGGAGTGTCAATTTCCACCCTTTCACTTTGAGTCTATGCTTGTCCTTGTAGCTGAGATGTGTCTCTTGGAGACAGCATATGGTTAGGTGTAGCTTTTTGATCCAATCTGCTACTTTGTGTCTTTTTATTGGTGAGTTCAGTCCATTTACATTTAGGGTGATTATTGATATGTGAGGATTTCCTGTCATTCTATCTTTAGTTTTCTGGTAAGGCTGTGTCTCCATTGTTTCTTTGCCTTTTTGTTGTTGTCTATTATTTCTGTGTGGTGGTATTCTATGATGTTTCCCTCTGTTTCTTCTTTAATTTCAGTATATATTTCAATTCTGGATTTATTTTGAGTGGTTACCCTTAAGTTTATGTAAAAGAAAGTTTGATATTTAGAGTACTCCATTTTCTTCAGCACGCTTACTTTCTCCATTGCCATATTCCGGTTCAGGCCTTTACTCTCCCCCTTTTTATGTTTTGGTTGCCACAAATTGTCCCTGTTGATGGTGGTCGAATAGCCTCCTTTAGTATTTCTTGTAGTGCAGGTCGTGTATTAGAAAATTCCCTCAGCTTCTGTATGTCTGGAAAGGTCTTTATTCCTCCTTCATATCTAAAGGATATCTTTGCTGGATATATTATTCTTGGCTCATAATTTCTTTCTTTCAATGGTTTGAATATTTGGTTATCTCCCTCCTGGCTTGTAGAGTTTCTTCTGAAAATCTGATGATAATCTAATGGGCTTTCCTTTCTAAGTTACCGTCTTCTTTTCCCTGGCTGCCTTGAGGATTCTTTCATTTTCATTGATTTTAGACAGCTTCAATACAATGTGCCTTTTGGGATTGAGGTAATTAGGTGTTCTGTTTGCTTCTTGGTTTCGAGGGTCCAGTTCTGTCCACAAGTTTGGGAAGTTCTCATCCAAAAGTTGTTTGAATATATTCTCTGTTCCCTTCTCTCTTTCTTCTCCTTCTGGTATGCCCATTATTCTTATATTGGTCTTTCTGATGGAGTCAGAAAGTTCTTGTAGAGTTCTTTCATTTCATTTAAGTCTCAAGTCTCTTTCTTCTTCCATCTGTGTAATTTCCAGGTTTCTATCTTCGATGTCACTGATTCTTTCCTCCATCTGGTCAACTCTACTACCTAAGCTAGTTATTTCGTTCTGAATTTCTTCTATTGAGTTCTTAATCTCCAGAAATTCTATTTGGTTCTTTTTTAAAATTTCAATCTCTTTTGTAAAATGCTCATGCTGTTCTTTGATTGTGTTTCTGAGTTCATTTAACTGCCTATCTGTGTTTTCTTGCATCTCGTTGAGTTTTTTCAGAACTGCAATCTTGAATTCTCTGTCATTTAAGTCACATATTTCTGTATCTTTAAGTACCTTTTCTGGAGACTTTACACTTTCTTTCTGAGCTATCTTGTTGCCTTGGTTATTCATGGCAATTACTGATTTACTATTTCTCTTCCTAGACATCTACAGGAGTGGCTTCTGCAACAGGTTGATAGGAAGACGTCTTTCTTTTGTTTTCCAGTACTTGTTGGTAGAATGTTTTATTTTTTCTCCAACTGCAGCCTTTTTTTCTTCTCCCACTTGGTAGTGCTATGTTTTCTCTGCACTATTCCAGCTTCTCACACAATGGGGGGATTCCCTGGGATATGGGCTTCTCCTCTGTTAATATTTCATCTAGGTCACAGGGCGCAGTGTCCCGGTGGGTATGCAGAGAGCTTTTGATGTTCCAAAGCTCTTCCAGCTCCAGATTCAGAGCCCGTGTGTTTCAGCAGTTCTGTTTACTCCTGTAGAGATCTGCCCAGATAGGTGGGGCCAGGGGCGGGGTGAGCTGTGAGAGGTGGCCCAGAGCAATGGTGGCGACAACCATCACAGCCGGTCCTGCTTCCACAGCTCCCTCCCCTGTTTTGGAATTAGTTGGGTTGTGAATTTGTGTCTTCAGTCCACAGTTCTCAGAACAGCACATATTCTGTTCTTTTGATCTGACACTGCTACTGTTCCGCTTCTAGCACCGAACAGGTGGGAGTGGGGCGAGCTCTGGGAGGGTGGGTGGGGGCGGCTAGTCTCAGTGCCTAAGGCTTCAGTTCTCTGCTCGGCAGTGAGGGCTTAAACCACCGTTTTCAGTGTTCTTCCCTCAGTCTTTTCTCCGAGGTCTCTGTTGTGAGCGTTGAGTTCCGCTGTGTTATATGCTGCCCTCTCAGTCCTGTGGGCCATAAGCGGAGCCCTAGCAATCCAAGTTCTTCCCTCTGCCACAGCTGAGGTAGTTCTGGGATGCAGCGAGCTCAGAGGACTGAGCTAGGTCTGAGTCCTGCGCCCGCGCGGTTCCGTCTCCATACTTCTCTTTTCCCTCGTCCCCTGCTGGCGCGATTCGCCCACCTGTAGGTGACTTCGTTAGTCGGCCTCTGTCTTGCCTGTCTTCTGTGTAGGGAGTCTTTTGTGGAGTTATAGTTGTTCGTTAGTTTTAAATTCCAAGGGAGCTTTACAGATGCTCACCTCACATCGCCATTTTGATGACCCTCTCAAAATACTTAGGTGGTTTCTTTTGCTGTGCAGAAGGTTTTTAGTTTGATATAGTCCCATTCACTTATTTTAGCTTTTACTTCCCTTCCCTTTGAAGTCAATTCATAAAATCCTCTTTGAACACAAGATACATAAGTTTAGTACCTATGTTTTCTTCTGTGCAGTTTATTGTTTCAGGTCTTATGCTTAGGTCTTTGATCCATTTTGAGTTGATTTTTGTATATGGTGACAGCAGTCCAGTTTCATTCTTTTGCACATGGCTTTCCAATTCTCCCAGCACCTTTTATTGAAGAAGCTTTTTTTCCTCCATTGTATGTTTTTGGCTCCTTTGTCAAAAACTATCTGTCCTTATTTATGTGGATTTATTTCTGGGTTCTAGATTCTATTCCATTGGTCTGTGTGTCTTTTTCTGCCAATACCATGCTCTTTTGATTATTGTTGCTCTGTAGTACAAGCTGAAATCAAGTAATGTGATATCTCCAGCATTGTTCTTTTTTCTTAAGATTGCTTTGGTTATTCAGGGTCTTTTGTGGTTCCATACAGTATCTGATGTTTTTTTGCTCTCTTTCTTTAAAAAATGTCATCGGTAGTTTGATGGGGATTGCATTGAATCTGCATATTGCTTTGGGTGATATGGCCATTTAAGCTATGTTGATTCTTCCATGGAATACTGTCTGCCATAAAACAGATGAATAATGGCATTTGTGACAAAATGGATGCATCTTGAGATTATTATGCTAAGCGAAATAAGTCACACAGAATAAGTCGAGAACCATATGATCCCACTGGTATGTGGGATATAAAACTGAAAGCAACAAAGAATTAAGACAAATTGTCATGCTGGTCATCCTGCGGGGTATCTGCTCCCGCTCCCCACAAGAGAATTCAGGATACGGTGAGGCCAAAAAGGAACACCCAGAGAGCCATAGATGGGGGAGTCATACCAGTATATTCTCTCTGGCGGCTGGGTTGGAGAAACAGGAAACAGGAGCCACACAATTCGCAACCCTAACTGTGCTGCTTGCAGGCTCAACCACCATCTTCTTGCTAGCCCCCATTTTTCTACTAGCATAGCCACAGCAGTTATATTAGTGGCCAATGGCTCACTGGTTATAGCTGACGGCCAAGTAGCCACAGCTGATGGCCATCCAATCACAGTTGATGGCCATTTACTACCTGAGCCAGCAGCTTTCTATGTGAGGCCGAGAGCCTGGAAACTGCTTTCTGGGACTCTGTCCCCACACTCCACCCCTACAGGCTCTCGCCTCACAATCTACGCAATAAGCGTCTTCCGCGAGGGGCACTGTGCGAGGAGCCTGGAGGTGAATGCAATATCCTGGGCACAGCTAGGCTCTCTGGGCACAGCCAGGGTTTCTCAGGGCACCACCAGTACTTCTGGGCACAGCCAGACTTCCTGGGCTTCTTAGGGTACCACTAGTTTCCCCGGGTACAGCCAGGGTTTCTGAGGGCACCACCAGTACTTCTGGGCACGGCCAGACTTCCTGGGTTTCTTAGGGTACCACTAGTTTCCCCAGGCACAGCCAGCATTTCTCAGGGCACTGCCACTCTCTCTGGGCTCAGCCAGACTTCCTGGACTCAGCCAGGGTTCTCAGGGCACTGCCACTCTCTCTGGGAACAGCCCGACTTCCTGGGCACAGCCAGGGCATCTCAGGGCACCGCCACTCTCTCTGGGCACAGCCAGACTTCCTGGACTCAGCCAGGGTTCTCAGGGCATTGCCACTCTCTGTGGGCACAGCCAGACTTCCTGGACTCAGCCAGGGCTCTCCAGGCACTGCCACTCTCTCTGGGCCTCTCAGGGTACCCTGCTGGAACAACAGCAACTCACAGTCAAGGTGCTTACATATTCTCGATGGCGGCTGGTCAAGACACAAAAGCAAATGTCCCTCAGTTCCACTACATGGTGGTATGTTCCCAAGCAAACAGTCAAGCGGTCCATTAAATTAGGGATAGGAGGCAATTCCTCATAGTCCATAGTCATTCACCAGGGCTGTCCTGGGGGTGAGGGACCACCTGGACCTCACCCTCATTTCCCATGGAGGACTCAGCAAGCCTTTCCTCCTGGGACAAGTCCTGCATCCAGGCTGCCTCAGCAAGCACTTCCCAGCCCGCAGGGCCGCAACAACCTTCGCTTTCTCTGGCCTTTGCTGGTTGGGGTACTGTCCACATCTTTCCACCCCTCCATGGGGTTCCAGTTCTGTGGCAGCGGCTCCTCCTGGTCTTCCTGTGACTGAGTGTTCATATGGACAAACTGCTGCACCACTCTTCGGAGAGCCTTGGCTGGCACCATATCCTGCCAACTATGCCATGTGTCATGCGGGGCGGCCTGCGGGGTCTCTGCTCCCGCTCCCTGCACAAGAACGCAGGATACGGTGAGGCCAAAAAGAACACCCACGGAGCCATAGATGGGGGAGTCATACCAGTATATTCTCGCTGGCGGCTGGGTTGGAGAAACAGGAAACAGGAGCCACACAATTCGCAACCCTAATTGCGCCGCTTGCAGGCTCAACCACTATCTTCTTGCTAGCCCCATTTTTCTACTAGTGTAGCCACAGCAGTTATATTAGTGGCCAATGGCTCACTGGTTACAGCTGACGGCCAACTAGCCACAGCTGATGGCCATGCAATCACAGTTGATGGCCATTTACTACCTGAGCCAGCAGCTTTCTATGTGAGGCCGAGAGCCTGGAAACTGCTTTCTGGGGCTCTGTCCCCACACACATAAAGAAACAAAAACTCATAGACACAGACAATAGTTTAATGGTTACTAGAGGATAAGAGGAGAGGGGGTGGTAGATGAGGGTAAATAGGGTCAAATACATGGTGATAGAAGGAGAACTGACTCTCCGTGGTGAGCACACAATGTAATATATAGATGATGTATTACAGAATGTAATACATTACAGAATGTATTACAGAGTGTATTACACTTGAAACCTATGTAATTTTACTAACCACTGTCACCCCAATAAATGTTAATTAAAAAAAAAACCTCTATTGTAGAGAAAACAGGAAATTTTTTAATTTTTTTAAATTAATTAATTAATTTTTTAAAATTTATTTTTTAAATTTATTGGGGTGACAATTGTTAGTAAAATTACATAGATTTCAGGTGTACAATTCTGTATTACATCATTTATAAATCCCATTGTGTGTTCACCACACAGAGTCATGATATTTATTTAAATCTGTCAAATAACAATATTGGGGCAAATGGCAAAGGGCAGTTTGGTATCAAGAGACTGGGTCTGTAGTCACATCCAACTCTGCCACTAACTTTGTGACTTTGGGCCAATGACTTCATTTTGCCTTCTTCTTTTATTTTAATCCTTATTAGTTAAAAGAGAACATGAGCTCCTTGTTAATCTCCTGAAGATTAATATGATTATATGGAATTGCTTGATAAAATGCCTGATGCTCAATAAATGTTAGTTATTATTATTAGCCTAATTTCTACTTATCCTTTGTATCTAAGCTTAGTTGTTATACCTTCTGGAAAGATTTTAATAGAAATAATTATTATAATAATCACTGTGGGATATATATATATATATATATATATATATATATATATATATATATATATATATATATACCTAATACATATAATTTGACTATAGAATGCTCTATACACATATTGATTATATATACATAAACTATATATATATATATAAATTTAAATATATATATATTTGTTTTTCTTGCTAGAATTTGGCCATTGACAAGAGCTCACTTCCCCTCCACTCTCTTGGCTCCTTTTTCCTTCTTTCTTTTTCTCTAATTACTTCTCACCATCAAATTTACTACATATTTAAATTCTTTGTTTACTGTTTGCCCCTGCCCTGGTAGAATGTACACTACAAGAGACATGATGTGTGTGTGTGTGTGTGTGTGTGTGTGTGTGTGTGTGTGTGTTCACATTACAATAATCCCCAGCATCTAACTGCCTGGCATGCAGTGTTTATTCAATCTGTATTGAATCAATGAATGATCTTTACACATCATCAAAATTTCATTAATATGAGTTTGGATGATACTTGAAAAAGGAAGTGTACTTGTTTAGCTGAGGGTTGACACACTTCCCCATGGAAGTGGTTGCCTGAAAGGCCAATGGACTATATGGATTTCATGATTCTTTAACGTGATTGGTAGTGAGAATTCTGTAATATATAAGATCCAATCTTTTTATCACCAGGAAATGAAGTGCCCACTGTGAGCTAGGGAGAGACAAAATAGGATACCAACCTCCAACATGCCTTCAGAATACTAGTTTTTTTAAATATTTATAGACAAAGGTATCTTGACGAGACCAAGAAATATGAACATCTTAGTTGGAATCTACAGATGTCAAGTATTTTTCTTGTGTACTCTCTGGTCCACTGACCCATCTGGGGTCATGGACATAGACCATTTTTGTATCTAAATACCAGAAACAATCCAACTCTTGATGGAATCCAAGTCTTGAAGAATCTAAGATAGATTCAGCTCAACAAATAGTCACACAGCACATATTATATGCAAGGATTCTACAAGACATAGAAGGGGACACAAAGATAAGACCCTGTGCCTGCCTTTTAGAAGCCAACAATCAAGGAGAGGGAATGAAACAAATATCAGCACCCAGCACTAAAAAAGGTCAGAAAGGTTGTTTTCTTGTCTTTATGCTTTGTGAATATTTTTAATTCTTCTGATAATATTAATGAAAAACTTTTGGAAAACACCTCTCTCTTTATGTAAAAAGTTTAATTTTGGATAATTTCTTGCCCATCACAGTTAAAGATGAACAGTTTCATATTCTTCGGGCTTTTGTGTTTCTGCATAAAAGGGAAGTACTATTTACAAACACCTCCTCTGTGGCAGACAACGCGCTAGGTACTATTTTATCCATTCTCTCATTTAGTCCCTAAATTTCATTGGGAGTCAGGTATAATTATGCCCACTTCACAGGTAAAAAAGCTGAAGCACAGAGTTTTAAGTAATTAGCCTATAGTCATGATGTCAACAAATTTAGTTAGTAAATGGCAACTAGATTCCAAAAACATTTTCGTGACTCATTCCAGGACTCCCCCTTCCCCCTCCCACACACACCTTTTTCTTATTTACACTAGTATCACCATAAAGGAGAAGTTGTGTTTGATATTATCCTAAGTTTAAGGGAGGTTTCTAATAATGCTTTGACAATCAATTTCTCATGTCCCTTACAAAATTGTTCTCTTTTATTACTTACATATCCCATGACCTTCTAAAGAACATACACTTAGTATTTTCTTATCGAATTCATGATTCATTTACAGCAAAGATCTTCTTATTTATTTTTAAAGCTTTTCTGTTGGATCTTGTTCTGCTTGCATTGTTCTGTATGAAATCAAGAATAAAGAGTTAATAGCTATAAATGTAACTTTGTAACAAGGCTTGTTTAGTTGGGTTGAATAATCCTAATTGTGTAAATTTTTTGAAGCTGTGCTTATCCAAGGAAAGACACACGTTAAGCCTAAGATCACAGCAAAGTAAGTGACTTTCTCTTAACTTCACTCTGTAAAGAGTTATTAAAATTCAACGAACAACCAGCTCTTAGATACCACTTTAGCAAAATGCTGTCTGTTGACATGTATTATTTATTTTCTTTTACTGAGAAATAACTGGTATACATCACTGTATAAGTTTCATACAGCATGATGGGTTGATTTACATATAGTATAAAATGATTACAATAGGTTCAGCTAACATCTATTTTCTCATATAGATACAATACAAAGAGAAGAAAGAAGAAAAGAATAAAGGAAAAAATTTTCAGCTTGTGATGAAAACTCTTAAGATTTATTGTCGCAACAACTTTCCTATGTATCATGCAGCAGTGTTAGCTACAGTCATCATGTTATACCTTACATCCCTAGTATTTATTTATCTTATAACTGGAAGTTTGTATCTTTTCCTCCAATTCCGAACCCCCCAACTCTGGTAACTACAAGTCTGATCTCTTTTCCTATGAGGTTTTTTTTTTTATACCACATATAAGATCATATAATGTTTATCTTTCTCTGTCTGACTTATTTCACTTAGCATAAAGCCTTCAAGGTCCATCCATGTTTAGTAGGATTTCCTCATTTTTTATGGCTGAATAATATACTTGTATATTGAAATTTCTTTATCCATTCATTCATTGATGAACAGGTAGATTGTTTCCATGTTTTGGCTATTGTAAATAATGCTGCTATGAATGTGGATGTGCAGATATCTTTTCAAGACAGTGTTTTCATTTTCTTTGGAATTGCTGGGTCATATAGTAGTTTTACTTTTTAAATTTTTGAAGATCCTCCATACTGTTTTCCATAGTGACTGCATGAATTTACAATCCCACCAACAGTGCACAAGAATTCCCTTTAATCCACACCAGCATTTGTTATGTGTTGTCTTTTTGATGATGACCATTCTAACAAGTGTGAGGTGATAGCTCATTGTGGTTTTAATTTGCATTTCCTTAATGACTAATGATGTTCAACATCTTTCATATACCTGTTGGCTTTTAGTATATCGTCTTCAGAGAAACGTCTAAAATGTCTATTCACTTTTCAATTTGGGTTATTTGTTTTTTTTCTTGTTATTGAGTTGTATAAGTTCTTTACATGTTTTCGATATTAAACCCTTATCAGATATAGGGTTTGCAAATATTTTTCCCATTTTGTAGGTTGTCTTTTCATTTTGTTGGTGTTTTCTTTTGCTGTACAGAAAGAAGCTTTTTAGTTTGATGTACTCCTGTGTGTTTGTTTGTTTATTTTTTCATGTACTTTAGATGTCAGGGGATCATTTTCTAAAGCACTCTGCAGTTCTAGAATTCTTTTTTTATGAACTATTGCTGCTCTATTTCAAGGATTCCAGTATTTCAGCTGGCAAAGTTGTTTGCATTTTGAATAATCTGGAGTAGGGATTAATTTGTTGTCATCTTGGGCGCTTGGGCTGATGGAGACTCTGTGCCAATGAAAGCATACAAGTATACCTTGTTTTATTGTTCTTCATAGATATTGCATTTTAAATAAATATTTGTGGACAAGTCTGTCTAGCAAGTCTTTCTGGCGCCATTTTACCAATAGCATTTGCTCATTTCCTGTCTCTGTCATATTTTGGTTAATTCTTGCAATATTTCAAATGTTTTCATTATTATTAAATTTGGAATGGTGATCTCTGACCAGTGATTTTTTTTTTTTTTAAGTTATTTGGGTGACAATTGTTAATAAAATCACGTAGATTTCAGGTGTACAGTTCTGTATTACATCATCTACAAATCCCATTGTGTGTTCACCACCCAGAGTCAGTTCTCCTTCCATCACCATATATTTGATACCCCTTACCTCATCTCCCACCCCCGACTCCCCTTACCCTCTGGTAACCACTAAACTATTGTCTGTATCTATGACTTTTTGTTTCTCATTTGTTTGTCTTGTTCTTTTGTTGTTTTGGGTTTATATACCACATGTCAGTGAAATAATATGGTTCTCTGCTTTTTCTGTCTGACTTATTTTGCGTAGCATTACACTCTCAAGTTCCATCCATGTTGTCACAAATGTTCCTATATCATCTTTTCTTACCGCTGAATAGTTTTCCATGGTGTATATATACCATAACTTCTTTATCCATTCATCTATCGAAGGACATTTTGGTTGTTTCCATGTCTTGGCCACCGTAAACAAAGCTGCAATGAACATTGGAGCACATGTGTCTTTATGTATAAATGTTTTCAGATTTTTTGGGTAGATACCCAGGAGAGGGATTGCTGGGTCATACAGTAATTCTATTCGTAATTTTTTGAGGAACCTCCACACTGCCTTCCATAACGGCTACACCAGTCTGCATTCCCACCAACAGTGTATGAGGGTTCCTTTTTCTCCACAGCCTCTCCAACACTTGCTACTATTTGTCTTGTTGATGATAGCCATTCTGACTGGGGTGAGGTGATATCTCATTGTGGTTTTGATTTGCATTTCTCTGATGATTAGTGGTGTTCAGCATTTTTTCATATGTCTATTTGCCATTTGTATGTCCTCTTTGGAGAAATGTCTCTTCAGGTTCTCTGCCCATTTTTGAATTCAGTTGTTTGTTTTTTTGTTGTTCAGTTTCATGAGTTCCTTGTATATTTTGGATATTAGGCTCTTACCGGAGGCACTGGTTGCAAAAATCTTCTCCCATTCAGTTGGTGGCCTCTTTATTTTGTCAATGGTTTCTTTTGCTGTGCAGAAGCTTTTAAGTTTCATATAGTCCCATTCGTTTATTTTAGCTTTTACTTCCCTTGCTTTTGGAGTCAAATTCATAAAATGCTCTTTGAACCCAAGGTCCATAAATTTAGTCCCTATGTTTTCTTCTATGCAGTTTATTGTGTCAGGTCTTATGATTACGTCTTTGATCCATTTTGAATTAACTTTGGTACATGGTGACAGATAGCAGTCCAGTTTCATTCTTTTGCCCGTGGTTATCCAATTCTCCCAGCACCATTTATTGCAGAGGCTGTCTTTCCTCCATTGTATGTTTTTAGCTTCTTTGTCAAAAATTATCTGTGTGTATTTATGTGGTTTTATTTCTGGGTTCTGTCCAGTGATCTTAGATGTTACTAATCTAATTGTCTTGGGGCACCACAACCTGCACCAAGACAGCAAACTTAATTGATAAATATTGTGTGTGTTCTGACTGCCCTACTGACTGGTCATTCCCCTATCTCTCTCCTTCTCTCAACCCTCCCATTACCTGATACACAAAAATATTGAAATTAGGCTAATTAATAACTTTACAATGGCCTCTAAGTGTTCAAGTGAAAGGAAGAGCCATGTGTCTCTCACTTAAAATCAAAAGCTAGAAATGATTAAACTTAGTGAGGAAGGCATGTCAAAAGCTGAGACAGCCCAAAAACTAGGCCTCTTGCACCAAACAGCCAAGTTATAAATGCAAATGAAAAGTTCTTGAAGGTAATTAAAGCACTACTCCCATGATCACATAATAATAAAGTATAAAAGAAACTTATTGCTGATATGGAGAAAGTGTAATGATCTCTATAGAATATCAAACCAGCCACAACATTCCCTTAAGCCAAAGCCTAATGCAGAGTAAGACCCTAACTCTCTTCAATCCTATGAAAGCTGAGAGAGATGAGGAAGCTGCAGAAGAAAACTTTGAAGCGAACAGAGTTGATTCATGAGATTTAAGCAAAGAAGTCATCTCCATAACAAAAGTGTCAGGTGAAGCAGCAAGTGCTGATATAGTAGCTGCAGCATATTATCCAGAGATCTAGGTAAGTTAATTAACGAAGGTGGCCACACTAAACAACAGAGTTTCAATGTAGATGAAACAGTCTTCTATTGGAAGAAGATGCCATCTAGGACTTTTCATAGCTAGAGAGGGGAAGTCAAAGCCCAGCTTCAAAGCTTTAAAGGACAGGCTAACTCTTGTTAGGGACTAATGTAGCTGGTGACTTTAAGTTGAAGCCAGTGCTTGTTTACCATTCTGAAAATCCTAGGGCCCTTAAGAATTGTGATAAATATACTCTGCCTGTGTCCTGTGAATGAAACAAAACTGGGATAACAGCACGTGTTTACAACATTGGTTACTGAATATTTTAAGCCCACTGTTAATATCTACTGCTCAGAAAACAAAACAAAAAAAATTCCTTTCAAAATATTACTGCTCATTGGCAATGCACCTGGTCACCTAAGAGCTCTGGTGGAGATGTACAATGAGATTGATATTGTTTTCATGCCTGCTAACACAACATCCATTCTGCAGCCCATGCATCAAGGAGTGATTTTGAATTTTAAGTCTTATTATTTAAGAAATACATTTTGTAAGGCTATAGCTGCCATAGATAGTAATTCCTTTGGTGGATCTGGACAAAGTAAATGGAAAAACTTCTGGAAAGGATTCACGATTCTAGATGCCATTAAGAACATACGTGATTCATGGGAAGAGGTAAAAAATATCAACATTAACAGGAGTTTTGAAGAAGTTGATTCCAGCCTTCATGGGTCACTTTGAGGGGTTCAAGATGTCAGTGGAGAAAGTAACTGGAGATGTTGTGGAAATGGCAAGAGAACAGAATGGTGACGGAAGGAGAACTGACTCTGGGTGATGAACACACAATGGGATTTATAGACGATGTAATACAGAATTGTACACCTGAAATCTATGTAATTTTACTAACAATTGTCACCCCAATAAATGTAATAAAATAAAATTGAAAAAAAGAAAAAAAAAAAAAGAAGAAGTGGAGCCTGAAGATGTGGCTGAACTGCTACCATCTCCTGATAAAACTTTAATGGATGAGGAGTTGCTTCTTATGAATGAGCAAAGAAATTATTTTCTTGAGATGCTATGAAGATTGTTGAAATGACAACAAAAGATTTAAAATATTACATGAACTTAGTTAATAAATCAGTGGCAGGGTTTTAGAGAATTGATTACAATTAAAGTTCTGTGGGTAAAATGCTATCAAACAGCGTTGAATGCTGCAGAGAAATCACTCGTGAGTCAATTGATGTGATAAACTTTACTGTCTTATTGGAAGAAATTGTCACAGCCACCCCAATCTTCAACAACCACCACCCTGATCAGTCAGCAGTCATCAACATCGAGGCAAGACCCTCCACCAGCAAAATGATTAAACTCACTGAGGCTCAGATGAGGAATACGTCTATTGCTTATTAGCAATAAATTATTTTTTGAATTAAGATATGTACATCTTTTAGATATAATGCTATTGGCACACTTAATAAACTATAGGGTAGTGTAAACATAACTTTGTCATGCACTGGGAAACCAAAAAATTTGTATGACTTGTTTTGTTCTGATACTCGTTTTATTGTGGTGGTCTGGAATTGAATCCTCAATATTTCTGAGGTCTGCCTGTACAAAACAACAATCTTTTTTAATGTAGGGAAAGCCTAAAACTTTCATGTATCTCTAACTGGGTTTGAAGTCCAATTGTGGCTCCACAACACCTGATTACCTCTCCCTGGATTTTTCTAGGGAAGATTTCAATATATAGTCTGGATCCCTGGGATTTTGTAAATGCATGTTTCCCCCTGATATGAAAAGCAGATGAAGGAAAGCTGCCACTTTGAGGTGATCATTTTTTCAGTCTGTATTTTCCATGGCTGAGCCCTTGGAAGATGGGCCCTGTGTACATACTTCTCAGCTGTCAGGACTGCATTTATGGAAACAACTTCTAAAAAAACAAATTGAAATTGAGTAAGATCAAGTATTCACTTATAGGTTTCTGAAAAAGTTGTTTTTTTCTTTTTTTATCAGTTTCAGGTGTATAAAACAATGTAATAGTTAGATGTTTACACCCCTCACAAAGTGATAGCCCCCAATCTACTACCCCTCTGACATCGTATATAGCTGTTACTATACCGTTAACTATATTCCTTATGCTGTACTCCACATCCCATGAACAAATATATATATTTGACATTCAATATTTTTCTACTTCACCTTAGGTGTATAGCACAGTGGTCAGGCATATACTAGTAGCCACAAATTAGTGAAAAAATTGCTTGTTATATTTTCCCTTCTGTAGCCTGTGGCAATGTCTCAGGGCTGCCTTATCTGGAGAGATTTGCGCATTAAGCCAAAAAATTTATAATTCATATCCTTTCCTGTTCTCCTGAGCTGCAACACACGGGCAATATTATTTGCATTCTCTAGATTCAACTCCCTGCTTCCTGCTCATTTCAGGACTATTGTATGGAGTTACAACATCCTTTCTCTCCAGCCCCGTAGCCTATGTCTGTTGTAAGTCAGGCATTTGATTATGCTCAGGCCAGAAGGAAAATGCTGGCTCACATGGAAAGTGTCTTTCTGTACTAACCTCTTTCCCCACATTCCAAGCTCTTGAATTGAAAGCCAGAAGAAATGGTAGAGGCTGATTGATTCAATGGCAAAGCCTTAGTACGAAGTACCAAATATGAGCCTGTCTTCTCTCTACTCCAGGAGTTATTCTCAGCTTGATGATTTTTCATAAACATTGGCTAAAACGTGGGGACAGAACCTCCCACTGTAAATGATGTTCTTCCAGAGAAAGTTAATTTCCTTTAGAAGCAATGTTAATTCTTTCAGACCAAAGAAAGTACTTAAACATTCTCAAACTTCCTAACTTACGAGTGGAAGGCTGCTACTGTGAGCATTTCTGAAGCATTCAGAGATGTTTTTATGTGCTGAAAGTGTCTAAATAATTAAGTGCTCCAATGAGAACTATTCCCTTTTGCCTCTTCATCTCCACATCAGGGAACAGCCAAACATCGAGCCTTCCTCTAGTGTTACCCTAAAGAGTTCCTTACTAAGTCTGATGGTGAAATCAGTCCAATGTTGTTTAGTTTAGGCTTCAGGGCCAGAAGGAAAGAAGATACTGCAGTCAGCTCACTACCCTTCCTTCTGCTTCCAGGTTCCTGCTATATCCTGGAGGAAGTACGATACAGCACAGTAGTGCATTAATTAATTCATCCATTCATTCATTTAACGCAGTATCTAGGTGCTCATAGTATGTGGGCGTGCGGAGCTAAGGCTCAATATTCAAGAGCTAAGAGTATAACTGCTCAAGATAAACATGTACACAAATAAATGGCCTGAAGTGTTATACATTCTGTAGTAGAATATATGTAGGTACAATGGGGAGAAGTAGATGATCGCTGGCTTGATGAGAGATATTTGAGATACGAGGGTACTTAACGTTTCCTATGGTTAGTCTCACCAAAGAATTACGATAGAAATGGGAAGTCTGTTGTTCTCTGAGAAGCAATTTGCACTTTTTCAGATGTGCTCTTGGTGCTTCTTAGTAAGGTCATGAAAATCCTACACCCGCCTAGCTGACTTCCCAGCGCTGGTGGTGTAGGAGGACCTGCCATTGGCAAGGACACGTGGAACGAATATGACCTGTTCAGAGTCTGGCTCCCTGTAAGGATCCATAATGAATTTTACATAGCAGATCTCAATAAGAATAAATTGATGAAGGAATAAATGAATCAGCAGCATGAGTCTGTTTCCTAGATTGGTTACTAACTCATTGTGTGACTTTCTTGGGTTTGCTTTTTAATAGAAAGAAGGGAGGGAATGAGAGAAGAAGGAAGGGGAAGGGAGAGAAAGGGAACAGAGAAAGAATGAAACATACTTAGACACCCAAATCCAGGCTGTGGTTTCTGCATAATGCTGAGGTATACTGGAGGTATTGGGAGAAATGGAGAATCTGGTCAAGGAGGATCTCGGTGGCCTCAAGAGTTGGAACCTGCTAGGTTTGTTTGGACTCACTGTTTAATGACTGAAATTTATCTTTGCAGGGACTACTAAATTGGTAGCAGTTAAGGGAAATGCTTTTGGATAAATAAATGACACAAAACCAGTCTTCATTTGCTTTAAAAATTGTTGCCTATGCCTCCTTCATGGCTTCAGACATGAAATAGTATTCCATTCATGGAAAACTACTAGCCAGGACATAGAGTATACCAAATGCTACACTAAAAGCTAAGTCAATTGTTTTCATCACAGATAAAACAGAAATTTTTATTGCAAATATCCACACCTGTATAACAAGACTTCAAAGGAAAAAAATTAAATGTTAAAGAGGTGATTTCATTGCTTGGGAACACACTGTGCACTGAGAACTGTACTAGGTCTTTAGCAGAGTGATGAAAGGCTTTGGGACATGGACAGAGACATGAGAAAAACTTCAGAGTGGAGAAATGTTTAGAAGGGATTGCATAGTATGCAGAGGAGCAAAAAACTGACAGTAAATGTTATGTGATGTAGTGAAAAGAAACTCTGTGGTTCAGCAAGGGTGCATTCCAATTCTGACTTACTATGTGGATATGAGAACTTACCAAGTCATGTGACCATTCTACCTGACAGGATGTCTGCCAAATGAAGAGATTACAGTAAGTAGTCTCTGAGGTTCCTGACAGGCCAGACATTTAATAAAATAAGTACAAGTTCATGTAGTACCCAGAAAGTATTGAGTTATAATAATAGTAATAATAATAATAATAATAATAATAATAACTAGCTTATATAATTTATTGTTTTGTGCTAAAACCTTTATATATTATCTCAGTTCATTCTAATGCAATCTTATAAAATTGGTATTTTTCCATCCATTTTTTATAAAAATAGATGGATTCAGAAATATTCAATACTCTGCTCTTAACCACTGCACTGTAACAATAATAACACTAACATTTATCCAGAGCTTGTTATGTGCCCCGAACTATTCCAAGCATTTTGCATATACTATCTCACTTAATTTTCAAGGATGATGTAGCTGCCATACTATTACTATAGTACTGTACTATTACTATACTACTATTACAATCTTCATCAGACAGCAGAGGAAACTGAATCATGGTAATTGTAAGTTACTGGCCCAATAAATGGTGGACCTGAAATTATAATCCAGGCGGTCTGGCTTCAGATCTCAAGCTCTTAACCAGTAAGCTGTCCTGCCCCGTAGTCTATGAATAACTGTGGAAGAGGTGTGACTTTACTCACATAATGACATTATATTCCACCTCAAAAGTGATGTGTGTGCACATGTGTGTATGTTGAGTGGGATATCTTAACAGAAAGTTTTCCCCAGGAAAATAAGTCTTGAATATGGCTTTGAAATTGAGAAAGGATATGATTTACAGAGAAGAAGGGAAGATTCTAGGCAGGAAAGTCAGCGCCACAGCAGGACACATTAGAGAGGTGAGCACAAGGAGTCAGGATGCTGGTGATGTGAGCCAGCAGGAAGGCGGTAGGAGGCTTCAATAGTCAGGCTAATTGTCAATACTGAGTAGGGCAGATAGTGATAGAGCATAAATATGTTTTTTATCATTGAGGTAAACTGGCATATAACATTGTATTAGTTTAAATGTAAGTCTTGGTCATGGTTATTCTAATAGATTATTTAAGAAGAAACAAAATTGTACGGGTGGGAAATAGCTAACTGGTTAGTAGAAGATGTAGTCACCCAGAGCAGATGAGAGAAGGAATAATAAGACCCTAAAGGAAAGACTAAATGGATGAGAATTACTCATCTTGGGAAGGAGAGCTAAGGGAAGAGAATTTTCAGAGACAAATTTTTATTTATTTATTTATTTTAAAGATTTTTTATTAAAAATATAGTTAACATACAATATTATATCAGTTTCAGGTGTACACCATAGTTGATCAACATTTATATAACTAAAGAAGTGGTCACTGTGATAAGTCCAGCTACCATCTGACACTGTACTATGCTATTACAGTATTATTGGCTATATTCCCCATGCTGTGTGTTCCCCATGACTTATTTGTTTTATACCTAAAATTCAGACTTTTTATTTCCCTTCACCTTTTTCCCTGCTTTAAAAAATTTTTCAACTACAGTTAATATTCAATATTATTTTGTATTAATTTCAGGTGTATAGCATAGTGGTTAGACATTTGTATAATTTAAGAAGTGATCCCCCTGACTCGTCTAGTACCCACATATACATCGCTATTACCATATTATGACTATATTCTCTATGCTATACTTTACATCCCCGTGACTATTTTATAACTACCAATTTGTACTTCTTAATCCCTTCACCTTTCTCCCCCTGTCCTCCAACCCTCCTCTTATCTATGATCCCGATAAATCTAGTACCATCTGGCACCATAGTTATTACAATATTAGTGATTATATTCCTTCTGCTATACCCTACATCCCCATGACTACTTTGTAACAACCAATTTGTACTTCTTAGGTCCCTTCCCATTTTTCACCCACTTCCTCAAGCACCCTTCCATCTGGCAACAATTAAAATGTTCTTTGTATCTATGAGTGTGTTTCTGGTTTGTTCGTTTATTTTGTTCTTTAGATTCCATGTACAAATGAAATCACATTGCATCTGTCTGACAAGTGTCAACAAGTGTCAGACAGCAAATACCTTCCAGGTCCATTCATGCTGCCTCAGATGGCAAGAACACATTCCCGTCCATGGCCAAACAATATTCCATTATATATGTGTACCACTTCCTTTTTATTCATTCTTCCATTGATGGACATCCAGGCTGCCTCAACATCTTGGCCATTGTAAATAATGCTACAGTGTACATATGGATGCACATGTGCCCTTGAGCAGCATTTTGGTTTTGTTCAGATAAATACCTACAAGTGGGATTACTGGGTCCTTCTTTGTCTCTTGTTATAGTCTTTGTTTTAAAGTCTATTTTGTCTGGTATAAGTATTGTTACTTTAGCTTTTTTTTTTTTTTTTTTTTTCCATTTTAGTGAAATATCTTTTTCCATCCCTCTACTTTCAGTCTGTGTGTGTCTTTCATTCTGGAGTCTCTTAGAGGCAGGATATGTAAGGGTTTTGTTTTCTTATCCATTTGTTTTCTTATCCACCCTATGTATTTGATCAAAGCATTTAATCCATTTACATTGAAAATAATTGTTGTACAAGCCAAAGTCAGGAAGTGTGATACCTCCATTATTGTTCTTTTTTCTTAAGATTGCTTTGGCTATTCTGGGTGGTGAACACGCAGTGGGATTTATGGATGATGTGATGCGGAATTGTGCACCTGAAATCTGTGTAATTTTGCTAACAATTGTCACCCCAATAAATTTAATTAAAAAAAAAAGAAAAAATAATTGTTGATAGATATGTAACTATTGACATTTTATTACTCATATTTTTTATCTTTTTTTTTTAATCTTAAAGAAGTCCCTCTAACATTCCTTCTAATACTGGTTTGGTGGTGATGAACTCCTTTAGCTTTCTCTTGTTCTCTTGTCTGGGAAGATCTTTATGTGTGCTTCACTTTTAAATGATTGCCTTGCGGGGTAGAGTAGTCTTGGTTGTAAGTCCTTGCTTTTCATCACTTTGAATATTTCTTGCCAATCCCTTCTGGCTTGCAAAGTTTCTGTTGAGAAATCAGCTGACAATCTATGGGAACTCATTTGTAGGTAACTAACTGCTTTTCTCTTGCACCTTTTAAGATTCTCTGTTTGTCTTTAACTTTTGCCATTTTAATTATAATGTGTCTTGGTGTGGGCCTGTTTGGGTTCATCTTGTTTGGGACTCTGCACTTCGTGGGCTTGTATGTCTATTTCCATTTCCAGGTTAGGAAAAATTTCTTCAGATAGGTTCTCAATCTCTTGCTTTCTCTCTCCTTCTGGTACCCTTGTAATGCAAATGTTGTTATGCTTGATGTTATCCCAGGGGTCTTTTAAACTATCCTCATTTTTTTGAATTCTCTTTTTTTCTGCTGTTCCAATTGGGTGTTTTATGCTACCTTGTTTTCCAAATCATTGATCCTTTGCTTCATCTAGTTTGCTGGTGATTCCTACTAATGCATTCTTCACTTCTGACTTTTTTTGTGGTTTCTACATCTTTTTTTATGTTTGCTATCTTTGTTGAAGTTCTTGCTAAGTTCCTTGAGCATCCTTATAATCAGTGTTTTGAACTCTGTCTCTGGTAAGTTGGTTGCCTCTGTTTCGTTTAGTTCTTTTTCTGGAGTTTTCTCCCGTTTTTTTATTTGGGACATATTTCTTTGTTTCTTCATTTTGGCTGCCTCTCTGTTTATTCGTTTGTGTTAGGTAGATCTGCTATGTCTCTTGCCAGGTAGCCTTATGTAGTAGGTGCCCTGTGGGGCCCTGACACAGTCTCCCTGGTCACCTGAGCTGGGTGCTCTAAGAGTGTCCCTTCTGTGGGTTTGTTTGTGCCCTCTGTTATATTTGAGACTTGATTGTTATTGGTATATCAATGAGTAGGATTGACCCTCAGGTTGACTGGCTGTAGGGTTTAGCTACATCCACAGCTTATGGACTGCTGTGCCTAGGGGCTTACCCCATGGAGCAGGATTCACCCCAGCAAGCTCTGGTGCCTGTTGAGATTGCCCTTTGAGTGTGCCATTTGTGGGGCTAACTGGACAGTGCTCTGCTGTGGTCTGGAGCCACCCTCCAAGTAGGTTGGCTCTTGGGTCTCTTGGGAGGGGCTCTGGTGCAGGCCTGTGACCAGTCAGGGACTACCTGATAGGAGCTATAAAGTGATCCATAGTTGGTTGCTGCCTGTGCTGGACGTGGAGGCATGGGGGAGAGGCCACACTGTGGATAGCTGCCACCAATACCAGGTCTGGGCATAGCTCTGCAAAAAGAGAGCACATGGACGCCTGCTGTCAGTTGCTGGCTTTGGTAAGGTTCAGCAACAGATAAAGCCTCTTGCAGTATGGAGTTGGGTGCTGCCAGGGTCTCAGTGAATCAACAGGTCAGAGCTGTGGAGCTCAGATTCAGATTTGGCCATAACCGTAGGGGGAGGACTTAACACAAGAAAGATGGCACCAGCCTGCCGGCTGTATGGGAGGAGGAACCACACAGGGAAATTGTCGACTGTCTTCTAGGCCTCCCCTCAAGGCCACACATCACAGTCTGCTCCCCTTATGCCTCTGACACTCCCCAAGTCACCAATCTTCTGCTGGAGCCCAGGGTGAGTGCCTATGAATGAGTCTGCACGGGCCCTTTAAGAGGTATCTGGGTTTCCTGTAGACTTCTGTCCCACCTGGATGCTCAGAATCCCCACTGTTTTTCACAGCCAGATGTTGTGGGGTCTCCTTTCCCAGCACCAGTACTCCTGGATGGGGAGCCTGGATGGGGAGCCTTGCTCTTCCGTGGGGAAACTCTGTGGCCACAATAACCCCTCCCAATTTTCATCCACCACACAGATGTTTGGGGCCAGCCTGTTTCGCATCTCTACCCCTCCTACCAGTCTCAATGAGGTTTCCTCTTTATATCCCAGTTATAAAACTTCTGTTCAGCTAGACTTCAGATGGTTCTCCAAGTTGATTATTCTATAATTTAGTTGTAATTTTGATGTGTTCATGGGCTGAGGCAAGTGCAGTGTGTATCTACTCCACTATCTTGGATCATTCTAGAGATGAATTTTTTTAATAATCAAAATTGTGAGACCTTAGAATGAGTTTTTATGAGACATCATGTTTTTCTTGTCTGAGGGTCCTTTAAGAGAAGCTCAGCCTGTGTTATGTATCTTGGGTTAAGTTAATATTGTTCCGAGGGCGAGTGGGCTGGCGGTCAGCAATGACAAATACACACCATGCCTGTGACCAGGTCCCCAGACCACACCTGCAGCAGACAGTACTGCTTCATCATTACGGCACTCTCCCTCGGAAACCACGTCTGAGCCCAGATATTTAAGACAGTACATCAGGAAGTTTCAGGAAACTTCAAACGACTTAAAATCATACAAGTTAGAAGGTGTTTGTTTACCATGGTTTGTGGATTTTCAATATCCCTTAAGGAATAGATAATTCTTTCTCCTAAATAATGGCCCAGCATTGTACCCTCTACTGCCCTGCCTTCTCATTTGCTTTTGCACTGATTAGTAAATTTCCCTTAACACACTCCCTGTGTCTGTCTAGCCTTGATCTCCTCTCATCCATTCTTCACACTCAGAATTACGTTTCTCCAGCATGACTCTGATCATGCCATTGCCCTGTGATGGCCTCACTTCCTTTTCGGAAGCAAGATCTAACATTTTAGTGTAGATAACAAAGCCTTTTCTCATTTTCTTCCTGCTTCCTCTCAGTTGTCCAAATTCACCATAATGTTATTAATATATGATCTCACTTATAGGTGGAATCTAAAGAAAAGAATAAGTGAATGAACTAATCAGAAACAGTTTCGGAGACACAGAGGAAAAACTGAGGGTTGCTAGATGGGAGAGGGGGTGGGGATAAGGGGGAAGGTGAGGGGGTTAGAAAGCACAATCAGTAACCACAAGATGGTCATGGGGTTACAAAAGTTAGTTTGGGGAATGTAATCAATAATGTAAAGATTTTGTAGGGTATCCGATGGACACTTGTCTCGTTAGAGAGACCACCTTAGGGATGATGTAGATGCCTGATCACTGCACTGTACACCTGAAGCTTAACAATAATGAATGACAACTACAAATATATATATGTGTATATATATATATATATATATATATATATATATATATATAAATGTGTATATATCTATACATATATATATATATATATATATATATATATATATATATATATATATATGTATGTATACACTTACAAGAAGCGGAGTACAGCATTAGGAATAGAGACAGTGGAAATGTAATGGCTCTGTGCGATGTCAGAGGGATAGTGGATGGGGGAGGGGGTTGACACAGTGTGAGGGATATAAATGATAAATGTCTAAGTATTACTTTGTTTTGTGCATCTAAAACTAATAAAAAAAAAGACTACAGCAAGGGCACTGGAAAGAAAAGTGACCTAGATAGGTGAGGTATTTTGGAGATATTTGGGGAAATTGGTTATTGGGAGGAAGCTGGGGTGACTTCCAGGTTTCTGTTGGGTGACAGGTGATTATTAACACCAGGAGTACTCTCGCAGGACTTTGAAAGTGTCTGTCTGGTGTTCTGGAGAGAGACCTGGGACAGCAAGGGGAATATGAGCGAACACTATCAGTCAAGTAGACAGGAGCTGAAGATCTGGCTGTGGAATAGATGGCCCAGGAGAATGAGTGTGAGAAGTTGCTTTGTTTTGCCCATGTTTGCAGAGACCAGGGGGTTTCAGTACATGAACGATAATTGCTGGATAAAAATACAGTTCCAGGCATTTCACTGAACTTGCACACTTCTCTGACTGGTAAATTCTGAGTAATTAGATAAAGATTAGGCAGCCAATAGGTGATTTAGGCTTTGTCCTTTCTACTGCTCACCTTCTGCTATTTCACTGCTCTTCTGTGACTAAATCAAGTAAAGGTGAGGAGAGGGAAACCAAAAGGGTCCACTTGGCTTTGTGTGAAGGACCCCTAGTTTATTAGGATTGAAGAGGAACCCATTATACTATTAGCTGTCATGATGTTATAGTGTTATTTTTGAATTTGTGTTGCCATTCCAAGATGTTACGGACGATGGAAAATTGATGGACTTAATTGTGTTCAATATATTCCTTTGTGTGAGGCATGTTTTTTAAAATATGGGTGATTTTTTTGTTTTTGTTTTTTTTTTTTTAATTTTAACTACCCCCTCAAGAGATCCTTTCTCCAGAAAGCTGCTCCAGAGTGGGTAGCTCTCTGATTTTTTTCTCAGAAGAACTTCTCTTTTCAGTTCAGAATGTTATCAGCAATTCTTATGCTAAGAGGGGTCAGGAGACGAGGCATTTCTCACATTACCCTTGAAGCTACTCGTGAATAATGGCCTATATCACCTCTATTGTCTGCCCCAAACCATAAGCAACCAGAAATAAAGACAGAGGAGAACATTAAGATCAATGAATGAGCCAGAAGAGCTGAGATGATGTGAAGAAGTAAAAAAATGTAAGGTAGAACAGATGGTTATGTAGGGGGAAGTGTCTGAGTAGATTAACTACTCAACAGATAGAAAATAAGCCAGATTCTCTGGTGTAAAGGTAAGAAGAACAACAGCAAAGTGTTCTGAAATCTTCAGAGTGAGACTAAGGGCATCCCTACCAAGGAGTAATGTAGCTAAAATAAATTAGGGGGTCATAATTTCAGGCTGATGTATAATGGACTAAGGAGCTCACTGGGCTTTTCACCACCCCTTCATATCATTTTCTGTGATTTATGCTGCCAGGTTCTGCTGTGTGAGGAAATCTGTCTCTCTAAATACTTTCTTCCTTCATCAGTGAATTGATTTCATTGAACTCCCACTCAGGTTTTAAGTTGGCAAGGGTGAGCAGGCAGGCAGGAGAAGGTACTAAGTAAGACTAGAGAAGTCAAAGGGAGCAAACTAATTCTGAACTGGTGGGCTGATAAGGACCTGTCGTGGGAAAATATGGTTCCCTTTCTTTGTGGGAAAATATGGTTCCCTTTCTTTGTGGGAAGGCTACGCGTGTGTTTTTCCTTCCTACAGGTAGACAATGTGTACGAAAACAATGACTTCTAATTTGAAAGCTTAGCACTGCCTAACAGAGAACTCATCAAAGACTCCAGAGAGGAGCACCATTTAAAATGAAAACTTGGCTGGGCTTTGATGCTGTGCTGGCTGATTATTTTGAAGTGAGAGGAAAAAACAAAGAACACACCAACTGAGGAGGTCATGGAGTGTGACAAGGGTCTATAAGAGGGCATGCTGTGCTGCCTAAAGAGAGAAAACCAAGCCCTTTGTGATGGGGCACAAGTCCAGGGAGTGATGGATGCTTTATGCAGAGGCTCAGCCCTTCCTGTCCTTAGGCCTGGCTGCTGCCAGACCCTGTGCGATGACTGACTTGGGGCAGCCTGGCCTTTTGTTTCCGCATCTTCAGAGGCATTGACATCAGATTTGATGGGCTATTGGTACCTTCAGAGAGGCAAGCTTTATGTTCCCATTTTTCTTATTAAAGCTCATTAGAAGTAAGTAAAAAGGAGCTTTTTAATCCTGAGACTAGAAGAGCTGAGTTTTAAATGAGAATAATAATACAACTACAATAAAATCACTTTTACCCTCCAAGACTTTCTTAGAAGGTTATCTTATGCAGTACCTCCGTTAAGACAGAAAGAGAGTAGAAAAACATTGCCCTATGGCCTGAACCTTTCTTGTTTTGTTTTAAACAAATAGTTTAAGGAATCATCCTTGTTTTGTTTTTAAACAAATAGTTTCAGGAAACCATCTTCTCTTCTTCCCAGTTTCCAATATAAGCCCAGCACTAGTGAAACTAAACCAGTGGCTGTACTCTGTTGGTCTCTGAGAATATGCTTTAATTTGGTGGTGGCGTTGGTGGCAGTGGGGTTCCATTCCAGAACTGAGATGTGTTCAGAGTGTCTTTTGAGGGAGATGGTTCAGGGACTGTCCTAAGGACTAGCTAATGTTTATACCATGGAGTCTTTGGATTGAGATAGTAAAACATTAGAATCTACAGAATCAGTATCAGTAGTGGAAAGGGCTTTGCAAGCTGTTTCTTGCCTATCGCAGGTCGCTAGATGGAGAAGCCCTTCAACTACCTTAGACAGATGAAAATCTCCATGTATAAGACCCTATTCCCTCCATTTAAATAAGAACCGTTATACAATATTAAACACTCTTCTAAAATGAATGTCCATCCTTAGCCAGGGATGGCTCAGTTTTGTTATACTCACAGCACTTTATTTTTTTTATTTATTTATTTATTTATTTATTTATTTATTTATTTATTTATTTAATTAGTTTCAGGTGCACAAGACAAAGCAAAACAGCACTTTATTTTTTAACCTACTGGAATCTTACTGATATATGGATTTATTCATATGTCCAATTGGCATTGACATAGTAAGTGTCTAGAGTGGGCACAACACTAAAATGAGCACTGTGGGGGACGCAAAAGAAGTAATGTCATAGTCCTAGTTTTTGAGGAGTATATCATATTGAGTGGGCAAAAAAATAATTCATATAGTGACTAGAGAACAATGCAGCACAGTGCAGCGGAAGTATGATGCTGTTGAAGGAGACGACACATGCTCTAGGAAATAGGGCGGTCTCATGGAACGAGGCCAGTCTTGAATTGACTTTTAAGGGATGTGCTGGGATGAAATTGGTAGAAAGAAGAGGGTTTTGGAGAAACGTCTTAACTTTTGTGTAGATTATATAGAAATTTAAGATTCCATTCCTTTCTTCCTCAAAGGCTGCTCCTATCCAAGTTGTAAGGACCATCCCACATACCTTAAGCTGTATTCTCCATTCAGAGCTTTGTTCTGGCTGTTCTCCAAAGAGGTCCTTTACGAGGTGCAGATTAGGTACAGAGGCAGGAACTAGCTCCACAGGAAAGGCTCCATGACTGCCCATGTTGCCTCTCCTTCTTCTTGGTGGGCAGTACTACACTGGGGTTTGCTTTCACCTTTATATCCTTCAGCGAAGGGCTGATGAACTTAGGGAGTTAGGGTTCTCCCATTGTCAAGCCAGTGCTCACTTCCAGTGTGCAATATCAGTAATTCCCTAAAAGTTGTAGACAGCTTTCTTTAAGTCAATGTTCATGAAAATTTTATAACTCAAAACTGGTTTTGCTTCTTATATACCATGCTTTATATCAGTGTATATGCCACTTCCTCAGGGATATGTTCCCCTGCAAATCCACATAATCTCTTTTTATCTTCTCAACTGTGGTCCTTCAATCATGATTTGTAATTATATATTACGTGTGATTACCAGATTAGTGTTTGACTCTCCCACTAGAATGTAAGCTCCATGAGTCAGGAAGCTAATTTGGTTTATTCACTACTATATACTGAGATCCCACTTATGCACAAAAATAAATGTTTGATGGTTGGGGAAAAAAAAGCATGAGAGGGTAGAGATGCATGGTATTATGAATTAGGACACCTAAGGTTTCCTCAGGATTCTTATCATAGGCAGGGAGGTATCCTGACTGCTGGCTCTGAAATCACCTACAGGATCTCCAAGAAAGCAGTTAAGAGAGAATGCCTGCTGTCACAGTCTAGAGAAAAGACATCCTGTGCCCTCTGAATGAACTCGGTAGACCCTTGGAGCTGTCTTCCCAGCTGTTTTAGAGGTGTTTCCTTGTCTGTGAATACATGCTGAATGCCTCTAGCATTGCCACAGGAATCCATTTTATTGCAGTGTGGATTTTCCATTAGGGATGGGGAAATTAACTCAGAAAATCAGATTTAGTTATAGTGTATTTCCAGAGGAAAAGAAATTTCCCTTTATTTCATGTTTTCAGTTTCTTACTGACCTTTGATCTAGGGATTTCAGCTGCACATTCTGGATAACAACAGCTAAGTTTTATGGAGGCAGGCACATCTCTGTTCCAAGTGACTATGTATATCATTTCATTTAATCTTTGTAACAACCCTATGGAGTAGATGTGGAGTATTTACATGCCCATTTGGTAGAGGATGTATAGAAGGATGTATCAGAACAAACAAGTAATAGAGCTGGCATATGAATAAATAATATAGCTTGCGTTCCCTACACTGCCTCCTAATATAGGTGACTATTTACTTGAAAGCTCCTCCTGTGATATATATATATATATATATATATATATATATATATATATATATATATATATATAGTGTTACAGCAACCTTATGAGGTGAATACAATTATTATGTCCATGTTATAAGTAATGGCACTGAGGTTCAGAGAGGTTAGGGAATTTACTGAAGATCACACAGCTAGTTATTGGCATAGCAGAACTCAAGCTTCCATCAGCATACTCTAAAGTCCATGTTTCCAGCCACTGCACATTATTCTCTCTACACAATCCCAAAAATGCCCTATGTGTACCGTTCAATGTGGTGGCATCGTGGGACTAGTAAATTGTGTGCCATGCAAATGGCCCATCAAAACTACAGTAGAAAGCTGACAATGCAACAGCTTCTTCTTCCCTATACCTTGGAAAGGGGAAGTGTTCTTTTTTATGACTGTCAAATTGACCTGTTTTCCCCAACTGGAAATTCTCGCATTTCCGATCGTAGCACACTTCTGGTAAGTGAGCTGATTCAGTTTCCATCTTTTTCCCTTGAATTGCTTCCAGCACCTCACAGGGAAAAGAACTGGAGCAGGTATGCCCTTCTGTTAATTTCAGTCAAAACTCTATCTTTGTACCAATGAAAAATAAGGGAATTTAAATGCTAATTTAAATTCTCTATAATAAATTCATTACCTATTTGTTTTGGGAAATATAAACTATAGTTAAGCTTCTATAACCCAGATGCCCAAATGAATTCATGCTCATTGGCCTTGACCCACTGTATGTACATCCATGCATTGTCCATGTGCTGTTCTCGGAGATGAGTCTGAAGTTCCCTAACCCTTCACAACCAGATGTTCTATTTTACTCTCTGAGATGTCTTGGCTTCCGTCTTCATTTGGTTCTGTGGGGAGGAGCTCAAACTGAGTCTGATCTCTTCCAACTTTAATTTGTTAAGTGCCTTTGTCAGTACCTGGTCTTTGACTTTCTCCTGCAGAGTTTTATTTGATTAACCCTTTTGACTCCTGCCTTCCCCTGTTGCCATAAGGTGGAATCTTCTGCTCTAATCTCAACTTCTATGAATTCAATTTCTTCCCTTTATCCATCAAGGCTAATCCTGAGACCTGCTAGTTTTAGCTAAGGTTTTATCACACCTAAAATGAGCAATACAACTTGTTCCAGTCCTTAATAGGAGGATATTTTTGTCTCTCACTCAGATAGCAGAAGTCTTTCCATCTTAGAGATGAGGAAACAGAAAAATGCTTTGACACTTACATTCTCTTTATTTTTAATAATTTATATAACTTACAAAGTGATCACCCTGATAAATCTCATAGTGATCTGAGACCATACATAGTTATTATAATATTATTGACTATATTCCTTATGCTATATGTTATCACATCCCCATGAATATTTTGTAACTACCAATTTGTATGTCCTTTTTAAAAATGTGTCCATTTATTTATTAGTTACAATTGACATTCAATATTATTTTATATTAGTTTCAGATGTACAGCATAGTGGTTAGACATTCATATAATTTATGCAGTGATCCCCCTGATTAGCCTAGTAACCACCTGGCACTGTATACATAGTTGTTGCATCATTATTGACTGCATTCTCTACGCTGTACTTTACATCCCTGTGAATATTTTGTAAATACCAATTTATATTTCTTAATCACTACACTTTCTTTCACCCAGCCGCCCCCACTCCTCTCCCCTCTGGCAACCATCAGTTTTATTCTCTGTCTCTATAACTCTGTTTCTATTCTGTTTGTTCATTTATTTTGTTCTTTAGATTCCACATGTAAGTGAAATCATATGATGTTTGGTTCTCGCTGTCTGACTTACTCCACTCAGCACAATATCCTCTAGGTCCATCTATTTTGTTGCAAATGGTAAGATTTCATTTTTTTTTTAAGGCTGAGCGATATTCCATTATGTATATACACCACCTCTTCTTTATGCATTTATCCATTGATGGACACTCAAGTTGCCTCCATATCTTGGCTATTATAAGTAATGCTGCAATGAACATATGGATCAACATTTCCCTTAGAAGTAGTGTTTTGGGTTTCTTCAGATAAACACCCAGAAGTGGGATTACTGGAATCTTCTTTGTCTCTTATTATAGCCTTGTTTTGAAGCCTATTTTGTGTGGGGGTGGCCAGTTAGCTCAGTTGATTGGAGCGTGGTGCTGATAGCACCAAGGTTTCCGGTTTTATCCCTGCCTGGGCCACTGTGAGCAGCACCCTCCTTAAAAAAATAAATAAACAAATAAAATAAAATAAAATAAAAAATAGTCTATTTTGTCTGGTATAATTATTGCTATCTCAACTTTTTTATCATTGCAATTTTCATGAAATATTTTTTCCATCCCTTTGTTTTAAATCTGTATATGTCTTTTGATATGAAGGGAGTCTCTTTTAGGCAGAATATGTAACAATCTTGTTTTCTTATCCATTCAGTCACCCTATGTTTTTTGATTAGAGCATTTAATCCATTCACATTTAAAGTAGTCGTTGATATATATGTAGTTATTGTCACTTTATTATTTATATTTTTATCCTTTTATTTTTTTTAATCTTAAAGAAGTCCCTCTAACATTCCTTCTAATACTGGTTTGGTGTTGAGCTCCTTTAGTTTTTTCTTGTCTGGGAAGCTTTTTATCTATCCTTTCTTTCAAAATGATAGCTTTGCTGGATAGAGCAATCTTGGTTATAGGTCCTTGCTTTTTATCACTTTAAGTATTTTGTGCTCATCCAATCTGGCCTGCAAAGTTTCTGTTGAGAAATCAGCTGATAGTCTTTATGGGAGCTCCCTTGTAGGTTTCTAACTGCTTTTATCTTGCTGCTTTTAAGATTCTCTTTTTGTCTTTAATATTTGGCATTTTAATTACGATTTGTCTTGGTGTGGGCCTCTTTGGGTTCATCTTATTTGGGACTCTCTGTACTTCCTGAGTTTGTATGTCTATTTCCTTCACCAAGTTAGGGAATTTTTCTATTATTATTTCTTCAACTAGGCTTACAATTTCTTTGTATCTCTCTTCTCGTTCTGGTACCCCTATGATGTGAATGTTGGTACACTTGATGTTGTCCCAGAGGTCCCTTAAACTATTGCTTTTTTTTTGGGGGGGGGGATTCTTTTTTCTCTTTGCTCTTCTGATGTTTGGTGTTCTCTGCTACCTTCCTTTTTTTCTTCCAATTAATAACCATAGTTTATGCAGATTTCCTTAGTTTTTGCATAATGTCTTTTTTTCTGTTCTGAGATCCCATCTAGGATGCTTTGTTAAATTTAGTCATCTGGTCTCCTGAGGCTTCTCTTCACTGACGGTTTCTCAGACTCCTTGTTTTTGATGGCTTTGTCCACACTTGGAGAGAGGGAATTATTCCCAACATCCTTCAGGGGAAGCATTTGCATACATGACTTGAAATTCTTCTGCATGGGAAGTGGGTGTCTTCTCTCTCCATTTATTTATTTATTCATTCAACTATTTAACATCATGCATTATGATCATCTATTTTACATCTTGAACTATAACCCAATATGATTATGTTTATTTATTTGCTGAAATCATTCCATTTCCCTGGAGGGGAAGCTTTAATTTGGGTTGTATGATTGTACACACATCTGTTATTGTGTGTGTATATATTGTCCACACATGCATATATATTGATGTGTTTTTGTTTGTTTCAAATGATCCTCTACTTTCTGGCATGACAAGATATTCTATGCTCATCTTATGTATTTCTTGTTTTGAGAATTCAACCAGAATATTGCATATTTTTGTTGAGGAATGCTATTAGAAACCAATATCTGGCCAAAGCATACTCTGTGCTATGAGGTGCCATTGCTTTAAGTTCCATTCAGCTGACAGAATAAGGAAATGCATATGAGTAAACTATCCCAGGAATATACACATATTCGTAAAAACAGAGGGTGCCAAAAAATGCACACACAACTTAAGAAAGGAAAAGACTGTACCAAAATTGTAATACTCAATAAAAAACACCAACAAAAGATGAATACAAGTCATGTTTGACTTCTGCAGTTATAAGAGGTGCTAAAAGTGGTTACCATCAGAGTAATTTTAATACAGTTTTCTCCTTTCTTAAAATGTGTGTACATATTTTGACACACTCTGTATTTCTTTTTTTAAAATTTATTTTTTATTTTATTGGGGTGACAATTATGTAAAATTACATAGATTTCAGGTGTACAATTCTGTATTACATCATCTATAAATCCCATTGTGTGCTCACCACCCAGAGTCAGTTCTCCTTCCATCACCGTATATTTGATCCCCCTTACCCTCATCTTCCACCCCCCACCTCCCTTACCCTCTGGTAACCACTAAACTATTGTCTGTGTCTATGAGTTTTTGTTTCTCATTTGTTTGTCTTGTTCTTTTGTTGTTTTTGGTTTATATACCACATATCAAGACATGGAAACAACCAAAATGTCCTTTGATAGATGAATGGATAAAGAAGTTGTGGTATATATGCACAATGGAATACTATTCGGCGGTAAGAAAAGATGATATAGGAATATTTGTGACAACATGGATGGATCTTGAAAGTGTAATGCTGAGCGAAATAAGTCAGACAGAAAAAGCAGAGAACCATGTATTTCTTTTTTTTTTCCTAATTAGTTCATTCATTTATTCTTTTCTTTAGATTCCACATATAAGTGAGATCATATATGGTATTTGTCTTTCTCTGTCTGAGTTATTTCACTTAGCATAATGTTCTCTAGGTCCATCCATATTGTTGCAAATGGTAAGATTTCATTCTTCTTTATGGCTAATACTCCATTGTGTAAATGTACCACAGTTTCTTAATCCAGTCGTCTACCAATGGACATTTCTGTTGTTTCCATGTCTTGGTTGTTGTGTATAGTGTTGCAATAAACATAGGGATACATAAATTTTTTTGAATTAGAGTTTTTGATTTCTCCGGATAGATACCTAGGAGTGGAATTGCTGCATCATAAGGTAGTTCCATTTTCAGATTTTTGAGATACCGCCATACTGTTTTCCATAGTGACTGCACCAATTTGCAATCCCACCAACATTGCATGAGGACTCCCTTGTCTCCACATCCTCACCAGCACTTGTTGTTTGTTGATTTATTGATGACAGCCATTTTGACTGGGGTGAGGTGGTATTTCATTGTGGTTTTTATTTGCATTTCTCTAGTGATTAGTGCGGTTGAACATTTTTTCATATGTCTGTTTGCCATCTGTATGTCTTCTGCATTACTATGAATTTCCCTCTTAGGACTGCTTTCACTGCATCTCATAGATTTTGGGTCACAGTATTTTCATTTTTGTTTGTCTCTAGATGTCTTTTGATTTCTTCCTTGATCTCATTGTTGACCCATTCATTATTTAGTAACGTGTTATTCAGCCTCCATGTATTTGTGTGTCTTGCATTTTTTCCCCTGTAGTTGATTTCTAATTTCATAACACTGTGGTCAGAGAAGACAATTTGTATGATTTCAATTTTCTTAAGTGTATCAGGACTTATTTTGTGGCCTAATATGTGGTCTGTTTTGGAGGGTGTTCCATGTGCTCTTGAGAAGAATGTGTATTCTGCAGCTTTGGGGTAAAATGCTCTGAAAATATCGATTAAATCCAAGTGGTCCAATGTGTCATTTAAGACCACTGTTTCTATATTTATTTTCCATCTGGAGGACCTGTCCCTTGTCAGAGGTGTGTTGAAGTTCCCTATTATGATAGTGTTACTGTTGATCTCTGTCTTTATGTCAGTCAATACTGTTTTATGTATTTAGGTGCTCCTATGTTGGGTGCATAGATGTTTTCTAGGGTTATGTCCTCTTGTCGGATCAATCCCTTTATTATTATATAGTGCTCATCTTTGTCTTTTAATATGTTCTTCATTTTAAAGTCTATTTTGTCAGATATAAGTATTGCAACTCCAGCTTTTTTCTCATTTACATTTGCATGAAATATCTTACTCCAACCCTTCACTTTCAGCCTGTGTGTGTCTTTTGATCTGAGGTGAGTTTCTCGTATACAGCATATACAAGGGTCTTGCTTTCTTATCCATTCAGCCAACCTATGTCTCTTGATTGGAGCATTTAATCCGTTTACATTTAAAGTGATTATTGATAGGTACATAGTTATTGCCATTTTTTTATTTGTAGTTAGATTGTTTTCATCTTTATTCTGCTTACAGAAGCCCTTTTAATACTTCCTGCAATGCTGGTTTGGTGGTAATGAATTCCTTTAGCTTATTCTTTTCTGGGAAGTTCTTTATCTTTCCTTCAATTTTAAATGATAGCCTTGCTGGATAAAGCAATCCAGGTTGTAGGCCTTTGTTTTTCATCACTTTGAGTATCTTGCCACTCCCTTCTGGCCTGCATAGCTTCTGTAGAAAAGTCATTTGATAGTCTTATAGGAGTTCCCTTGTATATAACCCACTGTTCTTTTCTTGCTGCTTTTAGGATTCTTTCTTTGTCTTTAACATATGTCATTTTAACTACTATGTGTCTTGGTGTGGACCTGTTTGGGTTCCTCCTTGTTGGAACTGTGTGCACTTCCTGGGCTTGTATGTCCGTTTCCTTCACCAGGTTAGGGAAGTTTTCAGACATTATTACTTCAACTATGTTCTCGTCCTTTGTTTCCTCTCTTCACCTTCTGGTGTTCCTACGAAGTGCATGTTGTTGTGCTTGATGTTATCCCAGAGGTCTTTTAAACCATTTTCATTGTGTTTTATTCTTTTTCTTGTTTTGTTGTTTGTTGATCTCTGCTAACTTGTCTTCTAAGTTGCTGATTCGATCCTCTCCCTCATCTAACCTGCTGGTAATTCCTTCAAGTGTGTTCTTTATTTCAGTCATTGTATTCTTTATTTCTAACTGGTTGTTCTTTCTGATTTCTCTATTCTTCTTTATGTCTTCACTAAGCTCCTTAAACATTCTTATCATCATTGCTCTGAACTCTATCTCTGATAGGTTGGTTACCTCTATTTCATTTGGTTCCAATTCTGGAGGTTCCTTCTCTTCTTTTATTTGGAACATATTTCTTTGTTTCCACATTCTGGCTGACTCTCTATGTTTGCTTCAATGTATTAGGTAAATACCCGAAGTGTTCTTTGTCCTTGCTGGGTGATCTTATGTAGTATGTGTCCTTTATATTTGACTTGCACCACTTTCCTATTCTCCTGTGTGTGTGCTCCAAAGGTGACCCTTGTGTTGTGTATATTGTCCTGTTAAAGCTGAGCTTTAATTGCTTTTGGCTGGTGAGTAGGTGGGAGTGTCTCCTAGGCTGACTAGTTGTGAGGCTTGGCTCTGTCCACAGTGGATGATCTGCTGAGTGAAGGTTGCCGCTCAAATGAGGCTGGGACCCTATGGGCTCTTGTGCCTGTAGAGAATTCCCTCTGGTGTGTCACTTCTAGGTCAAACCCAGAAACACTCTGGTTTGTGTGGAGTTGACCTCTGGGTGTGTTGAATCTTGTGCCTCTTGGGCTGGGCCCTGGCAGGGCAATTTCAGAACAAAGCAAATCACCAAGCACAACAACAACAACAACAGCAAAGAAAATACCAAATACACTCACATGTAAAAACAACCAATAACCCATACTCAACACAGGCCAAAATTTCAAAAATACAAAAACAAAATAAAACAATCAAAGAAAGAAACAAACAAACAAAAGCAGTAGCAGTCTTGGCTTAAGCCCACCAAGTAATCTCCAGGTTGTCCTCTGCTGTACCAAAGAGTCCCCTGAGTATTGTGCAGGCAAAGCCAGTCATCTGGTACCCAGAGTGACCCTGGGACTGCAGTTCTAGATGAGTGGGGCTATGGGGTCCGGATGGTAGTTTTTACAGTCAGTGCAGTTTCTGCTCTTGCCTGCACATAAACACCCTGAAAGTACCACAGCCAGCCTTGTACCCAGGTCTCCTGAGTCTTAGGGCACTTCTTCCGTGTGTGTGTGTGTGTGTGTGTGTGTGTGTGTGTGTGTGAGAGAGAGAGAGAGAGAGAGAGAGAGAGAGAGAGAGGAGGGCACGAGATTTCTGAGCTACTGAAAGCCCAGAGCTGCCTCTGCCACCTGCTGCTGACTCCTGGGTGTGTCTCCGCAGTTGTAATTGCCCTGCCCTAGGCCTGCCAGAAAAGGTGGGGGCTTGGCATGGAGTAGTCTTCTCTCCCAGCCCAGCAGTGTCACGCTTTTCCCAGCCTCTTCCCTGGGTCACAGCTGCAAACTGGGTCCTCCCAGATCTGACACTACTCCTCAGTTCATGGGCCAACTTGAGTCTCTGGAAGGGCAGGGGTAAGATTGGGAGAGTGGGGGGAGGGGCCCACGTATGGTGTTTACTTGTTTTGTCCAACCTAGGGCCTAGATGGAGGTCTCAGCTGAGGTTACTGCCTCAAATGCTGATATGCTGCTCTTTGGGTAGGAGAGATCAGCTGTGGGATGCAGGGAAAGAGCCCTTCTCCTGGTTCTTGTGGTCTCTGTTCTTTTCTGGGGCCCCCTGCGTCTCTGCAGCTGTGTGTAGGCCGTATCTCCAATCTGCTTCCTTCCCTCTTCCCTTGCTCGCCCAGTTTGCCTACCTTCATGTAATCCTTATATAAGTCTCTTAGTTGTTCTGTGTGATGAGCAGAGAGTCCTTTGTTGGGTTATAGATGTTCAATTTGTGTTAAGTTCCGGAGGAGCACTCAAGAAGACCACCTCGCTGCCACCATTCCTATGACATTCTTGACCCTCTGTATTTCTATATGCAATTATCTTTCTCTATAAACTAAATATGAATTCATTCTGCTATCTCCAACTCTCTGCTACCTTCTAAGTCACTGATTCAATCCTCTGCTTTGTCTAATTTACTGTTAATTCCTTTTAATGCATTCTTTATTTCAGTTATTGTATTCTTCATTTCTGACTAGTTTCTTTATTCATTTTCTTTTTTTTTTTATGTTTCCTATCTCTTTGTTGAAGTTCTCCCTGAGATCATTGAGCATCCTTATAACCAGTGTTTTCAGCTCTGCATCTGGTAGATTGCTTGTCTCCATCTTGTTTAGTTCTATTTTTGGGACATAGTTCTTTGTCTCCCCGTCTTTGCTGCCTTTCTCATTTTGTTTCTATGTAATACATAGGGCTCCTATGTCTCCCAGTCTTAGTAGAGTGGCCTTATATAGTAGGTGGCTTGTGAGGCTCAGTGGCACAGTCTCCCTGCTTATCTGAGTTGGATGCTCCAGGTGTGTCCCTTGTGTGGGTATGTGTGCCCTTCTGGTGTACTTGAACCTTGGTTGCTGTTTGCATGTCAGTTGGAGGAATTGATCCTTGGGCTGTTTGTGAGGACTGGCCATGATTGTACTTAAGGAGCTATTGTGCATGGGTTGACCTGATGGAATAGGATTTGCTTTAGCAGGGCTCTGATGCCTATCCAGTGTGTCCTTTTTGCGTGTCATTTGTGGAGATAGTTGGGTGGTGCTCTAGTGTGGTCTGAAGCTAGCCACTGGGTGTGTTGGTTGTGAGTTCTCTTGGGAGGGGCTTTGTTGCAGGTCAAGTTCAACTACTGCCTGTGCCCTGCCTGGGCCATTTGGCATGACCTACAAAGTGATCTATAAATGGTTGCCACTTATGCTGTGTTTGCAGATGCCTGGGAGAGGCTAAACTATGAACCGAGGCTTGCTGTAGCTAGTTCTATGTCTGGGGCTGCTTAGGTGTGGGCACACTGAGGTCAGATGCTGCTTGTTTGGCATTGTGAACCTTTGAGAGAGTTTAAAAACGTATGTAGCATGAGCCAAGACACACCATTTGTATAGAAAAGACACTGGAAGTGGCTTGGGTGGTCTCACAATTTGGGTGTCATGGGATCTCAGGGGATCACTGGGGTAGAGCAAAAGGTGTTAGCTAGGTTGATGGAGACAGACTTGGCACACATCTGTGTCTGAACATGGGTGGAGAGAGGGCTCAACAAAGAAATAGTGGCCTCTTCTAGCACTTATGTCTCCTCAGCTTTGAGGAAGCTACTCCTCAAAACCTAACCCTGAAGCCAGAAAATTTACTTCCTCCTTATACGTCCCTGGCACCTTTTAAGCTGCTGCCCCAGTGCTGGAGCTCAGAGCAAGTGAGTCCATGAGCAAGGCAGTTCATGGGTCGGCCCTTTAAAAGGAGAACCTGGGACTCTAGCAGCCCTCTGTCTCACTCAGCTCCAATCTCCACAGGTTTTCACAGCTAGAAGTTGTGGGGACTTTTCTCCCCTGCACTGCAACCCTGGGCTGGGTAACCTGGAGTGAGGCTCTGACCCCTAGCTCCTCAAGGGGACCTCGACAGCCAAGATATCTCTCCCAATATTTAACTGCCACATGTGGGTGTGGGTCCAGCCTGTTTCCTATCTGTGCTCTTTCTACCAGTCTTGAGATAACTTCTTCTTTATATCCTTAGTTATAGGATTTCTCTTCAGCTATATTTTAGGTGGTTCTCAGTGATAATTTTCATGCAGGGTGTCATGCGGGGTCTTGAGTCCCGCTCCCCACATAAGAACACAGGATATGATGAGGCCAAAAAGGAACACCAATGGAGCCATAGGTAAGGGAGTCATACCACTATATTCTCGCTGGCGGCTGGGTTGGGGACACAGGAAGAAGGAGCCACAGGATCCGCAACCCACCGTCCACTTGTCTCTGCCAAACAACCTCACTTGTTAACGGCAATCTGCCTCTCTGCAATCCACAATCCACACTCCGCCCCTGCTAGCTTAGCCACGACAGTTATATCAGTGGCTAATAGCTAACTGGTAACAGCTGAAGGCCAACTAGTTACAGCTGATGGGCATCTACTACCCAAGCCAGCACCTTTCCATGTGAGGCTGAGAGCCTGGAAACTGCTCTCTGGGGCTCTGTCCCCACATGATTGTTCTGTAGTTTAGTTGTAATTTTGATGTGACTATGACAGGAGGCAAGCACAGAGTTTATCTACTCCACCATCTTGACTGGAAGCTCTCATTTATTAGGAATAATTTAAATGCAAATATCTAAATGGAATAGGCAGCCCTACAACAGGTTTGAATATATATATACTTTGCCACAATTAAAATATAGATGGATAGTGGAAATATTGTTAATTGAAGGGGAAACAAAACACTCAAGTTATATCCTTAACTCACAAAATGCACCAAAATAAATATCAGGAAATTACATGCAAAAATTCTTCACATAGAAGAATTTGACAATAATATAAGTGAATATTTAATTTCAGGTGAAAAGTACTTTAAAATATAAAACCATCTGATTATATCACAAAGGAAAATATCAATAAATTTGTATTTATGGAATAAAAAAGTTATGTAAACTGAAAATTATAAACAACTTAGAAAACACATTTCCAGTATTTGACAAAGGGGATTATACATTTGTGTGTGTATGAGATATACATATCTATGTATGCATCTTATAAATCAATAAGAAAAACAATGGCAACACAGAGAAAATGGAAAAGGATGCAAACAGGTAATTAATGAAATAAAAATAATAAATTGTCAATGAATTCTCAAAATACCAGTCAAATCTCACTAGAATTAAAAGAAATGTAAATTAAACAGCACTGAGAAATAAGTTGTCAATATTAAAATAAATAAAACAAAACTCAAGGCTAGTTAGACTGCAGAGAAATGAGAATTTCCTCTAATAGCTAAGTATGTAAATTGGCAAAAACTTTCTAGAAAGCAATTTAGTAAGACATAAAAAAAAAAGAAAACACTTTGATCCAATAATTTCACTCCTAATCTGTACTATGGTAAGTGGTCAAATAGTTATGTAAAAAGATGTCTATTACAACCTCATATATAATACAAACTCTAAATATATCTTAAATGTCCAATATTGGGGAAATTGTTACATAACGTCTGTTGAATAGAACATCATACAGTGTTTTAAAAATTTTTTGAAGGCTATTAAAATACCTAAAATTCTCCTGATATGATGTTAAACTAAGAGGGTAGGAAGTGAAATTGTTTACACTATGATCCAAATCTTATAAAAATGCATAGATATATTAATATATTAACACACGTGTAAAAGGTTAAGGGGAAATGTGTTAAAATATTAAAAGTGGTTATATATAATTGTTATTATTATAACTTCCACCATCATCTTTAGATTTTTGTTACTTTTTCTAAAATTTTGTTAACAAACTTTTTTGCTATTATAATAAGAAAAAATAATAAACATTATCAGAATATGTATAACTGTATTACTTGAATTTTTTTTTTTTTAGTTTCTATTAAACATCAGGGAGCAGAGGTGAAGAGGAGGGTATCTTCCTTCCTTCACTTGTAATATCAGGACTACAGTAGGTTGTTTGAGAAGCAGAAGACAGGCATCTTTAAGGAGTCCTAGTGAGTTCACCTACCACGCAGGGCCAGAGGAAATAAACAGAGAAATTAAAAGGAGTGATTGTGATTAGCATTAAACTAGATGAAAAAACTACTGAGATGTGTTCCTTTATGAGAAATTTCTCGTCTCATGAACCTGCTTTCCTAAAAGTTATTCTAGATGAAAAACAAACATTCTGATTTTTAAATTCTAGTTTTTCTAACAAAGCACTTATCTCCCTACATTGTAATTGTTTTAATGGTAGTCTCTTACACTAGCCTCTAAGTTCTGATGGAGTTGGAACTTGTTCTGTCTGTTAGTCATGCTCAGTAGTATTTGCTGAATGAATGCATAAATGAATGGACTTGGAAACTAAACCAGAGAAAATAAGGCAGGCTTTGTAGCATCTACACAATATTATGTTTTGTTTCTGACCATAAGTTTTACCTGACTTTATGGATCATTTCTCTTTTTCTCTCAGAGTTCACCCATAGTAGACTTAGCTTGTTGGTCATTCAGTCCCACTTTGTACTGAAAATCAGAACAATGAAGATTTAATGAAAACGGAAGAGATGAGAAGTGATTGAGTGCAGTGGTCAAGAGGGTGGGCTCAGGCATTAAATTGCCTCGGTGTGAAATTTGGCTCTGCCATGTGCTAGCTCTGTGATCTTGGTCAGGTAACTTGAATTCTCTGTGCTTTAGTTTCTTCATCTGTAAAACAGTGATGATAACAGTAGTATGTACCTCATAGGGATGCTGTAAGGATTAAGTGCTTATTAGACCTAAAACACTCAGCATATTGTTTGCCACAGTATAAGTGCCATGTAAGTAGGATCTATATTATTATTTTTTATTCCCTAAAAAGCAGAAGACATCCTCTTCAGTTGACCATAGCTATTGAATTAGTGTTTTTTTTCCAGTTTTTGTAAGCCTCCCAATGTTTTATATGCAAACTATGCACAGATAATGAATTTGATGTCTTCATAAAGCTTGATACTTTGTAGCAATTACTTTAAGTTCTCTCATCTGTTTCTTATTTCATTAGTTAATAATCGTCATGACAAAGTAATAAAATGGATCCTTTAAAAATACTTCTGAAAATGCTAGTGTCAAACACCAATTTCCACAAAACTTTATTCCAAGATTTGTAGTATTTTTCTCATTTAACACTTTGTAATTATTTTTATTTTAAGATTTAAAAAATTTTGTGTCTAGACTCTGAGAGCAAAATTTTTTCCTACACCTCACCTCCTGCTTATTCATACACTCTTTGTGAATATTTTACTGACATACAAATATTTATTATATGAATAACTAGATATTTTCTCCTTTTAGTCCAAACAAAGGGGACGCTGAATAGTGATAATCTTACCTCTTAGCAGAGGTGTCTGTGACACACTGCTAGATTTCTTGTAATTTCATCTGGGACCTATTAGTCCTTATTTTGCATCCTTAAACAATGGCATCTAAGAGATGATCCACTGGAAGACTGGTTGGTGGTGACCAATTAATTCATTTGACATACGTACCTCCTCCAGTAGAAATGACTACTGATAGTTCCCTTACATAATTACACGCACAGTGAGGTGCTGGACCATATTATTAATCCATTATGTTTTACACTGAATCATTTGTTACCTTTTAAAAAGTATTATTGTTATTTGATGATGATAATAACAATATCCTGCTGTTATGTAGTCCTGAATAGTTTATGAACTATAGCGTCCCTATATACATTGTCTTATTTAACCTGTACAGTAAGGTTGTATTTTTATTGCTGTTTTATATGTAGAAATCTGAGGATTGGGAAGAGAAAAGGTTAATTAGTATGTGCCATGTACTTTGCATACATTACCTCATTCAACCTTATACTAGCCGTTAAGGTAAGCAGTAATATCTTCATTTTACTAACACAAATCTGAGGTTCAGAGATGCTAACTGGTATATGGTACAACTGAGATTCAAACTCTTGGTTTGTCTGGCAACAAAACCTATACTCTTTCCACTATACCAGTGGTTGATTAATTGCATTGTAACCTTCATTTAGTACAGTCACTCCTTATGACTGAAGTCACTGTGTGTGTGTGTGTGTGTGTGTGTTTTTCTCCCAGCTTTACTGTGGTATAATTGACAAGTAAAAATTGTATATGTTTAAGGTGTACAGCATGATGATTTGATATATGCCTACATTGTGAAATGGTTACCACAATCAAGCTAATTAACACATCAATCGCTTCATGTAGTTGCCATTTTTTTGTGTGTGCGTATATAGTAAGAATACTTAGATCTACTCTCAGTAAATTCCAAGTAAACAATATATAGTATTGTTGACTATAGTCACCATCCTGTACATTAGATCCTCAGGACTTATTCATCTTATACGAGGAAGCTTATACCCTTAAACCAACTTGTCTTCACTTCCCCCACCCCCAATCCCTGGCAACCACTGTTCTTCTGCTTTGAGTTCACAAAGTCACTGTTTGTTTACCTCCAGTGACATTAAAATCTGGACATGTACATGATTCTAGATGGTATCATAGGGCAGCCTTTCTTTGCCTCATCCTTCCCTAAGAGAACTTATACTTTGTTTTCCCAGTCCTCTGTCACGGGATAAACAGGGAGAATCCAGACATTGTTTTGCATTGTTGTCTGTCACTGTTTGCATTGTCTCAGACCACAACAACGATTTGGGGTGGGGCTGAACTCATTAGCATTCTTATCATTCTTCCCCTATCCTACTTGTTATAAACCTAATTTCTCTATACATAATGCCCTAGAAAACTAAAGTCACACATTTGGCAGTTTGACTGGCTTAGGAATCGAAAAGCAATGGCTGCCCTAGCTGATATTCTGACTTGCATTTCAAGGATGTTTTTCCAAAATGTGAAAAAAAGACCAATTTGCCTAGACCTGTGGTGGTGTAAATACCTACAGGAGAATCTTGTGAAAAGAAAATAAGCTTGCTTCTGACAGAGAAATCTGATCTTTGGATCTAATAACCCTGGTTGGAAGGTAGAAACTCCAGTGTTCACTTTTGGATCAGGAAGTCATTGCTCAGTGTGCTAATATAATTCATTTTCCTTGAGTGTTTTTCCTTTCAAGTCACGTTTTACTGCTGGAGTTACTCAGCGAATTAATAGGTATAGAAATGCAAAGCTCTTTTCTTATTACATTTTATTGATCTGATTGCAGTGTTATTAATTGAAAGAGTAGGAAAAAGTGATGGATAGTTCAACTCAAGATTCAACATTCATTTTGGACGAAAGTTGCATGAATCTGACTGAAAGAAGCCTTTAGGTCTGACATGAATTAATTTTTCTTTGTCAATTCTTATAAAAGCTTTCAGTCCCAGTGAGATTTACAGTGTGAAATTATAAAATGTTTCTACTCTTAAAGAAAAATTGAAACTCAGAATGCTTATTTTGTAGAGTTGGAAATAATCTATTTTGTAATTCTCTTTTATAGATTACACATATAAGACATTTTTAAGAAAACTGTTCTGACTGAGAAGTAAGGAAGTGGGCATTTTGCTCTTCATTTTACGTAATTTCATTTGGAATATTGTGGTTGTGAAACATTATATTTATTCATTACCATTACGTCCATCTTATTTGTGTGGTGTGTGAAACTTTAGAGACTAGTGTGTGGTTAAGGATTCTTTGCTTTGGTTTATTTTCCTTTTGGATTGTTTGAGTATCTCATGAATTTCCCCATACATTTAAATTAACTTAGAATTTTGTATATGTACAGATAGGCTCATATACATATTTAATAAGTGTGCTCTAACATGAAAAATTTAAAGGGATCTTTTTAAATATTCTAATCTTCTATGTGAAGGGAAAATTCTCACCTTGGGCAAGAAGATACCAGATTATGTTTGATCTGCTGGTGAAGGCTGAGCCTCTTATCTTCCTTTTTAGTTGTATTTTAATGACCCGGGCTATTTTTCTGTTGTACTTATTATTTTAAAAATTTGGGGGTGGATGGATGGTTCAGTTGGTTAGAGTGTGAGCTCTGGACAATGGGGCTGCCCGTTGGATTCCCACATGGGCCAACGAGCTGCACCCTCCGCAACTAGAATGAAGTCAATGAGCTGCTGCTCAGCTCTAGGGTGGCAGATGGCTCAGTTGGTTGGAGTGGGGGCTCTCCAACACAAGGTTGCCGGTTCCCGCAAGGGATGGTGGGCTGTGCCCCCTGAAACTAACAACGGCAACTGGACCTGCAGCTGAGCTGCACCCTCCAGAACTGAGATTGAAAGGACAACAACTTGACTTGGAAAAAGTCCTGGAAGTACACACTGTTCCCCAATAAACTGTTCTCCTTGCCCAATAAAATCTTAAACGAAAAAACAAATTGAAACTTGAAGAGAATGGAAGGACTACTTAAATTTAAAGCACATTAAATGATATAAAACATCTTTTATCTCTTGCTTTTAATAAATATTGTCATTTGGAGAAGTTTAGATGTTTAGTACATGTTACTCATAATAAGTGTTCTGCCAAATATTAATATTTTTTATCCTTAGTTTATGGTGTTTGAATTGTCTTTCTCAAGGTGTGATTTCTTCTTCTGGTCATGCTTTTGGATGGTAGAATAAGTCATTTGTAGAAAGATTGGAAGTCAGCAAATTGCCTTGTAGCATGATCTCATTTTAGAACACATCTTGAAAATGTGTTTAATGCTTTCTGAGTGCAGTGACAATGGATTTTGGTTTAGGGTCTGCATAACTGCCCTTTAGCTTGGTGAAAAATGTGGACTGCTTCCTCTGATCATCAGCTACTCTCAGAGTGAAAAAGAGCCTGCACCAACATTAGGAAGTAAATGCTCTTGATAAATGCACAGGGTGCCTTTCCCCTGATATTATGTCTAAAAATACGTTCACAGAGAGTCAGGCATATGCTCACGCCTTGGTGTGAAGGAGCTTTCTGCTGTGCTTCTTGCTATACACATCCAGATTCTGGAGTGAGGAATTAAATTATTCCAGAAGCCCTGACAGTTTTTGATTTGCCATTGTCTCTATTTCTTCACTGCTTTTGAATGGGACCCACATACAGAGTTTTCATAGGTGCTGATGCGATGGTGGCCCCTGCTTGTTTCTGTTGGTTCTGAGGCATGCTTTTCTTTCCATTTTGGGAGGCAGAGAGCACTGGGCAGAGGTTGCACTTGGCACATTACTACTCTGTTGTCACTGCTGTAGGTGTTATTCCCCTCAGCAAGAGCCAAGGAGCCAGTAGGATGATGGGTCACCTCGCCAACTATTTAGCACCATTTCCTTACTCTCTCTCAACATCGTTAGGATTGGTTTTTTTTTTCTTTCTTATGTAACAGTTTTATAGGGGTGGTGTTGTTGAGCGTCCCTCTTTACCCCTGCTTTGTCTTGAGAGAACTGCTTCATCCTGATTTCTGACACCTCTCTTTATTATGGAAGGTTGCTAGACTCTCGCCACCTCCCACCTGCTTTCCCCTGTAACTCAATTTTTAGGCTTCCTTGTTGGCGTTTTTCTTTTTGAGTGTTATCTCTAAATTTCTCAGCTTCTGTATTTACCTTACAGGTTAAAGGAGGTGACATTATTGTTTGAGCCATTTTGTCTAGGAGGAAAAAACAAATAAACAAACAAAAAACCAGATTGCTCTTTAGAGACCTAGTCCCAAGAATAGAAGTAAATAATAGAGAAATAAGATGATACTGTTTTTCAGCCCCTGCTACAGTGTGGCTGTAAATGCATGTCTTTAGGTGAAACTTTGTCTTATTTACAGAGTTGGAGAAATATATTAACCTTCAGGATATTATTCATAACTTGTTTGAAAATAATTTCTTATTTATTTATTTATTTAAATTTATTGGGGTGACAATTGTTAGTAAAGTCACGTAGATTTCAGGTGTACAATTCTGTATTACATCATCTATAAATCCCATTGTGTGTTCACCACCCAGAGTCAGTTCTCCTTCCATCACCGTATATTTGGTCCACTTTACCCTAATCTATCACCCCCCGACCCCCTTAATTTCAATTCTAACAAGACGTACTGAGAAAAGAAATGCAGCTTTCAATGCACCAGAAAAGAGGGACAAAATCACAGATAACATCAGATACAAAGTGCACCATTCCCTTTGAAATTATCTGTATTTAAAAGTGCTTAAGTTTAGCTGTTACTTATATCTCCCTCTTTCTTCTTGTATGTTGAAATTAACAGTATTTTGATGTCCTTGAAAACAGAAAGGCCAACCATTGTTTTTCAAGAGGGTTGATTTTTTTGAGGGGGAGTGTATTTACAAAATAAATAAATTCTTTATATTGTTTCAGAGGGTTATCACAGAATACATCCAATGCAAGTTACCACAGATATATCCAATGTAAGCTCACATGTACAATTAACACACACACACACACACACACACACACACACACACACTCCAAAAGAAATCCACCCATGTTAGCCCAAATCCAGAGTTGAATTTAAACTAAAATAATTTCATCTATTATAGAGGAGAATTAATCTTCTTATATGCTTTTTATAGCTCGATAGTTCTCTCTCTGTGTTTTCATCATTATTTTATTAGTTTCTTTCATAAAAGTCACTAAAATGAACATAGAGCTCTACCATATAGTTAATTTAAGTTCTGGAGGCAGTTGATTATAATGGAGCATGGATCACATGTGTCATAAACTCTTATTTGTCACCAGGTATTTCCTTTTAGTTCACCTTAATGCATTTTATTTCCAATGATGCCAAAGAAACATGCATGCCTAAAGACACTTGCTACCTACTTATGCAGCTGGATACATTAATAATCTGTAATATTACATAGATATGAGAGTTAAACAAAAACAAACAAAAAAAATGAAAAAGGTGCAGTTATTTGTAGCCAGCAAGTTGCATGATCCAGGTGTAACAGTATTTGCATGTATTTCCACCTTTGTTTCTTCAGAGGCATTGAGGACCTCAGCTATTGCAGACTAATTGATAATTGTAGTTAACTGCTATGGGCTGCTTAGATTAGAAATGCATGCATATGTGGGTCTTGATTGGAACACTAAGGAATGCACACTCTCATTCACACAGGCAGAAAGTCTTCATACTAATGGAAGTGTGATAGAGATAGCAGGATATAAGACCAGAGAGAGAGAGAGAGAGAGAGAGAGAGAGAGAGAGAGAGACAAATATACCCCTGCAAATAGTTCTAAAATGTGTTTGCAAATGCAGAAGGCTTCAGAACCATCCAAAAATTCAGACACCCATTTTATTTCTTCTCTGCAGGACGCTTCCATCCAGATCATTCACCAAAAAAAGAAAAAACAAAACAAAACAAACAAACAAAAAGAAACCCAAAAATGGAAAAGGTGAGAACAGTGCCATCTTAGTTCAGAATTCATCTGATTTCCTTTTTCCCCCCTGCCTTGTATTCCTCAATCCATTGTTCTGCTTTTGAATGCAAGTGTCACAGCAGAAGCAGAAAGAGGGTGTTGAGGGAAGGCATTGTCAAAGCCATGGTTTCTATTGTTTCTTAGCTTTCACTGCTCTGCATTTTTTTTTTTGTGTATGTGTGTACTATTTTGATGAACAGCTCAGCAATACAGTCCATGAAATTAGGAAATACAGCAAGAGTGGAGGATTCTTGTGGGGGAGTAATGGGAATACGGGGAAGCTTTGCAGATTGTTTGCTCCAGTTTAGATGCCAAAGGCAGTCTCTTTGCAAGGACTTCTGTGGTGATATTTGTTTTCTGCTGCATTTTCAGTTTTAAAAAATCATGAGAAAAGTCTTGTCCATCTGTTAAGCTTTCCATTTGTTTATTTTTGTTCAGCTCAACAACTAAATAGAAATTTTAAGCAAGGGCCAGATCTGATGTTTGTGATTTGCTCAAATGTCGAAATCAGTTCTGAATCTTGTTGTCTTTTTCAGATCATTTAAGCTTGCATGTAAATGTGTGTGGTAACTTTCCAATGTACATTACAAAAAGTGGTTTTCACCATTGTTTGTGTGGCTTAAATCTGTAAATCTTGGGGTCATGTTATTTTGCACCTCTATAATACCTGTTATCTTGCTTGACATTTATGCACAAGTGATTATCTTCTTTAAACAGACCAACTCCTGGGATAACTCCCAAAGTTTTCAAAGGTTACAGAGTCACACTTTCAAAATAGATTTTTAAGAAAGTATTTCAAATGGGCATTTAACATAAGCATGAAAATGCTGGGAATTTTTTTCTAACAACTTTATGTAATGTATATGGCTTCAAATAAATAAAAGTGATTAAAACTGATTCCACATATAAAGAATCAGAAGGCAGATTAAATCTGAACTCCATATTAAAATAATTTGGCCAACAAAACCACATTTGCAAATTTTGTAAACTTAGTTTTAGCTTAGAAAAATCACATATCTATATGAAGTCTCTTTGCAAGGACTTCATCTATAATTGGTTCTCTGTAGTTTTCTTCCTTCTAAATATTGTACTGTCTATAATTATCTAGAAAAATCATTCCAAATTGGTCATTTGTTATTCTTAAGCCATCTAACTTCTGGCATGAATCCAGAACTCTTCAATAACATCAGAATTTGCTAAATATTCAATATTTTAATTTTAGAATGCATTTTCAGTCAAAAGGAGATATATCTGCATACAGAAAAAGAAATCTTTCTTTTCAAGGAGCCATTCCATTTTATAACACATGCTGGTGGGTTGATGTTCAATATGAGTTCATGATTTCTGTATTTTTCAAATAATGATTGCAGTCTGTCTTTGACTATAGGGGTAGAACAACCTGGATTTCATAAGAAAACACCCTGGACTGGAAGCCTTAGCTCTCCATGTGTGTGGATGTACAGCTACTTTGGCATCCTGCAAATACGTGTTCTGCCTATTTTCATTGCCTTGATTGAAGGGACATGGGCTCAGCCATCCTGCCTCCTTTTGTGAAGAGACATTTTGAAATGTCTATAGAAAGCAAACTTCTCGAAGAAATGCAGAGCAGGCCATGATTTGAATGCAAGTCTGAATTTAATTGCAGCCACCCTGGTAGTTCACTGTTTTATTTCCAACACACATCTGCACGATCCTCACAGCAGCCCTAGGCTATGAATTGTGAGCAAGGAAAGTTTATCTGTGATAAAATTATGTACCTTTTGCCATGGAATAGTCAATTGGGGTTGATTCAAAAGCCAGATTTAAACAAATGTTTCTAAAGCCTTTCTGTACAGAGAAGTTGGGATCGTTAACTTCTTCAGAGAATTTGGACAGAGAAATGGAGAGTCCCATCTTTTGACCAATTCTACTTTGATAAAGGGTGAAATGAGGGGAAAATGGCTGAAATATTACGAAGTAGGCCATTATTTCTACTTTAAAACGCTAAAGACAAAAATGTTAATGAAAGGCTCAAGATCTCTATAATTGAAGTAGAATAAACCAGTTCCTTTTGCACTTCAGAATTGTGTAATTCTCCAAGGAGCTATAAGGAATGCTCACACCCATGGGAGAACAGACTTGGAGGGAAACCCACCTCTCAGCCTGTGCCCCCTGCAGACATTTCATTTATGCTGGGCCAATTTCAAAGGACCAACAGATCTTGTGGCCAAGATCAATCCCCAGACATTTTAAAGGCACAGATTCAAGTTCAATCATTAATTTAAATATGTTACACAACTATCTGTAGTTCTTCCAGGAGACACAAAACTTGCCATTCATATGTAAAACCTAAATTGGGCCTTTCCTGAAAATGGACTCATCCCATCTCTCATTTTATTTTATTGTTTGAAGATTTATATTAAAATATAGGTAACATACAATATTAGTTTCAGGTTTATACCAAAGTTATTCATCATTTCTATACCTAAAGGAGTGATCACCGTAAGTCCAGCAACCATCTGACACCGTACCACACTAACACAATATTATTGACTATGTTCCCTATGCTGTGCATTACATCCTCATGACTTGTTTGTTTTATACCTGGAAATTTGAATCCCTTATTTCCCATCACCTTTTTCCCCCTTTAAAAAATTTTGAATTACAGTTGCATTCAGTATAATTTTATATTAGTTTCAGGTGTACAGCAAGCATAGTCTGTAGACATTTATGTAGTTTTAGAAGTGATCACCCTGGTAGTCTAGTACCCACTTGGCCTTATACATAGTTATTACCATATGATAACTATATTCCCTATGCTTTACTTTACATCCCCATGACTATTGTGTAACTACCAATTTGTACTTCTTAATCCCTTCAGCTTTTTCACCCTGCTCCCAACCTCTCTCCCTTCTATCACTCCAGTAAATCTAGTACCCATCTGATACCATAGAGAGTTATTACAATATTATTGACTATATTCCTTATGCTATACCCTGCATCCCCATGACTACTTTGTATCAACCAGTTTGTACCTCTTGATTTTTTTTCTTTTTTCTAATTTATTGGGGTGGCAATTGTTAGTGAAATTACATACATTTCAGGTGTACAATTCTGTATTACATCATCTATAAATCCCATTGCGTGTTCATCACCCGGAGTCAGTTCTCCTTCCATCACCATATATTCGAACCCCTTACCCTCATCTCCCACCCCCCACCCCTTACCCTCTGGCAACCACAAAACTATTGTCTGTGTCTATGAGTTTTTGTTTCTCATTTGTTTGTCTTGTTCTTTTGCTGTTTTGGTTTATATACCACATATCAGTGAAATCATATGGTTCTCTGTTTTTCTGTCTGACTTATTTTGCTTAGCATTATATTCTCAAGATCCTTCCATGTTGTCACAAATGTTCCTATATCACCTTTTCTTACCGCCGAATAGTATTCCATTGTGTATATACTCCACGACTTCTTTATCCATTCATCTATCGAAGGACATTTTGGTTGTTTCCATGTCTTGGCCACCGTAAACAAAGCTGCAATGAACATTGGAGCACACGTGTCTTTATGCATAAATGTTTTCAGATGTTTTTGGGTAGATACCCAGGAGAGGGATTGCTGGGTAATATGGTAATTCTATTCGTAATTTTTTTAGGAACCGTCACACTGCCTTCTATAGCGGCTGCACCAGTCTGCATTCCCACCAACAGTGTATGAGGGTTCCTTTTTCTCCACAGCCTCTCCAACATTTGTTACTATTTGTCTTGTTGATGATAGCCATTCTGACTGGGATGAGGTGATATCTCATTGTGGTTTTGATCTGCATTTCTCTGATGATTAGTGATGTTGAGCATTTTTTCATATGTCTATTTGCCATTTGTATGTCCTCTTTGGAGAAATGTCTCTTCAGGTCCTCTGCCCATTTTTCAATTGGGTTGTTTCCTTTTTTTGTTGTTGAGTTGCATGACTTCCTTGTATATTCTGGATATTAGCCCCTTATTGGAGGCACTGTTTGCAAAAATCTTCTCCCATTCAGTTGGTTGCCTCTTTATTTTGTCGATGGTTTCTTTTGCTGTGCAGAAGCTTTTAAGTTTCACATAGTCCCATTCGTTTATTTTAGTTTTTGCTTGCATTGCCTTTGGAGTCAAATTCATAAAATGCTCTTTGAACCCAAGGTCCATAAGTTTAGTACCTATGTTTTCTTCTATGCAGTTTATTGTGTCAGGTCTTATGGTTAAGTCTTTGATCCATTTTGAATTAATTTTGGTACATGATGACAGATAGCAGTCCAGTTTCATTCTTTTGCATGCGGCTATCCAATTCTCCCAGCACCACTTATTGAAGAGGCTGTCTTTCCTTCGTTGTATGTTTTTAACTTCTTTGTCAAAAACCATCTGTCTATATTTATGTGGTTTTGCTTCTGGGTTCTCAGTTCTATTCCATTGGTCTATGTGTCTTCTTTTCTGCCAATACCATGCTGTTTTGATTATTGTAGCCCTATAGTGCAAGCTAAAGTCAGGGAGTGTGATACCTCCATTATTGTTCTTTTTTCTTAAGATTGCTTTGGCTATTCGGGGTCTTTTGTGGTTCCAAACAAATCTGGTGATTTTTTGTTCTATTTCTTTAAAAAATGCCATTGATGAGGATTGCATTAAGTCTGTATGTTGCTTGGGTAATATGGCCATTTTAACTATTTTGATGAAAGCAGGGGAGATTGGGGAGAGCCCTGTCATTTATCTGCATCTGGAGCAAAGGGCTTCAGTTTTTCACCATTAATTATGAGATTAGCTGAGGGTTTGTCATATATGGCCTTTATTATGTTAAGGTAGTTTCCTTCTATACCTATTTTATTAAGTGTTTGAATCATAAATGCATGTTGTGTCTTGTCAAATGCTTTTTCTGCATCAATTGATATAATCATATGATTTTTGTCCTTTATTTTGTTTTTCTGATGTATCACATTGATGGATTTGCAGATGTTGAACCATCCTTGTGCCCCGGGGTTAAACCCCACTTGGTCATGATGAATAATCTGTTTAATGCATTGTTGTATTCGATTTGCTAGAATTTTATTTAGGATTTTTGCATCTGTATTCATCAGAGATATTGGTCTGTAGTTTTCTATTTTTGTGTTGTCCTTACTAGTTTTTGGTATCAGGGTAATGTTGGCCTTATAAAATGAGTTAGGGAATACTGTCTCTTCTTCAATTTTTTGGAAGAGTTTGTGCAGGATTGGTATTAGATCCTCTTTGAAGGTTTAGTAGAATTCACTAGTGAAGCCATCTGGTCTCAGACTTTTGCTTTTGGGAAAGTTTTGGATGACTGATTCAATTTTGTTACTGGTGATCAATCCGTTTAGATTTTCCAGTTCCTCATGGTTCAGCCTAGGAAGGCTCTATGTTTCTAAGAACTTGTCCACATCTTCTACGTTGTTGAATTTGGTGGCATATAGTCCTTCATAGTATTCTTGGATGATCCTTTGTATTTCTGTGGTATCCGTGATAACTTCCCCTTTTTCATTTCTGATTTTGTTTATTAGTGTCTTCTGTCTTTTTATCTTAGTGAGTCTAGCCAAGGGTTTGTCAATTTTGTTAATGTATTCAAAGCACCAGCTCTTTGTCACATTAATTGTTTCTATTGTTTTTTTGTTCTCTATTTCATTTCTTTCTGCTCTGATTTTTATTATTTCCTTTCTCTGCTGACCTTGGTTTTCATTTGTTCTTCTTTTTCTAGTTCTTTAAGGTGTTACTTGATCTTGTTTATTTATGATTTTTCCTGTTTTTGAGATAGGCTGCAATGATATAAATTTGCCTTTTAAAACTGCTTTTGCTGCATCCCGAAAATTTTGGTAGGAAGTATTTTCATTCTCAATGTTTCCTTGTGTCTTTGATCTCTAATTTCTTCTTTGATATGTTATTTAAGAGTATGCTGTTTAATCTCCATGTATTTGTGGTTTTTCTGCTTTCTTTTTGCAGTTGACATTCAATTTCAAAGCCTTGTGATCAGAGAATATGCTTGGTATGATTTCAATCTTCTTAAACTTGCTGAGGCTAGTTTTATGTCCCAATATATGGTCTATCCTTGAGAATGTTCCATGTACACTAGAAAAAACTGTGTAGTGTGATGTTTTAGTATTAAGTGCTCTATCAATGTCAATTATGTCCATTTCATCTAATGTGTTGTTTAAGGCTGCTTTTCGTTATTTATTTTCTGTTGGACAGCTAATATCCATAGCTGTCAATGATGTATTTAAGTCCCCTAGTATAATTGCATTTTGGTCAATTTCTCCCTTTAGTTCGGTTAGTAATTGCTTGGTATATTTCATTGCTCCCTGATTGGGGGCATAAATATTGATGACTGTTATGTCTTCTTGTTTTATAGTCCCCTTTATTGTTATGAAATGTCCATCTTTGTCTCTTGTTATCTTTTTCACCCTGAAGTCTGTCTCATCTGATATCATTATGGCTACACCTGATTTTCTGCAACAGGTTGATAGGAAGAGGTCTTTCTTTTGTTTTCCAGTACGTGTTTGTAGAATGTTTTATTTTCTCTCCAACTGCACCCTTTTTGTCTCTCTCACACTGTAGTGTTAGGTTTTCTCTGCACTATTCCAGCTTCTCACACAATGGTGGTATTCCCTGCAAGGGGTGCTTCACCTCTGTTAACTGTTCCCTTGTGTCATATGGCACAACCAGCGTGTGTGTTTGTGGATAGCTTTTGAAGTTCCAAAGCTCATCCTGCACCAGATTCAGAGCCTATGTGTTTCAGCAGTTCTGTTTACACCTGCAAGGGTCTGCCCAGATAGGTGGGGACAGGGGCGGGGTGAGTTTTGAGAATTGGCCCAGAGCAATGGCAGCGACCACCACCACAGCCTGTCCTGCTTGTACAGCTGCCTCCCCTTTGCCGGAACTAGTTGGGCTGCAAATCTGTGTCTGTGGACCACAGTTCTCAGAGCTGCAATTATTCTGTTCTTTTGGTCTGACACTGCAACTGTGCCACTTCTGGCACTTGGCAGGTGGAGGCAGGGCGAGCTCTGGGAGGGTAGGATGGGCATGGCCAATCTCCTTGCCTAAGGCTTCCATTCTCTGAGGTAGCACGGGCTTAAACAACCGTTTTCAGCCTTCTTCCCTTTGTCTTTTCTCCAAGGTCTCTGCCGTGAGCATTGGGTTCAGCCGTAGTATATGCTGTCCCCTCAGCCCTGTGGGCCACAAACTGAGCCGTAGCAGTCTGAGTTCTTCCCTCTTCCACATCTGCTGTAGTTCATGGATGCAGTGAGCTTGGAGCACTGAGCTAGGTCTGCGTCCTGAGCCCACACGGCTCCGTCTCCACACTTCTCCTTTCCCTCCTCCTCTGCTCATGCAGTTTGCCCACCTTTAGGTGAATTCAGTAGTGAGCCCCTTCGTCTTGCCTGTCTGCTGTGCAGGGCATCCTTTGTGGAGTTATAGTTGTTCGATTTGTTTTAAATTCCAGGGGAGATTTCCAGAGGCTCACTTCATATCACAATTTTGATGACGTCACCATTTCTAACTGTTAATGGAGAAATTTAACATTATTTGTTTTATAATCTTCTAGTGAGGCTTATGATTTGCATGACAGATTGTATAGGGCTCTGTAGTTTGCCAGCTTTCTTCATTAATGCTTTCCATCTTCTCTCAGTATACCACCTTTCACACAGAATCTTAACATTTCTTTGTGAATGGTTTTTATTGAAGTCTCACCTAACCTGGTCCCTTGCAGTGTATGCTGGGACAGCAGAGACCTAAGTTGGCTCCTGGTGAGTTTACTGATGATGTTGATTGCATGCTTGTACTTTTTTAAAAAAAAATTTTGGTAAAATACACATAAGATAAAAATAACTGTATTAACCCTTTTAGGAATACAGCTCAGTGCCATTAATTACATAAACAGTGTTTTGCTACCATCACTTTCATCAATCCACAGAGCTCCTTTCTTGCAAAACTGAAGCTCTGTACCCATTAAACAACAACTCCTCTTTCCTCTCTTCCTCAGCCCCTGGCAACTGCTATTCAGCTTTCTGTCTTTACAAATTTGACTACTCTAATTGCCACATATAAGTGGAATCACACAGTGTTTGTTGTTTTGTGACTGTCTTATTTCAGTTAGTATAATACCCTCAAGGTTCATCAATATTGTAGCATATACCAGAATTTCCATTGTATGTATGGACCCCATTTTATTTATCCAGTCATCTGTTGATGGACACTTGGGTTACTTCTACCTTTTGGCTATTGTGAATACTACTGCTATAAATATGGATGTACAAATATCTCCTCAAGACTCTGCCTTCATTTTTTGGGGGTTTGTACCCAGAAGTGAGATTGTGGAATCATGTGGTTGTTCTATTTTTAAGTGTTTAAGGTACCACCACACTATTTTACAAACTGGCTGTACTGTTTTACATTCTACCAACAGTGCACAAGGGTTGCAATTTCTCCACATCTCTAACACTTATATATATTTTTTATAGTAACCATCCTAATAGGTGTGAAGTAGTACTTCATTGCAGTTTTGATTTGCATTTTTCTGTTGATTAAGGTGTTGAGTATTTCATGTGATGATTGGCCATTTGTATGTCTTCTCTGGAGGAATGCCTATTCAGGTTCTTTGTATATTGTTGAATTGGATTTGTTTCATTGTTGTTGAGTTGTAGGAATTCTTTATATGTTCTGGATCCTTTATCAGATATATGATTTGCGAATATTGTCTTCTATTCAGTGGGTTGCCTTTTTACCTGTTAATTATGCCTTTAACGTACAGAAGTTTTTAATTTTAATGTAGTCCAATTTATCTATTATTTATTTTCCTGTTTGGCTTTGGATGTTACGTCAAAGAAATCATGGCCAAATACAAGGTTATGGAAGTTTTCTCCTATGTTTTCTTCTAAGAGTTTTATAATTTTAGGTCTTACATTTAAGTCTTAGATCTATTTTATGTAGTATCTGTTTTTACCTTTCCCTAGAGAGGGAACTTCTTGAGCATAGACTATGACTGTTTGTCTTTTTATTCTGAGCACTTAGCATATATCTGGCCCATAATAGATGCTCAGTAAATTATAGTTGAGTGAAACTTATGAGAAATAATGAGAATACACCAAAGCATATATTTATAGTGCTTTTCCATTCCCATAATAATTATAGGGGACTGCCTTGGGAATCCATAAAGAAATTTCTGAATTTAAAAAGTAATAGTGGTTTCAAGGGCTTTTTGACATTTTATTTATTTACTTTTTTTTCTGAGGATGTTTAATGGAATATTGGAATATTTGTGATAATAATTGTGCTCTTATCACACTTAACCTTGAGTGCTTTTATCATGGTATTTGTGTACAGTTAGCTACATATCCATACAAATGGTTATGCAAGAAGATTGTTTCTGCCATCCACACAGGTTCCCTAAACCCTGGATTACCCAGTGGAGGAGGTGAACACTAGATCAAGAGCTGGCCCAGTTAGGTCCCTGAACTTGGACAAGTTATTTCATACGTCTGAGCATACCTCAGAGTCTTCATTTATAAAATGAAAGCACTAATTCTAAAATTATAAAATTGTAGATCATAGTGATAGGACAATTCAAATATGACTAGAAATTCAACCACTCATGGGAAGAAACAAAGACAAGATTCACCACAATCTGGCCTCTTACAGAGACCCTTCCTATCCCAAAAATGATTGGAGAGCCAGGTAAAGAGAAGACTTCAAATACCCAGTATTTGAAGTTATGTTCCTGCTCATGCCACATTTGCTGGCAGGGAGGGAGTGAATTGAAAACAAAATTATTGTTGTTGTTATTATTGAATCAAGGGCATCTTCTCCACATTTCAGCCATTCCAGAAATAATTGTCTTGTGCTAGGGTATGTGTTTTGCACAACCAGTTTAAAAGATAAGGAGTTCTTGGTTACACTATTAGTTACAACTTCAAGTAGCACCCCACCCTCGAAATCCCATACATCCCACACATTTCCATCCCACATGTTTTAGTCATTTTTGAGAGACAGTTACAGCTACAGTCTCCCTGATGGACACCTTTGCAAAAGGTAGCCTGTGGTATACTAGCATTTGATTCTGAGGTCTCCATCTGACATGGCCACTACTGGCACTTTCTGAGACTCGGAATTGAGTCATCTTTATGGTACCAATCAAACAACAAGGACTAACTATCGCATCAGGGAAATCTTGGTTGTGACCTCTACTCTTTCTATCTGAGTGAGGTTTGATAAGCAACTTACCCTCACTGGGAATGGGTTTCTACAAGTATGAAATAGTGAAGATTTTATCTACTGTTTTATATAGAGAATTGGGTTGTTGAAAGAGGGAGAAGTAGAAGGATTTAACTTTTACTGAGCACCTTCTATGTGCTAGGTACTGTGCTTGCTGTATAGATAATCTATCTTGGTTAATGCCCAAATAGTTCTATGAAAGAATCATTGTTAGACTCATTTTAGGATGTGAAAGTTGATTCTCAGAGAGGTTAAGTAACTTGTTCAGAGTCACATAGCTTATACATAGTAAAATCAGGAGTCCAAGGAAATATGCTAGGTTTAAAGCCAGCACTTTTTTCCTCCACATCATTAGACCTTGACATGATACAAAGTAAATGTGCTCTGCACTGATGGGGACCCCTTCCCACTTCCTTCCACCGCTAACATTGCTACTTTACTTCTTTCGGGCACCTGAGAAAGAGAGTTCTCAATCTCTGAGTCTTCTAGCTTTACCTTTGCTGAAGAACAGATACTACCTATTTCCCCCCGAATCCACATTTTCCAGAGAAAGATGGATATTTTGGTCAAATTTGAGGGACAAAAAATTATCCCAAAGTTAAAGATTCAAGCACAAGTGAGCCTTCATCTAATCATTATCCTGCATTGTGGTTATTTCTTTTTCTCTCTTTTCATTTTTCTAAACATTTTTTTTTTCCAAAAACTTGTCACTGGGGGCCCTGGTGAGTGTGAAGGTGTCCAGATTCCTATTCTGGGGCCCTAGATTCACAAAAGGTCAAGGTGATCTCCAGTTTGCATCTGGCTTATATCGTGCTAGAGGAGCAATGAGGTCTCCTGAGAGAGCCAGGAAAGATTTGCCTCCTGCAGAGGTTTGGACAAGCCCAGCTACTCTCCGTGACTTCTTAAGGGCAAACCTGCTTGTCTGCCATCCGCAGCCTCTTCACATGTTTCCAACGGGGTGACTGAGGGCAGAGGGCCTCCAGAAAGCCTGTTACCCCCACCACTCCTCGGGCTCCCGAAAGCCTGTTACCCCCACCACTCCTCGGGCTCCTGAAAGCCTGTTACCCCCACCACTCCTCGGGCTCCAGAAAGTCTGTTATCCCCACCACTCCTCGGGCTCCCGAAAGCCTGTTACCCCCACCACTCCTCGGGTTCCCGAAAGCCTGTTACCCCCACCACTCCTCGGGCTCCAGAAAGCCTGTTACCCCCACCACTCCTCGGGCTCCCGAAAGCCTGTTACCCCCACCACTCCTCGGGCTCCAGAAAGCCTGTTACCCCCACCACTCCTCGGGCTCCAGAAAGCCTGTTACCCCCACCACTCCTCGGGCTCCAGAAAGTCTGTTATCCCCACCACTCCTCGGGCTCCAGAAAGCCTGTTACTCCCACCACTCCTCGGGTTCCCGAAAGCCTGTTACCCCCACCACTCCTCGGGCTCCAGAAAGCCTGTTACCCCCACCACTCCTCGGGCTCCCGAAAGCCTGTTACCCCCACCACTCCTCGGGCTCCAGAAAGCCTGTTACCCCCACCACTCCTCGGGCTCCAGAAAGCCTGTTACCCCCACCACTCCTCGGGCTCCAGAAAGCTTGTTACCCCCACCACTCCTCAGGCTCCCCAAAGCCTGTTACCCCCACCACTCCTCAGGCTCTCGAAAGCCTGTTGTCCCCCACCACTCCTCGGGCTCCAGAAAGCCTGTTACCCCCACCACTCCTCGGGCTCCCGAAAGCAGCCCCTAGGTTCACACATAAGACTTCCTTTGAGGGGAGGTCAAGAGGTTGTCTCTCCCAGATTGAGGGTAGGTGCCCTTTTCCTTCCCTCTGAGGCAGATTGCTTGTTCCTTCCTTCTAAATAAGCATTTAATTCAAGCTTTATAATGCATGACTCAAATTTGTCCCACTGGAACTAAGCTGATCTGAATTAGTTTATTGATTGCTGAGCTGCAAACACCTAGTAGGTGCTCAGTAAATAAAGATTATGTCTGGTTATGATCTGTTTGGGAATCTAGGAAAGATACACAGTCAGATTGGTTTCATCATTGAAATGTAATAGTAATACTGATAATATTAGATTGTCAGATAATTTAAAAGTCATTTCTCAAGCGCAACAACATGCACATCATAGGAATACCAGAAGGTGAAGAGAGGAAACAAGGGATTGAGAACATATTTGAAGTAATAATGTCTGAAAACTTCCCTAACCTGATAAGGGAAACCAACATACAAGCCCAGGAAGTGCTGAGAGTTCCAACCAGGATAAACCCAAACAGGTCCACACCAAGACACATTCTAATTAAAATGGCAAAGGTTAAAGACAAAGAGAGAATCCTAAAAGCAGCAAGAGAAAGACAGAGGGTTACATACAAGGGAACTCCCATAAGACTATCAAATGATTTTTCTGCAGAAACATTGCAGGCCAGGAGGGAGTGGCAGGAGATACTCAAAATGATGGAAATAAAGGCCTAAAACCTAGATTGCTTTATCCAGCAAGGCTATCATTTAACGTTGATGGAGAGATAAAGAGCTTCCCAGAAAAGAATAAACTAAAGGAATTTATTACCACCGAGCCAGCATTGCAAGAAATATTAAAAGGACTTCTGTAAATAGAAGAAAGATGAAAACAAAATAACTAGATATTTAAAAATGGCAATAACTATGTACCTATCAATAATTACTTTAAATGTAAACGGATTAAATGCTCCAATCAAGAGACATAGGGTGGCTGAGTGGATAAGAAAGCAAGACCCTTGCATATGCTGTATACAAGAGACTCTCCTCAGATCAAAAGACACACACAGGCTGAAAGTGAAGGGTTGGAGTAAGATATTTCATGCAAATGGAAATGAGAAAAAAGCTGGAATTGCAATACTTATATCTGACAAAATAGACTTTAAAATGAAGAACATATTAGAAGACAAAGATGAGCACTATATAATAATAAAGGGATTGATCCGACAAGAGGACATAACCCTAGTAAACATCCATGCACCCAACATAGGAGCACCTAAATATATAAAACAGATATTGGCTGACATAAAGACAGAGATCAACAGTAACAGTATCATAGTAGGGGACTTCAACACACCTCTGACAGCAAGGGACAGGTCTTCCAGACAGAAAATCAATATGGAAACAACAGCCTTAAATGATACATTGGACCACTTGGATTTAATCGATATTTTCAGAACATTTCACCCCAATGTTGCAGAATACACATTCTTCTCAAGCACACATGGGACATTTTCCAAGATAGACCATATGTTAGGCCACAAAACAAGTCTTGATAAATTTAAGAAAATTGAAATCATACCAATTGTCTTCTCTGACCACAGTGCTATGAAATTAGAAATGAACTACAGGAAAAAAACTGGAAGACACACAAATTCATGGAGGCTGAATAACGTGTTACTAAATAATGAATGGGTCAAGCAGGAGATCAAGGAAGAAATCAAAAGATATCTTGAGACAAACAAAAATGAAAACATGACAACCCAAAATCTATGGAATGCCGCGAAAGCAGTCCTAAGAGGAAAATTTGCATTGCAGGCATACCTACAGAAACAAGAAACATCACTAATCAACAGTTTATCTTCACACTTAAGGGATCTGGAAAAAAACCAACAAAATGAGTCCAAAGGGAGTACAAGGAAGGAGATAATAAAGATCAGAGTGGAAAGAAATGAAATAGAAACCAGAAAAACAATACAAAAGATCAATGTATCCAAGAGTTGGTTCTTAGAGAAGATAAACAAAATTGACAAACCTTTAGCCAGATTCATTAAAAAAAGAGAGAGAGGACCTAAATTAATAAAATCAGAAGTGAAAGAGGAGAAGTGAAAACAGACACCGCAGAAATACAAATATTTTAAGAAATTACTATGAGCAACTATATGCCAACAAATTTGACAATCTGGAAGAAATGGACAATTTTCTAGAGGCGTACAACCTTCCAAGGCTAACTCAAGGAGAAACAGAAAACCTGAATAGACTGATTACCACCAGGGAAATTGAATCAAGGTAGAAATCAACAATCTCCCAACAAACAAAAGCCCTGGACCAGATGGCTTTACAGGTGAATTTTACAAAATGTTCACCTGAAATCTATGTAATTTTACTAACAATTGTCACCCCAATAAATTTAATTAAAAAATAAATGTTCAAAAAAGAATTATCACCTATTCTCCTCAAGCTCTTCCAAAAAATCCAGAGGGAGGGAAGTCTCCCAAACACTTTTTACGAAGCCACTATCACCCTGATCCCCAAATCAGACAAAGACACCACAGAAAAAGAAAACTACAGGCCGATATCGCTAATGAACATAGATGCAAAAATCCTCAAGAAAATATTAGCGAAAGGAATTCACCAATACATTAAAAAGATCATGCACCATGATCAAGTGGGATTCATCCCTGTTATGCCAGGGTGGTTCAACATCCATAAATCAATTAATGTGATACACCACATTAATAAAATGAAGAATAAAAATCACATTATCAAATCAATAGATGCAGAAAAGCATTTGATAAAATCCAGCAGCCATTTATGATAAAAACCCTTAAGAAAGTGGGAATAGAGGGATCATCTCTCAACATAATAAAGGCCATATATGATAAACCCACAGCTAACATCATACTCAATGGGGAAAAGCGAAAACCATTCCCCTTAAAATCAGGAACAAGGCAAGGTTGCTCACTTTCTCCACCTCTATTCAACATAGAGTAAGATTTTTACTGATATATCCTCTCGTGGGAGGGAAGTATGAGAAAAAATAAACATGTGGGATCACATCAAACTAAAAAGTTTTTTCACAGTAAAGGAAACCATCAATGAAACAAAAAGGGATCCTACTGAATGGGAAAAGATGTTTGCCAATGATATATCTGATAAGGGGTTAATATCCCAAATTTATAAAAAACTCACTCAACTCAACTCCAAAAAACCCAAACAACCCAATTAAAAAATGGGCAGATAACATGAAGAGACATTTTTCTAAAAAGGACATACAGATGGCAAACAGACATACGAAGAAATGCTCAACCTCACTAACCATCAGAGAAATGCAAATAAAAACCACAATGAGATACCACCTCTCCCCAGTCAAAATGGCTATCATCAATAAATCAGCAAACAACAAGTGCTGGTGCGGATGTGGAGAAAAGGGAACGCTTGTGCACTGTTGATGGTTTTGCAGATTGGTGCAGCCACTATGGAAAACAGTATGGAGGTATCTCAGAAATCTGAAAATGGAACTACCTTATGATCCAGCAATTCCACTCCTAGGTATCTATCCGGAGAAATCCAAAACTCTAATTCAAAAATCTTTATGCACTCCTATGTTTATTGCAGCACTATACACAAGAGCCAAGACATGGAAACAACCAAAATGCCCATCGGTAGATGACTGGATTAAGAAACTGTGGTACATTTATACAATGGAGTATTACGCAGCCATAAAGAAGAAAGAAATTTTACCATTTGCAACAACATGGATGGACCTAGAGAACATTATGTTAAGTAAAATAAGTCAGACAGAGAAAGACAAATACCATATGATCTCACTTATATGTGGAATCTAAAGAAAAGAATAAGTGAATGAACTAATCAGAAACAGTTTTGGAGACATAGAGGAAAAACTGAGGGTTGCTAGATGGGCGGGGGGGGGATAAGGGGGAAGGTGAGGGGATTAGAAAGCAGTCAGTAACCACAAGATGGCCACGGGGTTTTGAAAATTAATTTGGGGAACATAATCAATAATGTAAAAATTTTGTAGGGTATTCAATGGACACATGTCCCATTTGGGAGACCACCTCAGGGATGATGTAGATGCTTGATCACTGCACTGTACACCTGAAGCTGAACAATAATGAATGCCAACTATAATTATATATATATATACAAGAAGTGGAGTACAGCATTAGGAATAGAGACAGTGGAAATGTAATGGCTGTGTGTGATGCCAGAGGGGTAGTGGATGGGGGAGAGGGGATCACACAGTGTGAGGGATATAAATGAGAAACGTCTAAGTATCACTTTGTCTTGTGCACCTGAAACTAATATATATATGTGTATATATGTATATACATATATATACATATATATATATGTATATATATGTATATATATGTATATATATGTGTGTATATATATATATATATATGTGTGTGTGTGTGTATATATGTCATTTCTGTTTAGTGGTGGGAGGTAGATATTTTCTTTTCCCTCTTTCCCCAAATCATATTTTCCTTCTTAATTATCTTTAGGAGTAGTAAATAGTGAAATTGATTTGTTTTCTCTAAGCATCCTGCTTAAGACGGGTGGTCAGAGCCTGCTGTTTGACAAAGGCAGCTCTCGAGGGGTGTAATCTTCCTTCCCTCCTTCCCTCTTCCTTTCTTCCCTCTTCTTTTTTATTTATTTATTTTTTTTGTACATAAAATGGAGATATAGATCATTTTTGAAAATGGTATTATTAATGGTAACCTGTGAGGGCATGACTGAAAAAAATCTAATTTAAAAGAACTGATCCTCTCTTCCTTTGAACTAATGGTTCTGCAGGTTTATAATTCCACTTGTTCCTAATTCCACTAATATTTTTGAAGACCTTACTAAATTCCTGGTCTGAATACAGTGGGATGAATCCAACCCCATGGAAACTTCAGTTTAGCAAGGGAGATAGGCCATTGGAATTATACGATAAAACTACCTGTGTATTGATGGATTGATGGCCAATTTGAGTTTTGGAGAAGGGAAAGGGATAAATAAATATCAGTTACTCCAATTGTGGGTATGATGTCATAAACTCATACATATTTTAGTTGTCTTTCCCAAACCATACAAGATAAAGTGGCATGATTCCCATGTTAAGGATGAGGAAATGGAACCTCAAAGACATTGAATAATTTGGTAGACTGGTTGCAGAGCTAAGACCCAGGTGACACAACTAATACTTGGAAATTCACTATAATTTGAATCCAGCACTGGATCTGACAACCCATAGATTCTATCCTATTCCATTTATACAGAAGAGCAGCTATAATACAGGCAGATAATTCTGCATAGACAACCATTTTAGATATGCAATTCTCCAAAGTGATTTTTTTTTAAGGGGAATGCATGTAAAGATAATTTAGCAGCTAATTGCTAATTTTCCCTTTCAGTTTAGATTGTTTCAGAGTGTGTGGTGACTTTAAACTATGGGTTTCAATTATTTTAGCTGGAGTGCTCTACCTCTTTCTGCCTGTGGCATTCCCATTAGGATGCTTCCTGCTCATTGAAATGCTTTGGCATTGTCTCTCCTCTGCTAGTAAGATCACAAATGGATGCTCCAAACTTCCCTTTTCCCCAGTGGAGTACACAAACAGCAAGCAGACAGACACTATGTAAGAGGCTGCAACTCAGGGCCCATAATATTGTGGTAGAAAGTAGAAAATACAACAGCCAGTGCTGGGCGCAGGATAATAGCATAATAAGATAAGTGTGAGTCAGGAGGCAGTAATGGCCCTGGAAATGTAGAAATTCTGGGAAAGTAGGGCAGTATGAAAGCGGAGACACCATCTGTGGGATCCAGGCAGTTCTGAGAGACTCTGAATGACACAATATGGAGATCTGTTATACAACACAACAAATAGTAGTAGTCATCTAGCTTTACAATTGTCAGATGCTTTTTGTTTGAAATGACAACTTCCTGGCCATGAATACCAGTGTAACCATGGTGATAAATGGCAAGGTTATAAATCACCTCTTCCTCCAGCCAATTAAAATTGCAAAAAGTGAGACTAAAAAAGTAAATCAATGCCTCCTTTCCTCCCTACATGGACTCATTCCCTTAACCAGCAGTGGGCACTGCACATGCCCTCATGCCATCTTTTTACTTATAAACCGCTATCTCAATAAACAGCGATATCAGAAGGAATTGAGACAGAAACTAAGCTTTACTGAGTGAGTGCTTATATGTACCAGGCACAATGCTTAGCTTTTTGTGTATATCATCTTAAACCACTTCTAGTTTGGTAGCATTGTTCTTATTTTAAAGTAGGAAAGACTAAGGCTCAGAGAAGGTAAATGACTTGCTCAACTTCACCCCGTGGTGGAGTCAGGATTCTCATTCGGATCTGGTGACTCCTAGGTTCCTGCTTGTTGCCAGAAGCGGAACAATTCGTGTGTGAATTACAACTCCTCACCTGAGATCTTTTTCTAAATAGCCAGTAGCCATGAAAATTTCTTTTGACATGAAATGCTTCTCTTTAAGTCTCTGGAAACCTGATATCAACTAACCCAAACTTCCAAATAACTGAAATGATTCTTCTGTGTTCCAGTTTTAGGTGAAAGAGACAAAAAAGTGGCAACATACTTAGTTTAGGAATTTACACATAGCATTAACTTCTCGGATATACATTTGTCACAGTACAATTTTTTTTAGCTCTATAATCTACACCTTTTAATTTATTGAACTATGCTGAAGTTTCGGATGATGACCCAGAGGAGTGGCAAGGACCTAAATTATTAAAGACAACCAAGGAAGGACATAGAAGAAACAGTACTGATTTTGAAAGTCTCAAGAACATGAGCTTGAATCCCAATGCAACCGCATAGGTCATGTCTCTATACAAATTGATTACTGTAACTTTAGTTTCATAAACTGGAAGGCAGATGTGTATTACCTTAAAAAGTGGTTCTGAGAAGTCGATGAGATAACTGTATGTAAATCACCTACCACAGGAAGTGATACATTGTACCTGCTAAGCAAATCCTACTTTTCTTTATAAGGCAGAAAAGTAATTTTCAACCACAAGTAAAATAAAGTGGATATTGCTCGTTTAGAATTTTCCACTTTACCATTAGTGCAGCATCTATGAAATGGGTCAAGAGGGTTGGGGAGACACAGACCATTTGACTAGGCAGAAGAACTCTGGAAGTGTGCTCCCAATATGGAATTTACATCCTGACAATCAGTTCTCTGCCTCCTACATTACTGTTGCTTCTATCAGTGTAGGTTCTCACAATGACATGTCATATATTGAATAACAACAAATATGAAGCATGATAAAAAAATACAGTGAATGTTTAAATAAAAAAAATTATTCCAGTAAAAGACACATTGTCATTAATTCTCATCAAAATACTTCCCTTCACTTTGAACACACTTATCCCATTGTTCTTGCCACTTTCTGAAACAGTTCAGAAGTCCTCTTTCGTATCTTTAGTTGCGCTGTTGTGGCTGCCCGGATGTCCTGAATCAATTAAAAATGTTTACCTTTCATGGTCATTTTGACTTTGGGGAAGAGCCAAAGTCGCACCATGTTAGATCTGGTGAATAAGGTGTATAAGGTGGACACACTATAATGTTTCTATTTGACAGAAATTACTGCGCCAGAAGTGATGTGTGACACGAAGCATTGTGTTGTGATTGCAAGATATGGTGAATGCTGCTGCCAAGTGCCATTAAAAAGAAGAGCAATGATCTTCGATATGGGAAGTGGTGCACAAACCTTAGTAACAGTGTGTGACAAGTTTCAACTTGTTCAGTGCAGTCAGTCGGTTGTGAGTGACAGTTGAGAGAAGGTGTGTTTTAAAGTGTGCCGTAAATCATCCTCCATCATGACAATGTTCTGTGCCATACATTGCTTCTCGTACAGTAATTTCTGTCAAATAAAAACTTTATGCTGTGTCCTCATCCATCTTATTCACCGGATCTGGCACCATGTGACTTCTGGCTCTCCCACAAAGTCAAAATGATTCAGCAGTCACAAGAGCGCAACTAAAGACACTCATGAAAGAGGACTCCCAGAACTGATTCAGAAAGTGGCAAGAACAATGGGATGTATGTTCAAAGTGAGGGAAAGTATTTTGATGGAGATTAATGGCAATGTGTCTTTTACTGTAATAATTTTTTTTTAATTTAAACATTCACCATATTATTTGATCACACCTCATATGTTGAAGTTTGAGCAACCCACAGAATTCACCAGTTTATTGCTTTAATTCACCAAACCAACTTTCTTTAAGTAGATTTAACCAAGGGAAGCAAATGATGTAGGTCTAGGATCAACTCTCCATGCCTTTTGCATTTCCCTTTAATCGATTGCTCTATTCTTCTACCCTCTTCCCAAATAGCTTGACACCTTTAGTTTTGTCCATGTTCTTATAAATCTAGGTAGATCAAGTGCACACAAGTGACCGCAACATGATGAACACCATAAGGAAGATAAAGGCCTTGAGAAACACATTTAGTTGTATTTACAAATGAGCCTTCTGTGGGCCTATGTATCATTGGAGTGAAGACCACTGTCTGTTTTATAGTGAGGCAGACCTTGGTTTGAGTCCTGGATTTGTCACTTACTATCCTGTGAGACTGGGAAAGTGTCTTAACATCTCTAAGCCTTAGTTTCCAGTAAAATGTACCTGGCTCGTGTAATATATTCTCAAAAAATTTATCATTGAATAAAATTTGCTTTTGGTTTATCCTAGTGTTAATAACTTTATTTAGCTACCTCCCTATGTCTTCTGAGACTGAGGTGCAGTTAATTCCCATCATTCTAAAAGTAGTTCATATCCTCAGTGTTTTCTCCTTGAATTGGATAGATCAGCACTGAGCTATGTGGGGGATCATAGATGAAGACAACACAATACTGGAGTAGCACCCGTGGCTCCTGCTGTTTCACTCCCTGACTCTCTTCCTCATTCAATGGGAGGAGTGTCACAATGATAATGTCAACATAGCAGATATAGGGCTTCCATCAAGAGCCCTGAGCACGGAGACCATTTTATTTTATAAAATTTGCTATTATTTTTTCTTACTGCAGACACTACTCTTTAGCATTACTGATCTCCTCGGTCTACTAAGCCGCATCAGATGTCTTTGACCCTGGTTTGCACCAGGAGCAGTTGAGAGGCTGCTTGAGACTCTCTGGCACTGTGACTGATTTTAATTCCTCTTTATGTTTGCGTATGCCTTTTTGTTCTACCTTGAAATGGTCTGTGCCATTGCAGGTGGTATCTAAAGTGTGTATCCTTTGTGCCATATTTCTCAATATAGTGAAAACTACTCTCAGGGCCAGACTCCCTTTCCTTTGTGGCTCCTGCTGTCTCAGGGAAGGAAGGGCTCTCAAAGCTTGGGTTTCTGCTCCAGGAAGTTGGGTGATATAGTTGCTGAATGAAATAAGGAGGGGGCTGGAGAATAAATTATTTAATTAGTACATTTAAACAGAAATGACAGGGTGAGATGAGGAGGAAAAGAAGTAGGGATGCCATCTTGTTTTTTTTTGTCTTTTCTTATTAGAGTTTAAAGTTTTCCTGAATTATCTTCTAGACTTTAGAGAGAAAAGAAGTCAGGAGACTTTTTTTCTTTACTTATTTATTTTACCCATTCAAAGAACAAGTAGAAATATTAGTCACCCCAAATTGCTCTTGCTCGTTAAAATGCTGTACTCCAGCTTGTCACATCTCATGAACGCAAACCTGCTTCTTTTTTATTGTGATGCTGCATGATAATCCAAGTCACCTGCCATTTGTGCTGTGTCACAATTATTGCTTCTGGACACTTTGAAGCCCTAAGATTGCTTAGATAGAAGAGTAATATCCCTGGGGAAGGTAGAGAAGCCCTGCTTGAAACATTTAATTTTTATAAGAGAATGATGATAATTTGAATAAGGAACAAATATATTGTAGAGAATTCAGCTTTTGGTCTACAGAGAAATGATCAATAAAAACTCAGTCTCTATGGTGAAATAAATCAAAGAGTAGGGATAATTACTTAAGAAATTTGCTCCAAAATCTCTGCTGAGGAGGAGCTTAATTTGATTGCTTACTTTAAATGTATTGTCCCTTCAATTCATCAACTCTATCAAATTATACTTGTGTAGGCTCAATATCTATCTTTATCTCCATCTCTATCTCTCTGTCAATATCTATGTATCTATGCATCTATCTATCACCGACAATCTCTGTCTCTCTCCATTTCTCTGTATATTTTTTTCCAGGAAGGTGGAGCTAGTGTGATGATCCTCTACCAATAATCTCAATTTTATTCTAAAATCCATTTCAGTCCAGAACTGGCAATATTACCAAAATATTATGGTTCCTAGAAGGTTAAAAACAAATAGTTGACTATCACATCACAACCCTTAGTATAGTTTTCTGTGTATGATATAATCATTTTATGTTTTTGCTGGCATGGCTAACACCAGGCATCCTAGTACATCACACACACTGTGTTTCTTTAACTTGTTCCCATGACAACCTCCAACATTACAAAATTTAAATATGTATCTTTGAATTTGAAGAAATAGTTATAAGATCAAATAAAACCATACTAGCATCAGTCTGTTTCATATAGCATTATGAGATGATTTCCATAATAACAATTATTGGATATAATTTCATGAAATACAATCCTTAATTAATCTTCCCTGGAACAGGAAAATAACTAGGCTTTCATAGGCAAATGGGTAAATGTCCTATTTAGTTATTCCATCATCTCTTGAATGTCTATTTATGCCACTGTCTTAGTCCCATGTATTACGGCACACTTCTGGTAACAAATAGACTTGAAAATATATAAAGATTTTTTAAAAAAATAAAAGTATATTTTCCACTCTTATAATAGTCCAATAAATGTTTTCTAGTCAAAAGTAGCTTTTTCCATATAGTGATTCAGAGACCCAGGTCCTTTCTATCATATAGCTTGACAAGCTCCTGAGCCTGCATCAACCTCTGCATGTAGCTGGCAGCAAGCAAAAGAGAGTATGGCGATGTGGTTTGTTATAAAAGCCTCAAAGTGAAGTACATTTCTGTTCATTTTCTATTGGCTAAAAATTGAGCTTAAAAATGTAGTCCCTGGTGTGGTAGGAGCTTCTCAGTAACAACTTTGTGTTAGAGAAGGAGAATCATCACTTTCAGTAGAGCGCTAGCTAGCTCTGTCACTGTGCTGGTAGATAGAAAGAAGAGGAGGGTATGCTTAAAACACATGAAGGATCCACAGTTTTGGGAGAGAGTCATGTAACATGTACGTGCTTCCGTAAAGGGGTGAGCAGATGCCATGGGGAGTGACTACTTCTGCCTGGCAGAATTGGGGAGGGTTGGTGGTATTGCCTTTATAGTAGCTTTACCTTGGACTAATAAGGAGAACTATCTTATAGTAATTTTAAAATAATAAACTTGCTTGAAAGCATGAGTGTAGGAGTTGGAGGCTAGAGGAGATGGGGATTAAAAAGGAATAATTCAATAATGTAGTTGTCCCTGCTGTTTTTTTAAATAATAAGCCAGTATTTGTCCCTAATTCTCCACTTGTCTTATCACTGACAGGAGAATAAAAGGAACCTAAGATACTGTGTTAAAAATGTCTGACCTTTATGAGACATTTTTAACACAGTATCTTAGGTTCCTTTTAATCTCCTGTCAGTTGTTATCACTGACAGCATGACTTAGCTCCTGTGAAAAATTCAACTTTCATTTCAATCAGGAATGCTATATTATAAGGAAATGTCAGGATGGGAGGATGCTACAAACATTGTGGACACATTGTTTCAGGGTGTCAGTGAAGGACGCTGATATCTGTTCTCTCAACATTACAAGGTCTAAGAAAGCCTGTGTTTTGATCTTCTGGATCCTTCCATAGTCTGAATTGATATTACTTGTCACCTGAATGCTGTCTCACTTCATGGTGACTGCGGTTGTGTTCCAGCCAGATGAATTGTAATGGGCATTTACTCCCCTGAGGTAAGAATGACCAGTAAGTTACCAGTTTACCAAAAGGCACCAACACTTCAGACATAACTTCCATTGGTGGGTGAGGCAATTTATGGATTTGAGGTTGTAATGTTTGAGATCTCTTCATGAAACCAATACCAAAGTGATGTTCTTGCCATGAAAATGACTCGAAAAGTTATAATGACTTAAATACAAGTAAAAGGAAAAAATGGCGGCGTGAGGTGAGCCTCTGTAAAGCTCCCCTGGAATTTACAACTAATCGAACAATAATAACTCCACAAAGGACACTGCACAGCTGACAGGCAAGACGAAGAGGCCCACTACTGAATTCAACTAAAGGTGGGAGAATCGCGAGTTGGGGAGGAGGAAAGGGAGAAGTGCGGAGACGGAGCCGTGCAGGCGCAGGACGCAGACCCAGCTCAGTGCTCCAAGCTGCATCTTGGAACTACCGCAGCTGCGGGAGAGGGAAGAACTCGGACTGCTAGGGCTCCGCTTGTGGCCCACAGGGCTGAGCATATAACATGGCTGAACCCACGGTCACGGCAGAGACCTCAGAGAAAAGACTGAGGAAAGAAGGTTGAGAACAGAAGCCTTAGGCACTGAGACTAGCCGCCCCTCCCTACCCTTCCAGAGCTCTCCCTGCCACCACCTGTGAGGTGCTAGAAGAGGAACAGTAGCAGTGTCAGATCAAAAGAACAGAATATTTGCCATTCTGAGAACTGTGGACCACAGACACAGATTCACAGCCCACCTAGTTCCGGCAAAGGGGAGGGACCTGTGGAAGCAGGACCGGCTGTGGTGGTGGTCGCTGCCATTGCTCTGGGTCACCTCTCAAAACTCACCCCGCCCATGGCCCCACCTAACTGGGAAGATCACTGCAGGAGTAAACAGAACTGCTGAAACATACGAGCTCTAAATCTGGTGCAGGGAGAGCTTTGGAACTTCAAAAGCTCTCCACATACCCACAGAGACACTGCGCCCTGTGACCCAGGCGAACTATTAACAGAGGAGAAGCCTGTCTCTCCGGGAATCACCCTATAGTGTGAGAACCTGGAATATTGCAGAGAAAACATAGCACTACCATGTAAGAGAGAAAAAAAAGGCTGCAGTTGGAGAGAAAATAAAACATTCTAACAACAAGTACTGGAAAACAAAAGAAAGACCTCTTCCTATTAATTTGTTGCAGAAGCCACTTCTCTAGATGTCTATGAAGAGAAATACTAAGTCAGTATTTGCCATGAATAACAAAGGCAACAAGACAGCTCAAAAAGAAAGTGAAAAGTCTCCAGAAAAGGAACTTAAAGATATGGAAATATGTGACTTAAATGACAAGAATTCAAGATTGCAGTTCTGAAAAAACTCAACAAGATGCAAGAAAACACAGAAAGGCAGTTTAATGAACTCAGAAACACGATCAAAGAACAACCTGAGCATTTTACCAAAGAGATTGAAATTTTAAAAAAGAACCAAATAGAATTTCTGGAGATTAAGAACTCAATAGAAGAAATTAAGAATGAAATAACCAGCTTAGGTAGTAGAGTTGACCAGATGGAGGAAAGAATCAGTGACATCGAAGATAGAAACCTGGAAATTACACAGATGGAAGAAGAAAGAGACTTGAGACTTCAAAGAAATGAAAGAAATCTACAAGAACTTTCTGACTCCATCAGAAAGAGCAATATAAGAATAATGGGCATGCCAGAAGGAGAAGAAAGAGCAAAGGGAGCAGAGAATATATTCAAACAAATTGTCGATGAGAACTTCCCAAACTTGTGGACAGAACTGGATCCTCGAATCCAAGAAGCAAATAGAACACCTAATTACCGCAATCCCAACAGGCTTTCTCCAAGGCACATTGTATTGAAGCTGTCTAAAATCAACGACAAAGAAATAATCCTTAAGGCAGCCAGGGAAAAGAAGATGGTAACCTACAAAGGAAAGCCCATTAGATTATCATCAGATATTTCAGCAGAAACTCTACAAGCCAGGAGGGAGTGGAACCAAATATTCAAGCATTGAAAGAGAGAAATTATGAGCCAAAAATAATATATCCAGCAAAGATATCCTTTAGATATGAAGGAGGAATAAAGACCTTTCCAGACATACAGAAGCTGAGTGAATTTTCTAATACACGACCTGTACTACAAGAAATACTAATGGAGGCTATTTGACCACGATCAACAGGGACAATTTGTGGCAACCAAAACATACAAAGGGGGAGATTAAAGGCCTCAACCGGAATATGGGAATGGAGAAAGTAAGCATGCTGAAGAAAATGGAATACTCTAAATATCAAATTTTCTTTTACATAAACTTAAGGGTACCACTCAAAAAAAAAAATCAGGAACTGAAATATATACTGTAATATATACTGTAATAAAAGAAGAAACAGAGGGAAACATCATAGAATACCACCACACAGAAATAATAGACAACAACAAAAAGGCAAAGAAACAATGGAGACACAGCCTTACCAGAAAACTAAAGGTAGAGTGACAGGAAATCCTCACATATCAATAATCACCCTAAATGCAAATGGACTGAACTCACCAATGAAAAGGCACAGAATAGCAAAAAACTAAACCCAACCACATGCTGTCTCCAAGAGAAACATCTGAAATACAAGGACACGCATAGACTCAAAGTGAAAGGGTGGAAATTGACACTCCAAGTAAATGGTATGCAGAGAAAATCAGGTGTAGCCATAATGATATCAGATGAGACAGACTTCAGGGTGAAAAAGATAACAAGAGACAAAGATGGACATTTCATAATGGTGAAGGGGACTGTACAACAAGAAGACATAACAGTCATCAATATTTATGCCTCCAATCAGGGAGCACCGAAATACACCAAGCAACTACTAACAGAACTAAAGGGAGAAATTGACCAAAACACAATTATACTAGGGGACTTAAATACATCATTGACAGCTATGGATAGATCATCCAAACAGAAAATAAATAACGTAATAGCAGCCATAAATGACACATTAGATGAAATGGACATAATTGACATATATAGAACGCTTCATCCTAAAACATCAGATTATACATTCTTTTCTAGTGTACATGGAACATTCTCAAGGATAGACCATATATTGGGACATAAAATCAGCCTCAGCAAATTTAAGAAGATTGAAATAATACCAAGCATATTATCTGATAACAAGGCTTTGAAATTGCATGTGAACTGCAAAAAGAAAGCAGGAAAATACACAAATATATGGCCATTAAACAACATACTTTTAAAGAACGACTGGGTCAAAGAAGAAATTAGAGGAGAGGTCAAAAGATACACAGAAAAAAATGACAATGAAAATACATCCTACTAAAATTTTGGGGATGCAACGAAACAGACTTAAGAGGGAAATTTATATCATTACAGGCCTATCTCAAGAAACAAGAAAAATCCCAAATAAATAACCTCATGTTACACCTTAAAGAACTAGAAAAAGAAGAACAAGTGAAACCCAAGGTCAGCTGAAGAAAGGAAGGAACAAAAATCAGAAGCGAACTAAATGATTTAGAGAACAAAAAGACAATAGAAAAATTTAATGTGAAAACAGCTGGTTCTTTGAAAAGAATAACAAAATTGACAAACCCTTGGCTAGACTCTCTAAGATAAAAAGAGAGAAGATACTAATTAACAAAATCAGAAATGAAAAAGGGGAAGTTATCACAGAAAACACAAAAATACAAATAATCATCCAAGAATACTATGAAGGACTATATGTCACCAAATTCAATAACCTAAAAGAAATGGACAAGTTCTTAGAAACCCATAGCCTTCCAAGGCTGAACCATGAAGAACTGGAAAATCTAAACAGACCGATCACCAGTAACGAAATTGAATCAGTCATCCAAAACCTTCCCAAAAGGAAAAGTCCGGGGCGAGATGGCTTCATTAGTGAATTCTACCCAACCTTCAAAGAGGATCTAATACCAATCCTGCTCAAACTCTTCCTAAAAACTGAAGAAGAGACAGTACTCCCTAACTCATTTTATGAGGCCAACATTACCCTGATACCAAAACCTGATAAGGACAGCACACAAAAAAACAAACTACAGACCAATATCTCTGATGAATACAGATGCAAAAATCCTAAACAAAATTCTAGCAAATCGAATACAACAATGCATTAAAAAGATTATTCGTCACGACCAAGAGGGGTTCATCCCCAGGGCACAAGGATTATTCAACATCCGCAAATCCATCAATGTGAGACATCACATAAACAAAATAAAGGACAAAAATCATATGATTATACCAATTGATGCAGATAAAGCATTTGACAAGATAAAACAGCGATTTATTATTAAAACACTTAATAAAATAGGTATAGAAGGAAAATACCTTAACATAATAAAGGCCATATATGACAAGTCCTCAGGCTAATCTCATAATTAATGGTGAAAAACTGTAGTCCTTTGCTCTATGTTCAGGAACACGACAGGGCTGTCCCCTATCACCTCTGTTTTTCAACATAGTGTTGGAAGTCCTTGCCAGAGCAATCAGGCAAGGGAAAGAAATAAAAGGCATCCAAACTGGGAATGAAGAAGTTAAATTATCACTCTTTGCAGATGACATGATGCTATATATAGAAAACCCTGCAGACTCCACCAAAAAGCTTTTAGACACAATGAACGAATACAGTAAAGTTGCTGGCTACAAAATCAATGTACAAAAGTCAGCTGCATTCCTATATACTAACAATGAAATCTCAGAAAAAGAAATACAAAAAACAATTCCTTTTGTAATTGTAGCAAAAAGAATGAAATATCTAGGAAAAAACTTAACCAAGGATGTGAAAGACCCATATGCTGAAAACTATAAAACATTTTTGAAAGAAGTTGAAGAAGACACAAAAAAATGGAAAGACATTCCGTTCTCATGGATTGGAAGAATCAACATAGTTAATATGGCCATATTACCCAAAGCAATATACAGAGTTAATGCAATCCTCGTCAAAATCCCATGGCATTTTTTAAAGAAATAGAGCAAAACAATGATCAGATTTGTTTGGAACCAAAAATGACCCCGAATAGCCAAAGCAATCTTAAGAAAAAAAGAATAATAATGGAAGTATCACACTTCCTGACTTTGGCTTGTATTTCAGGGCTACAATAATCAAAACAACATGATATTGGCAGAAAAACAGACACATAGACCAATGGAATAGAATTGAGAACCCAGAAATAAAACCACATAAATATGGACAGACAATTTTTGACAAAGAAGCAAAAAACATACAATGGAGAAAAGACAGCCTCTTCAATAAATGGTGCTGGCAGAATTGGATAACCACGTGCAAAAGAATGAAACTGGACTGCTATCTGTCACCATGTACCAAAATTAATTCAAAATGGATCAAAGACTTAAGCATAAGACCTGACACAATAAACTGCATAGAAGAAAACATAGGTACTAAACTTATGGACCTTGGATTCAAAGAGCATTTTATGAATTTGACTCCAAAGGCAATGGAAGTAAAAGCTAAAATAAATGAATGGGACTATATGAAACTTAAAAGCTTCTGCACAGCAAAAGATACCATCGACAAAATAAAGAGGCAACCAACTGAATGGGAGAAGATTTTTTCAAACAGTGCCTCTGATAAGGGGCTAATATCTAAAATATACGAGGAACTCATGGAACTCAACAACAAAAAAACAAACAACGCAATTGAAAAATGGGCAGAGAACCTGGAGAGACATTTCTCCAAAGAGGACATACAAATGGCAAATAGACATATGAAAAAATGCTCAACATCACTAATCATCAGAGAAATGCAAATCAAAACCACAATGAGATATCACCTCACCCCAGTCAGAATGGCTATCATCAACAAGACAAATAGTAACAAGTGTTGGAGAGGCTGTGGAGAAAAAGGAACCCTCGTACACTGTTGGTGGGAATGCAGACTGGTGCAGCCGTTATGGAAGGCAGTATGGAGGTTCCTCAAAAAATTACAAATAGAATTGCCATATGACCCATCAATCCCTCTCCTGGGTATCTACCCAAAAAATCTGAGAACATTCAGAGATAAAGACACGTGTGCTCCAATGTTCATTGCAGCTTTGGTTACAGTGGCCAAGACATGGAAACAACCAAAATGTCCTTCGATAGATGAATGGATAAAGAAGTTGTGGTATATATACACAATGGAATACTATTCGGCGGTAAGAAAAGATGATATAGGAACATTTGTGACAAAATGGATGGATCTTGAGAGTGTAATGCTGAGTGAAATAAGTCAGACAGAAAAAGCAGAGAACCATGTGATTTCCCTGATATGTGGTATATAAACCAAAAACAACAAAAGAACAAGACAAACAAATGAGAAACAGAAACTAATAGACAGAGATAATAGTTTAGTGGTTACCAGAGGGTAAGGAGGGTGGGGGTTAGGGGGTGGGAGATGAAGGTAAGTGGGATCAAATATATGGTGATGGAAGGAATACTGACTCTGGGTGATGAACACATAATGGGATTTATAGATGATGTAATACAGAATTGTACACCTGAAATCTATGTAATTTTACTTACACTTGTCACCCCAATAAATTTAATGAAAAGAAAAATTATGAATAGAATTACCATATGACCTAGCAATCCCTTTCCTGGGTATCTACCCAAAAAATCTGAAAACATTTAGAGATAAAGACACGTGTGCTCCAATGTTCATTGCAGCTTTGTTTACTGTGGCCAAGACATGGAAACAACCAAAATGTCCTTCGATAGATGAATGGATGAATAAGTTGTGGTGTATATACACAATGGAATACTATTCGGCGGTAAGAAAAGATGATATAGGAACATTTGTGACAACATGGATGGATATTGGGAGTATAATGCTAAGCAAAATAAGTCAGACACAAAAAGCAGAGAACCGTATGATTTCACTGATATGTGGTATATAAACCAAAAACAACAAAAGAACAAGACAAACAAATGAGAAACAGAAACTCATAGACACAGACAATAGTTTAGTGGTTACCACAGGGTAAGGGGGATGGGGGGGGAGGTGAGGGTAAGGGGGATCGAATATATGGTGATGGAAGGAGAACTGACTCTGGGTGGTGAACACACAATGGGATTTATAGATGATGTAATACAGAATTGTACACCTGAAATCTATGTAATTTCACTAACAATTGTCACCATCATAAATTGAAAAAAATACAAATAAAAGAAGGTAGAGAATAATTATTATCAATATTTCAAATGTAGAATTTCTCCAGTGACCTTTATATGAAGGAGTTCAACTAATTTCTCTTACCTAAGACAAAGCAGGAGTTGGATTTGTGTGAAATATTTGTAGAGCTTCTATGGGATGCTAGCCAGCCATAGTACGCATGGCATGAATTCGAGATGGATTTAAAAAAAAAGAGAGACTGCCTTCAAGTGTTTCTAGTTTAGTTTGGGAGAAAGACTAACAGATGTGAAGTAACTGACAAAATATGAATGCAAATGTAGAAACACACAGCAGAAATTGAGGCAGTTAATCAGATAATGGGATCAAAAACCCTTATCTATGAAATACTGCACATTTTAATACATTTTGCCATAGAACAGGTTAGTTTTTTTTAATGCTTTTTAACAAAAAAGAGAGAATGTTATATTTTTGCGTGTTTTTCAGACGTTGGTCCTTTGGTTCTGGCTGTGGCTTTGCTTCTCTTTCACTATAAAATAGTTACTTGACATCCTTGAGTCTTTTTTTCTATAAAACTCTGAATGGATAGCTGAAATGATGTCTTACATATCATAGTTTTCTATACTTCTTGGATTCTAAGGGTATGAACTGAATGTTTGTACTTTTATTATGCTTGCCTTTAATAAACCCCACATTTGATTAATTGCATGATGAAAACTTTAATCAGGATATAACCCCTCTGCTCCCCTCCCTTTTCCTCTAAGCTCTTGTCTTCCTCTTAGCTTATTCTTTATTCTTTACACTTCAAAATTTTCAGGTTCAGTGCTTGGGGTAAAAAAAAAAATGTATTGGGACACTGAACAGAGACATTTGAGGTTCTAGACTTAAATAAATTAAAATGCCTCCCCAGCTCTTCTAGTTTATGTCTGTTATATTGATGGCTTATTTGTTGAACAATTTAATCTTTTTAGTGAAGCTTTATTTTCTCTGTTTTATTGCTGCTGGAATAGGTGACCCAAAATTTCTAATATATATTAGACTCTAAATGATCTACTTCGACTTTGCCCAACAAAGCACACAAGCTAATATTCCACTAAACACACATATTTCTGAATGATGAACTGACACTCTGAGTTAAGCGCTCAGGGCCCAGGCATCATAGGGGACCACAGCAAGGTGTCTGGGTCAGTGAGATTAGAAGGGACCATTATTTCAGCAATTTCTTCTATGTAATGTATAAGAGGCCTTTCCAGCAGGGATGGAACGTTCCAATGATGTCAATAATCATAGAGTAATCTTGTGATATTCCTATGAAAATCCTATGAAGTCATTAAGTTACACAATTTGATAGTTATAAGTGATATTAGAAGTCATTTAGTCTAACTTTCCAACAATTGAAAGGTTTCCACATATGGTATCTTTAATGAAAGGTCATTTAAGCTCTGTGTGGACATTGAATTTATATCAATAATAAGGAAATGCTATCAGATGTCAGCATCCTGGTGGTGCGAGAAGACCCCTTTGTTTCTTTCCTAAAAGATATAATAAATTGGACAATTATAATTCAACAAAGGATTCCCCGCTCAACACACAAACACGTATGAAAGAGACACACATTGAGCCATCTGAAGGTGGGCATATTGGAGCAATCAGATAAGAGGAAGGACAGAGACAGGGGCCACAGACACAGCCTGATATCTGCTATGGCCCCAGCTGATGCCGTAGTGGTTCAGAAGTCTGGTGGCAGCCCTTGCATAGCCGCCTGGAGGGTAGGAGGGGGAAGAACCAGTATTTCGGCCTGGGTAGCTGGTTCCCATTGCAGTTAAACTTGGTGATGGGAGATGTGGCACTGTGATGTGGAAGCCGTAGATTAGTGGCCACCATTACTAACAAAAAAGCAAAGCCACAGACTTCTGAATCCACCTCTCCTGCCCCTCTTTACCCCCACCTTGCTCCCCATGCCTCCTGGCACAATCCAGTAGAGGCAGAATCCAGTAGAAGCAGCAGAGATGCCTCGGATAGCACAGCATGACTGGCAGCCTGTGGTTACAAGGAGGCAGTGACAGGCTTAGAGCCCCATCACCTGACACATCCCACCACCAGGGTGGTGTCCTGAGACTGAGGTGACCAGACACAGAGGGGACACCAACTCCCTAAGGGAATATAGGTCATTTTCCACAACTGAGATGATACCAGACTACCAGGATCCCAGAGATGACAGTAGTGCAGGTAAGAGAAAACAAAAACTTGTATGATAACACCATCTACTGGAAAATAAAAGAAATATCTCTACTTATCTATCTGCTGAATTATTAAATACAAAACAGTACTTAAAAAATTAAAAAGTTCACTACCTCAAATGCCCAGGCTGAGAAACAATCCATCCAATATCATGAATAACCAAGGTAACAAGGTAGCTCACAAAAAAAACGAGAATTTTTGAGAAACCAAACTCAAAGACATGTGGTTTAAATGACAGAGAATTCAAAATTACAGTCATGAAAAAACTCAGAGATACAAGAAAAGCAGTTCAATGAGCTTAGAAATAAAATCAACGAACAAAAGTAGTACTTTACCGAAGAGATTGAAACTACAAAAAAAGCAGCAAACAGAAATTCTGGATCTGAACAACTCAACAAATGAGATGAAGAATGCATTAGAAAGCATTGGAAACAGAGCAGAACACAGGGCAGAGAAATTTAAACAGCTTGAAGATAGAAATCTAGAAAGGACTCAGGTGGAAGAACAGAGTGAATTGAGAATTTTTAAAAAATGAAACACAATGAGAACTATCTGACTCCATTAGAAATGGCAATATAAGAATAATGGGTATACTAGAATGAGAAGAGAGGGAGAAGGGAACAGAGAGCTTATTCAAAGAAATAATCAGAGAAAACTTCCCAAACCCATGGAAAAAGCTGGACACTTGAATTCCAGAAACTAACTGAATGCTTAATTATTTCAATGCAAAGAACCCTTTCTAAGACAAGTTTCTTTCAACAGTTAATGATAAAGAAAGAATTCTCAAGACAACCAAGGGAAAAAGGACTATACCTTACAAAGGAAACCCGATTAGATTATCATCATATTTTTTTTACAGCAAAAACCTTACAAATGAGGAAAGAGTGGAATCAAATATTCAAAATATTGAAAGAGAGAAACCAGCAGTCAAAAATAATATATCAAGAAAAGTTATCCTTTAGCTGTTAAGGAAAACAAATAATTTCCCAGTAAAGTAAAAGCTGAGGGAATTTGCCACTACAAGAACTACATTATAAGAAACATTGAAAGGAGCTCTTCTACATGAAACAAAAGGACACAAGGTTACAAAACTGAATAAGATGACAAACAGATAGACAGAAGCAGGAAATTGTAACTCTGTTTCAGAATAGGGTATTAAACACTTAAATATAACATAAAGATTAAAGGGGGAAAATCATTTATAAAAAGACTATAGCTTCTCCAATTTGGAAATAAATACATAGCATACAAATGCATAATTTGTGATCACAACAAACCAACAAATGAAAAACATAAAGGGGAGGAGAAAAAGGACTGAACTTGTACAGTGAATGAAAATACTGTAAGATGCATTCAGAAGAAAATGAACTATTGTGCGAGGTCTGACTATTAAATTTGTGAACTTGTTGCAAAGATATTGCTAACCTTTTTTTGATATCAGAGGGATTATTCATTATGAATTTGTACGAACTGGACAAACAGTTAACCAAGCTTACTATTTAGAAGTACTGAAAACACTGCATGAAAAAGACAACCTGAACTTTTTGCCAGCAATTCATGGCCCTTGCATCACGACAATGCACCAGCTCACACGGCACTGTCTGTGAGGAAGTTTTTAGCCAGTAAACAAATAACTGTATTGGAACACCCTCCCTATTCACCTGATCTGAGCTTTAATGAGTTCTTTCTTTACCTGAAGATAAAAGAACTATTGAAAGGGAAGCATTTTGATGCCATTCAAGACATCAAGGGTAATACGATGACAGCTGTGATGGCCATTCCAAAAAAGGAGTTCCAAAATTTCTTTGAAGGGTGGACCAGGCACTGGCATCAGTGCATAGCTTCCCAAGGGGAGTATTTCAAAGGTGACCATAGTGATATTCAGCAATGAGATATGTAGCACTTTTCCTAGGATGTGTTCTTGAACTTAATTGTCCAAACTCGTATGTATAAAACATTTTTTTACATAAACCTATTGACACCACAGAACAAAAATCAAAAGCTGAGACATGTAACATAATTAAGAGGGAAAAAAGAAAAAAAATATTAAAAACCCCACCAAACTAAAATACAGACAGACCACAAGGGAGTAGAAATAATGGAGATACAGAGCAACCAGAAAACAAAAGGTAAAAGGGCTGTACTAAGTCCTCATATGTCAGTAATCACCTTAAATGTAAATGGATGGAATTCACTAATCAGGTACATAGCAGTAGGATGGGTTCCAAAACAGGACTATAGTTTGCTTCAGGAGACCCACTCAGCCACAAAGATAAAGATAGGCTCAAAGTAAAAGGGTGGGAGATGATTCTCCAACCAAATGATATCCAGAGAAAAGTGGGTATAGCCATACTGACATCAGAAAAAGCAGATTTCAAGATAAAAAGAGGTAACAAGAGAAAGATGAACATTTTAAATGATAAAGGGGAAATTTTATCATAAAGATATAACACATAAATATATATGCACCCAAGCTGGGAGCACCAAAATATATAAAGCATCTGCTGTCAGACCTAAATGGAGAAACTGACAAAAACACAATTATAGTAGGGAACCTGAATACCCCATTGACAGCAATGGATAGATCATACAAACAAAAATCAATATGGAAATACACATTAGATAATGGCCATAATTGACATTTGCAGAACTTTTCATCCCCAAACAACAGATATATTCTTTTAAAATGCACATAGAACATTCTGAAAGATAGACCATATGTTGGGGCACAAAAACTACTCTCAATACGAAATTTAAGAAGATTGTATACATACCAAGCATGTTTTCCAAATACAATTTGAAACTAGAAATTAATGATATGAAGGAAGCCGGTGAAACCACAAATATGTGGAGATTAGAAAACATGTTACTCTGCTTTTTCTGTCTGACTTATTTCGCTCAGCATTACACTCTCAAGATCCATCCATGTTGTCACAAATGTTCCTATATCATCTTTTCTTACCACTGAATAGTATTCCATTGTGTATATATACCACAACTTCTTTATCCATTCATTATCGAAGGACATTTTGGTTGTTTCCATGTCTTGGCCACCGTAAACAAAGCTGCAATGAACATTGGGGCGCACGTGTCTTTATGGACAAATGTTTTCAGATTTTTTGGGGAGATACACAGGAGAGGGATTGCTGGGTCATATGGTAATTCTATTTGTAATTTTTTGAGGAACCTCCACGCTGCCTTCCATAACGGCTGCCCCAGTCTGCATTCCCATCAACAGTGTATGAGGTTTCCTTTTTCTCCACAGCCTCTCCAACACTTGTTACTATTTGTCTTGTTGATGATAGCCAGTCTAACCGGGGTGAGGTGGTATCCAATTGGGGTTTTTATTTGCATTTCTCTGATGATTAGTGATGTTGAGCATTTTTTCATATGTCTATTTGCCATTTGTATGTTTTCTTCGGAGAAATGTCTCTTCAGGTCCTCTGCCCATTTTTCAATTGGGTTGTTTGTTTTTTTGTTGTTGAGTTGTATGAGTTCCTTGTATATTTTAGATATTAGCCCCTTATCAGAGGCACTGTTTGCAAAAATCTTCTCCATTCAGTTGGTTGCGTCTTCATTTTGTCGATGGTATCTTTCGCTGTGCAGAAGCTTTTAAGTTTGATATAGTCCCATTCATTTATTTTAGCTTTTAATTCCCTTGTGTTTGGATTCATATTCATAAAATGCTCTTTGAAACCAAGGTACATAAGTTTAGTACCTATGTTTTCTTCTATGCAGTTTATTGTGTCAGGTCTTACGCTTAAGTCTTTGACCCATTTTGAATTAATTTTGGTACATGGTGACAGATAGCAGTCCAGTTTCATTATTTTCACGTGGCTATCCAATTCTCCCAGCACCATTTATTTATTTTTATTTTTTATTTTTATTAAATTTATTGGGGTGACAATTGTTAGTAAAATTACATAGATTTCAGGTGTACAATTCTGTATTACATCATCTATAAATCCCATTGTGTGTTCATCACCCAGAGTCAGTTCTCCTTCCATCACCATATATTCGATCTCCCTTACCCTCATCTCCCACCCCCCACCCCCCACCCCCCTTACCCTCTGGCGACCACTAAATTATTATCTGTGTCTATGAGTTTCTGTTTCTCATTTGTTTGTCTTGTTCTTTTGTTGTTTTTGGTTTATATACCACATATCAGTGAAATCACATGGTTCTCTGCTTTTTCTGTCTGACTTGTTTCGCTCAGCATTACTCTCTAAAGATCCATCCATGTTGTCACAAATGTTCCTATATCATCTTTTCTTACTGCCGAATAGTATTCCATTGTGTATATATACCACAACTTCTTTATCCATTCAGCTATCGAAGGACATTTTGGTTGTTTCCCTGTCTTGGCTACCGTAAACAAAGCTGAAATGAACATTGGAGCACACGTGTCTTTATCTCTAAATGTTTTCAGATTTTTTAGGTAGATACCTAGGAGAGGGATTGCTGGGTCATATGGCAATTCTATTCGTAATTTTTTTTAGGAACCTCCACACTGCCTTCCATAACGGCTGCACCAGTCTGCATTCCCATCAACAGTGTATGAGGGTTCCTTTTTCTCCACAGCCTCTCCAACATTTGTCACTATTTGTCTTGTTGATGATAGCCATTCTGACTGGGGTGAGGTGATATCTCATTGTGGTTTTGATTTGCATTTCTCTGATGATTAGTGATGTTGAGCATTTTTTCATATGTCTATTTGCCATTTGTATGTCCTCTTTGGAGAAATGTCTCTTCAGGTCCTCTGCCCATTTTTCAATTGGGTTGTTTGTTTTTTTGTTGTTGAGTTGCATGAGTTCCTTGTATATTCTGGATACTAGCCCCTTATCGGAGGCACTGTTTGCAAAAATCTTCTCCCATTCAGTTGGTGGCCTCTTTATTTTGTCAATGGTTTCTTTTGCTGTGCAGAAGCTTTTAAGTTTCATATAGTCCCATTCGTTTATTTTAGCTTTTACTTCCATTGCCTTTGGAGTCAAGTTCATAAAATGCTCTTTGAACCCAAGGTCCATAAGTTTAGTACCTATATTTTCTTCTATGCAGTTTATTGTGTCAGGTCTTATGCTTAAGTCTTTGATCCATTTTGAATTAACTTTGGTACATGGTGACAAACAGCAGTCCAGTTTCATTCTTTTGCATGTGGATATCCAATTCTCCCAGCACCATTTATTGAAGAGGCTGTCTTTCCTCCATAGTATGTTTTTAGCTTATTTGTCAAAAATTATCTGTCCATATTTATGTGGTTTTATTTCTGGGTTCTCAATTCTATTCCATTGGTCTATGTGTCTGTTTTTCTGCCAATACCATGCTGTTTTGATTATTGTAGCCCTGTAGTACAAGCCAAAGTCAGGAAGTGTGATACCTCCAGTATTGTTCTTTTTTCTTAAGATTGCTTTGGCTATTCGGGGTCTTTTGTGGTTCCAAACAAATCTGATGACTTTATGTTCTATTTCTTTAAAATATGCCATTGGGATTTTGATGGGGATTGCATTGAATCTGTATATTGCTTTGGGTAATATGGCCATTTTAACTATGTTGATTCTTCCAATCCATGAGCATGGAATGTTTTCTCCATTTCTTTGTGTCTTCTTCAATTTCTTTCAAAAATATCTTATAGTTTTCAGCATATAGGTCTTCCACATCCTTGGTTAAGTTTATTCCAAGGTATTGTATTCCTTGACTGCAATTGCAAAAGGTATTGTTTTTTGTATTTCTTTTTCTGAGATTTCATTGTTAGTACATAGGAACGCAATGGATTTTTGTACGTTGATTTTGTATCTGGCAACTTTACTGTATTCGTTGATTGTTTCTAATAGCTTTTCGGTGGCGTCTTTACGGTTTTCTATGTATAGCATCATGTCATCTGCACATAGTGACTAGTTAATATATTCATTCCCAATTTGGATGCCTGTTATTTATTTGTCTTGCGTGACTGCTCTGGCGAGCACTTCCAACACTATGTTGAAAAGCAGAGGAGATAGGTGACATCCCTGTCCTGTTCCTGAATGTAGACCAAAGGGTTTCAGTTTTCCACCATTAATTATGAGATTAGTTGAGGGTTTGTCATATATGGCTTTTATTATGTTAAGGTATTTTCCTTCTATACCTATTTTATTAAGTGTTTTAATCATAAATGGATGTTGTATCTTCTCAAATGCTTTTTCTGCATCAATTGATATAATCATATGATTTTTGACCTTTAGTTTGTTAATGTGATGTATCACATTTATGGATTTGCATATGTTGAACCATCCTTGTGCCCCGGGGATGAACCCCACTTGGTCGTGATGAATAATCTTTTTAATGCATTGTTGCATTCGATTTGCTAGAACTTTGTTTAGGATTTTTGCATTTGTATTCATCAGATATTGGTCTGTAGTTCTCTTTGTTTGTGTTGTCCCTGCCAGGTTTTGTTCAGGGTAATATTGGCCTCATACAGTGAGTTAGGGAATACTGTCTCTTCTTCAATTTTTTGGAAGAGTTTGAGCAGGATTGGGGTTTAGTTTTTTGATCCAGTCTGCTACTCTTTGCCTTTTTATTGGTGAGTTCAGTCCATTTACATTTAGGGTGATTATTGATATGTGAGGATTTCCTATCATTCTATCTTTAGTTTTCTGGTAATACTGTGTCTCCATTGTTTCTTTGCCTTTTTGTTGTTGTGTATTATTTCTGTGTGGTGGTATTCTATGCTGTTTCCCTCTGTTTCTTCTTTTATTGCAGTATATATGTCAGTTCTGGATATTTTTTAAGAGGTTACCCTTAAGTTTATGTAAAAGTAAGTTTGATATTTAGAGTATTCCATTTTTTTTCAGCATGCCTACTTTCTCCATTCCCATATTCCGGTTCAGGCCTTTACTCTGTTCCTTTTGATGTTTCGGTTGCCACAAATTGTCCCTGTTGATGGTGGTCGAATAGCCTCCTTTAGTATTTCTTGTAGGGCAGGTCGTGTATTAGAAAATTTCCTCAGCTTCTGTATGTCTGGAAAGGTCTTTATTCCTCCTTCATGTCTAAAGGATCCTTTGCTGGTTATATTATTCTTGGCTCATAATTTCTCTCTTTCAATAGTTTGAATATTTGGTTCCACTCCTTCCTGGCTTGTAAAGTTTCTGCTGAGAAATCTGATGATAATCTAATGGGCTTTTCTTTGTAGGTTACCGTCTTCTTTTCCCTGGCTGCCTTGAGGATTCTTTCTTTGTCGTTGATTTTTGACAGCTTCAATATCATGTGCCTTGGAGAAAACCTGTTGGGTTGAGGTAATTAGGTGTTCCATTTGCCTCTTGGATTTGAGGATCCAGTTCTTTTCACAAGTTTGGGAATTTCTCATCAACAATTTGTTTGAATATATTCTGTGTTCCATTCTCTCTTTCTTCTCCTTCTGGTATGCCCATTATTCTTATATTTCTCTTTCTGATGGAGTCAGAATCTTCTTGGAGTTCTTTCACTTCTTTTATGTCTCAAGTCTCTTTCCTCTTCCATCTATGTCATTTCCAGGTTTCTATCTTCGATGTCACTGATTGTTTCCTCCATCTGGTCAACTCTACTACCTAAGCTGGCTATTTCATTCTTAATTTCTTCCATTGAGTTCTTAATCTCCAGAACTTCTATTTGGTTCTTTTTTAAAATTTCAATCTGTTTCGTAAAATGTTCATGTTGTTCTTTGATTGTGTTTCTGAGTTTATTAAACTGCCTTTCTGTGTTTTCTTGCATCTCGTTGAGTTTTTTCAGAACTGCAATCTCGAATTCTCTGTCATTTAAGTCACATATTTCAATATCTTTAAGTTCATTTCTGGAGGCTTTTCACTTTCTTTCTGAGCTGTCTTGTTGCCTTGGTTATTCATGGCAATTAATGATTTATTATTTCTCTTCCTAGACATCTACAGCAGTGGCTTGTGCAACAGGTTGACAGGAAGCCGTCTTTCTTTTGTTTTCTAGTATTTGTTGGTAGAATGTTTTATTTTCTCTCCGACTGTAGCTTTTCTTTCTCTCTTACACTTAGTGTTATGTTTTCTCTGCCTTATTCCAGCTTCTCACACAATGCGGGGAGTCCCTGAAAGGTGGGCTTCTCCTCTGTTAACAGTTCGCCTGGATGAAAGGGTGCCGTGTCCCTTTAGGTGAATTCAGTAGTGAGCGTCTTTGTCTTGCCTGTCTGCTGTGCACGGAGTCCTTTGTGGAGTTATAGCTGTTTAATTTGTTGTAAATTCCATGGGAGATTTCCAGAGGCTCACATCACGCTGCCATTTTTGATATCTCAGGTTTTCTATATATAGCATTATGTCATCTGCAAAGAATGACAATTTAAATTCTTCATTCCCAATTTGGATGCCTTTTATGTCTTTCTCTTGCCTGATTGCTCTGGTGAGGACTTTCAACACTATGTTGAAAAGCAGAGGTGATAGGGGACAGTCCTGTCGTGTTCCCGAATGTAGTGCAAAGGACTTCAGTTTTTCATCATTAATTATGAGATTAGCTGAGGGCTTGTCATATATAGCCTTTATTATGTTAAGGTGTTTTCCTTTTATACCTATTTTATTAAGTGCTTTAATCATAAATGGATGCTGTATCTTGTCAAATGCTTTTTCTGAATCAATTGATATAATCATATGATTTTTGACCTTTATTATGTTTATGTGGTTTATCACATTGATGGATTTGCATATGTTGAAGTATCTTTGTGCCTCTGGGGTGAACTCCACTTGGTGTGCTGAATAATCTTTTTAATGCATTCTTGCATACAATTTGCAAGAATTTTGTTTAGGATTTTTGCATCTGCATTCATCAGAGATATTAGTTGTAATTTTCTTTTTTCGTGTTATCCTCACCAGGTTTTAGTATTAGTGTAATGTTGGCTTCATAAAATGAGTTTGGAAGTATTTTTTCTCCTTTAATTTTTTGGAAGAATTTGAGTAAGATAGGTATTAGATCCTCTTGAAGGTTTGGTACAATTCAATAGTTAAGCCATCTGGTCCCAAAATTTTGCTTTTGGGTTTCGGATGACTGATTCAATTTCTTTACTGGTAATCAGTCTATTTAGATTTTCCAATTCTTTTGATTCATTCTAGGAAGGCTATATATTTCTAAGAACTTGTCCATTTCTTCTTGGTTATTGAATTTGGTGGCATATAGTCCCTCTAGTATTCTTGGATGACCCTTTGTATTTCTGTGGCATCTGTGGAAACTTCCCCTTTTTCATTTCTGATTTTGTTAATTAGTGTTCTTTGTCTTTCTATCTTAGTGAGTCTAGCCACGGATTTGTAAATTTTATTAACGTTTTCAAAGTACCAGATCTTCGTCGCATTAATTTTTTCTATTGTCTTTTTGTTCTCTATTTCTTTTAGTTCTGCTTGATTTTTATTATTTCCTTTCTTCTGCTGAAACTTGGTGTCATTTTTCTTCTTTTTCTAGTTCTTTAAAGTGTAATGTGAGGTTGCTTATCTCAGATTTTTCTTGTCCCTTGAGGTAGACCTGTAATGATATAAATTTCCCTCTTAAAACTGTTTTCGCTGCATCTGTTTGAGCATTTGAAATGAAACAATAATAATCCTGGGCACATAGATTTTTGCATTTTCCACTGGTATTTACCTTTACCTTGCCACCTGCCACCCAGTCTCTTTCCACCCAGCTTCCTGACTGCTCACGGTATCCTCCTTGCTTTCAGATCAAGCCCTGTGTTAATTGGGAGATAGTCAGCAGACAAGTGATACGTATCTTTAGTGGATGATAAAGGAGGAGTTTGTCCTTCCTAAAAGAGATAGAAACATCGCTGGTTATTCTTTTAATCGATTTCCAAAATCTTTAGCCAGGTAACCTGCTTCATTGTCATGGAAACAACAGGATGGTTCCTGTCACTTTCTTCTTTATTTCTTTACTCTCATTGATTTACTTAATACATTTATAACATGCATAATTGCGATTTAAAAGTGGAAATTCTACTCTTCTGCATACAGGTAGATAATAAGAAGAGTAAAAATATAATTACTGTTTTTTAAGCATTTGATTTTTTGTTTGTTTTCCCTGAAAAAGTTGATCAAAGATTTGTTGGCTCCTAAACTGTGTACAAATTAACCCAAGGTACAGATGAAATTAATTTTTTCACTTTCTTTTTTAAGGTAAACTTTGATGAGCATTTCTGATGAGGTAAGCACTGTGCTAAGCCTTTCATCTACATTTAATCCTCAAATTAATTCATGTATAGGCCCATTATTATGCCCATTTTAAAGATGAGAACCTGAAAGATTCAATAATTTGCTTAATGTCCCAGAGCTCAGACGTGGTAGAGCCAGGAGACAATTTCTGGCTCCAGGGTCCAAACGTGACTAAGTGACAGGCGTTTCAGGTAGTCTCCTTAGAAGACAAAACCTACAGTTTTATAATGCATGAAACATAACTGACATTTGGGGCATTTTTAGCATAAAGGGTTTACATTAGACCTGAGCGAGCATGTCTTCATGGAAAGGATGATTTGACATTGAAATGGGAGGCTACAGGAATTGTGTAATCTTCTTATGAAAAATCCTTTTCTTAGGAAAATACTTTCTGGTAGCAGAGCGATGAACTAGAATAGCTCTTGGTATCTTTCAGGGTTTTCTGATTCCATGGGGTTGAGGCAAGCTCTTAAGGGGAAAGTCAGAGACCTCCTTGCCAACACACAGCAGGAGGGCCTCCCTGGCCATGGAGGCAGACGGGCAGTGGGGACACAGTAAAGCAATGGGGATCCCAGCATACCCAAGGCCTCTGCAGCAGCAGAACCACAAGCCTCCCTTCTGGAACCGGTTGCTGTTTCAGGGCTGAGTAGGTATCCTGCACTCAAATTGGGAAAAGACTAAATCGCCGTCTCATAGGAATCAGAGACTCACTTGAAACTATTAAAACCTGTTGACCTTAAAAGTAAAAGTTAGTTATTTCACTAGTAAAAATGCATTTATTCAGAAAGAGCAGAGAATTGCAGTTTGGTGCATTCAAGCTATGGCAAAACCATAGGCAAGTCTGGAGAACAAAGGAGAGGAATGTTCTTTTATAAAGGAAAGGAGAAGTTGGGAGGCGTTGTTATAAAGAAAGTCTATTGAAGGAAAACGGGAGTTCAAAGTGTAGTGGCTTCTCACTGGCTGGGTTGTGACAGTCTCTTATCGGTTGGGCCATTGCCAGGGGAAGAGAAAATCTTCCTTCCTCCTGTTGGGATATTAAAGTAGAAAACGTCTTCCTTCCTTCTGTTGGAGATGCAAGGCCCGTCTCTTCCTGTTTGTGGCAAACAGCAAGGAGTGGTAATGCGTGAGAGCGCCTGGAGTAGGCTCTTCCACTCCAATCATGGATGACGTCTCCTTTATTAATTTCCCCAAGTTCTGTATTAAACTCCTTCTATTTCTCCACATACCCTGCTTGAATTCCTCACATATTCTTTATGTATGTAGGGTGTACTACGTGGATCATTCTTTCTGTCCTTCTTCAGTGGTTAATCTACTTGAGAGAAAGGATAAAATACTGGATAAACTGTGGTCTCTGAGAGCCAGTCTACCTGGATTTGAATCTTCCTTCTACCATTTACCAGTAACCTTAGAGCCATTTTTCTACTTCAGCAAAATGGAATAATGGTAGCATCTGCTTTATAAAGTTATTGAGAGGATTGAGGTGAGACATTTAAAATGTTCAGAAGGAGGACACATTCAATAAAGTATTTACTGCTACTATTACACAGTCCTTAAAATTTCAGCCTAAATACACAACTAACCAAATAACCTCCTGATAGCCCCATAGATCACAGAAACACTGCTACTTTGTGATTCTGTAGTACCTGCACTTCTCTTAGCCTAACACAATTGCTTATTTGTCTGTCTTTCCTGATAAACTAACAGGTTGGTGAAGGAAGGTACCCTGTCTTGCTCACCAGCACACAGCATATTGTTTGTGTGTGATATTTGCCATGGAGAGTATCAGGAATAGGAAGGCCAGCCTGCACTAGAATAGGGCAAATAAAAGTTTTGTTAATGTCTTCAAGCAATTATTTAAGAAGTTTTCTGTTAATCCACTACAGTCTTGGGCACTGGTGAAGAAAAAGTGACAAGGTACATTACATAATCTGTACCTTCACGGAAGAGCCAAACTGGAGGCCAAGGTCTAAGACATGATTGAATAATTAATGAAACAATAGAGAATGATCAATATGAAATGGAACTCTGTCAGAGATACATATGCCAAAGGCAAGGCTTTTGGTAAATCTTATAGGATACAAAGAATTCAGTAAAGCAGGGGAGACTAAATCAGGAAGAGAGAAAAACAAGTATAAAAGTGCAGAGCTGGAGACAACCATTGAGCAGATATGAAATGGTGAAGAGAATGTGGGGGTAGACGGGAAGATACTGGGTTTCTGAATTCAGAGTTCTGTAGGAGACAATCTGCATAGTGGTTAAGAGCATGAATTTGCCCCACCCCAGTTTTGTTGAGAAATAATGGACATACATCACTGTCTAAGTTTAAGGTATACAGCATGATGATTTCATTTTCATATATTATGAAATGATTACCACAATAATTTCAGCTAAATATCTATCTTCTTATACAGGTACAATAAAAATAAAACAAAGAAGGAAAGAAAAAGGAAAACAAATCTTGTGATGAGAACTCTTAGGGTTTACTCTCTTAACAACTTTCCTATTTATCATACAATTGTTAGCTATAGTCATCACATTGTACATTATATTCTTAGTACTTATTTATCTTATAACTGGAAGCTTGTATCTTTCGATAACCTTCCCTCAGTTCCCCCTCCTCTACCCTCTACTTCTGATAACCACAAGTCTGAACTCTGATCTCTTTTACTATGAGATTTTGTTTTGTTTTATTTGTTTTGGGTTTTTTTGTTTGTTTGTTTGTTTTAGATTCCACATATATGATTCCATACATTATGTGTCCTTGTCTGACTTATTTCACTTAGCATAATGCCTTCAAGGTCCATCCAGGTTTTCACAATGGTAGGTTTTCCTCATGTTTTGTGGCTGAAAAATATTTCATCATATATATGCATACATACACATACGTGTGTGTGTATGTCATTTCTTTCTTCATTCATTCACTGATGGATACTTAGATTGTTTCCATGTTTTATTTGTAAATAATGCTGCTGTGAACATGGGGATGCAGATATCTTTTCAAGTTAGTATTCTCATTTCCTTTGGATATATTTCCAGAAGTGGAATTGCTGGATCATATGACAGTTCTATTTTAAATTTTTGAGGATCCACCATACTTTCTTACATAGTGGCTATATAAATTTACAGTCCCACCAACTGTGTGCAAGGATTCCCTTTCTCCACCTCCATGCCTGCATTTGTTATCTCTTGTCTTTTTGAAGATAGCAATTTTAACAGGTGTGAGGTGTTACCTCATTGTGGTTTTTCATTTGAAATTCCTTAGTGACTAATGATGTTGAGGATCCTTTCATGTACCTGCTGGCCTTTCTTATATCTTCTTCAGGGACATGTCTATTCTGGTCCTTTGTTCATTTTTAAATAGGATGATTATTATTACTTTTTGCTATTGAGTTGTATGAGTTTTTTTAATATATTTTGGATGTTAACCCCTTAGAAGATATATGCTTTCGAAATATTGTTTCCAATTTTGAAGGTTGTCTTTTTCACTTTGTTGATTTTCTTTTTCTTTTTGCTGTGCAGAAGCTTTTTACTTTGGTGTAGTCCCACTTGTCTATTTTTTATTTTGTTTCTTGTGCTTTAAGTGTCATATCAAAAAAACAGAATTGTACACCTGAAATCTATGTAATTTTACTAACAATTGTCACCCCAATAAATTTAATAAAATAAAATTTAAAAAAAACAAAAACAAACAAACAAACAAAAAAACCATTAACAAGACCTATGTCAAGGAGCTTTATTCTAGGAGTTTCATGGTTTCAGGTCTTATATTTAAGTCTTGAATCCATTTTGAGTTAATTTTTGCCAGTGGTGTAAGATATGGGTGGGTCCACTTTCATTTTTTACATGTGAATATTCAGTTATCCCAGTACCATTTATTGAAGAGACTGTCTTTTCTTTCTTTTTTTTTTCAGGTTAAGTGTTCTTTTTTATAAAGTTTTTAATTTTAATGGTTTTTTCTTTTTTAATTTATTGGGGTGACAATTGTTAGTAAAGTTACATAGGTTTCAGGTGCACAATTCTGTAATACATCATCTATATGTCACATTGTGTGTTCACCACCCAGAGTCAGTTCTCCTTCCATCACCATATATTTGATCCCATTTATCCTCTTCTACCAACCCCCACCCCCCTGACCCTCTGGTAACCACTAAACTATTGTCTCTGTCTACGAGTTTTTGTTTCTTCATTTGTTTGTCTTGTTCCTTTGACTGTCTTTTCTTTATTGAGTATTCTTGGCTCCCTTGTCAAATATTAGTTGACTATATATGCTTGGGTTTATTTTTGCGCTCTTAATTCTGTTCAATTGGTCTATTTGAATATTTTTTATGTCAGCACCATACTTTTTTGATTTCTATAGCTTTATAGTATAGCTTGAAATCAGGAAGTGTGATGACTCCTGCTCTGTTATTCTTTCTCAAGATTTCTTTGGCTATTTGGGGTATTTTGTATTTCCATGTAAGTTTTAGGACTGTTATTTTCTACTTTAAATTTTCCATCAATGTCTTATAGTATTTTTTTCCCCTATTTGTTTTTAATTTTACTTTCTTTAAATGTTAGTTTCAGGTTTATAAAACAATATGATGATTAGATATTTACACCCCTCACGAAGTGATAACCCCTCCTAACTCTACTACCCCTCTAACATCGTATAAAGTTGTTACGACAAAGCTGTTATGATAAAACTGTTGACTACATTCCCTATCCTGTACTTTATGTCCTGTGACTATATGCATGTATATATATGTGTGTATATATATATATATATATATATATATATATATATATATTTAATTATATTTGACATTCAACATTATTCTACTTCAGCTTCAGGTGCACAGCACAGTGGTCAGGCATCTACACAATCTATGAAGAGATCCCCCTGATAAATCCAGTATCCATCTGTCACCCTATATACTCTTTACAACATTATTGATTATATTCCCCATACTGTATTTCACGTCCCTGTGACTATTTCGTGACCACCAATTTGTACTTTCTAATCCATTTTCCTTCTCCCCTATCCCACAATCCTCCCTCCATCTAGCAACCATCGATTTTTTCTCTATATCTCTGAGCCTATTTCTGTTTTATTTGCTCATTTATTCTGCCATGTTTCCCTGAAAATAAGACCTAGCTGGACCATCAGCTCTAATGCATCTTTTGGAGCAAAAATTAATATAAGACCCAGTCTTATTTTAATATAATATAAGACCTGGTCTATAATATAATATAATATAATATAATATAATATAATATAATATAATATAATATAATATAATATAATATAATATAGTATAATATAGTATAATATAGTATAATATAGTATAATATAGTATAATATAGTATAATATAGTATAATATAGTATAATATAGTATAACATAGTATAACATAGTATAACATAGTATAACATAGTATAACATAGTATAACATAATATAATATAATATAATAGCTGATTTCTGAATATTAATTTTGTATTCTGCTACTCTACTAAATTAATTCATCAGTTCTAATAGTTTTTTGGTGGAATTTTTGTGGTTCTCTATATATAGTATCATGTCATCTGCAAATAATGACAATTTTACTTTCTCCTTTCCAATTTGGAGCCTTTTATTTATTTTTTTTGCCTGATTGCTGTGACTAGAACTTCCAGCACTATGTTGATTAAAAGTGGCAAAAGTGGGCATCCTCGTCTTGTTCCTGATCTTAAGGGGAATGCATTTAGCTTTTCCCCATTGAATATGATGTTAGCAGTGGGTTTGTCATATATGTCCTTTATATGTTGAGATATGTTCCCGCTATTCCAACTTTGCTGAGAATTTTTATCATAAATAGATGCTGGATTTTGTCAAATGCTTTTTCTGCATCTATTGATATGACCATATGATTTTTATTTTTCATTTTGTTAATGGGGTGTATCATGTTAATTGATTTGCAGTTATTGAACTGACCTTGTATACCCAAGAATGAATCCCACTTGATCATGGTGTATGATCTTTTTAATGTATTGCTGAATTCAGTTTGCTAATATTTTGTTGAAGATTTTTGCACCTACGTTTATTAGGGATATTGGCCTATAGTTTTCTTTTTTTCTATTGTCTTTGTCTGGTTTTGGGATCAGGGTAATGGTGGCCTTGTAAAATAATCTTGGGAGCCTTCCCTTCTTCTGGATTTTTTGGAATATTTTGAGGAGAATAGATGTTAACTTTTTTTTTTAATATTTGGTAAATTTACCTCTGAAGCCATCTGGTCTAGGACATTTGTTTATTTGGAGCTTGTTGATTACTGATTTGATTTCACTGGTAATAATTGATCTGTTCAGATTTTCTGTTTCTTCTTGATTCAGCCTTAGAAGATTGTATGTTTCTAGGAATTTATCTGTTTCTTTCAGATTGCCTAATTTGTTGGTGGACAGTTGCTTGTAGTATTTTCTTAAAATTTTTTGTATTTCTGTGGTGTCTGTTGTCACTTCTCTTTCATTTTTGATTTTATTTGTTTGGATCCTCTCTCTTTTTCTCTTGATGAGTCTAATTTTGCTAATTTTATGAAACTTAAAAAAAAACAGCTTTACAGTTTTCAGTTTAGAGATTTTTCACTTCCTTAGTGAAATACATTCTTAAGTATTTGTTTTTGATGCTATTGGAAACGGAATCAATTCTTTAACTTCTTTTTCAGAAATTCTGTTGTTATTGCATAGAAATGCTACTGATATTTATATGTTAATTTTGTACACTGCAACTTTACTGAATTCATTGATTATAGCTAACAGGCTTTTTTTGGTTTTAAAAATCTTTAAGATTTTCTAATATAAACCATTTGCTCTGTAAATAGAGAAAATTTCATTTCTTCCTTTCCAACTCTGATACCTTTTCTTTCTTTTTCTTAGCTGATTGCTCAGCTAAGAATGCCTATACTATGTTTAGTAGGAGTGATGAGAGTGGACACCCTTTTCTTGCTCCTGATCATAGAGAAAAAGCTTTCAAACTTTCACCATTGAATATGATGTTACCTGTGGGCTTGTCATATATGACCTTTATTATATTGAGATATATTTCTTTTGTGCCTAAATTGTGGAGTAATTATCATGAATGGATGTTGAATCTTGTCAAATGATTTTTCTGTATCTATTGACAATATAATTATTTTTTTCACTGTATTAATCTGATGTATCATATCGATTGATTTGTGTAGTTGAACTATCCTTCCATCTCTGAGATAAACTCTTCTATATTATGTTGAATGATCCTTTTAATGTGCTGCTGCATTTTGTTTGCTAGTATTTTTTTGAGAATTTTTGCATCTATACTCATCAGGGATATTGACCTGTAGATTTCTTTTCCAGTAGTGTTCTTTTCTGATTTTGCTATCAGGATAATGCTCACCTTATAAAATGATTTTGAAAGTGTTCCTTCCTCTTTGATATTTTTGGAAAAATTTGAGAAGGATTGGCACTAATTCTTTAGATGTTTGGTAAAATTCACCAGTGATTCCACTTGGTCCTGGGCTTTTCTTGTTAGGAGATTGTTGATTTCTGATTTAATCTCCTTACTATCATGTTTCCCTGAAAATACGACCTAACTGGACAATCAGCTCTAATGTGTCTTTTGGAGCAAAAATTCATATAAGACCAGGTCTTTTATTTTACTATAATATCAGACTGGGTATCATATCATATCATATCATACAATATAATACCAGGTCTTATGTTAATTTTTGCTTCAAAAGATGCATTAGAGCGGATTGTCCAGCTAGGTCTTATTTTCAGGGAAATGGTAGTAATTGGCCTATACAAATTATCTATTTTTTTCTGATTTAGTCTTGCTAAGTTGTATATTTTTAAGAATTTTTCATTTCTTCTAGGTTGTCCAGTTTGTTGGGGTATACTTGTTCATAGTAGCCTCTTATGATCCTTTGAATTTCTGTGTTATTGATTGTAATGTCTCTTTTTCCATTTCTAATTTTGTTGATTTGGGTTCTTCATTTTTCCTTAGTGTGGCTAAGGATTTGTTAATTTTGTTTATCTTTTCAAAGAACAAACTTTTAGTTTGGTTAATCTTTTCTGTTGTTTTTCTGTTGTCTTTTTCATTTATTTTGAAATGAATTTATTTGAGCATAGATTTTATAGACAGAATAGCCAGGGTTTGAATGCTGGCTCAGCTGCCTACTAGGGAAGTGACCATGGGCAAAAATACTTAACTTCCTAAGCTCCATTACATTTCTTGTAAAAGAGGAATAATGTTATCTCCCTCATAATGTTCCTGTAAAGATTAAATGAATCAAAGCCTGGCATATAGTGAATGCTCAGCTATTATTTCCTTTGTTACCAGACATACCTCTCAAAATTTTTTACTTTTTATTTTCCTGACCCTGGAAATTGATGAGACATATTTCATTTTGAGATCCATTAAGGAGAGCTTTACCTATTCCCCTTGTTTAAATGATTGCAATTTGATAGTCAGTTGATCATGCATTCAAGTACATGAATTGGAGTTAAAATTTGTGAAAGGATTGTTATATTTCAGTAATTGGGCAACTTGTGAGGTAAACTGGGGAAGGACGGTTAGTCTTAGCTGAGAGAACTGAGGCATGAAATAGTTGGAGGATTTTTCCAGAGTTATGAAGCTAGTGAGTAGGGGCACCATTAATAGACTTAGGATTTCTTATACTAGTGTAGTCCCCTTTCATCCCCTTCTATGAAGTGGATATGTGTTTCTGGTGACTGGCTTCAATGAAACCAAAGTCAAAGTCCAAATAATTGGACTTTGATGTCTACTAAATAATTTTAGAATTTGTATTACACCATAATTTTAAAATTTGCTAAAGTAAATATGTATAAAGGCATTTCAAGCACAGTGGTTTTACATTTGTTATCTCTAAAGGACTACTAAGAGAAGAATATAAAAAAAATCAATTTACTAGATATTAGCTTCAAAAGTACCAAAATTTATTGCACAAAGTAGATAAAGCCAAAAGGGACATTGTACTTACTGCCCATAGACAGACCGTTGGCATTATATATGCCAGGTATATTATGGTTCATTGTAGAGTTATTTGTTTATTTTCAACTCATTGAGTTGGTGCTATTATATATCAGACTTTCAGTTTGGAGTATTTTGTCCCATTAACTGATGTTGGCAGAAGGTTTTGTCACCCTTCTCTGCTTTAGCAGGGCATTTTCCAGCAATCAGAAAGGAACTTTTTAAGAAGAGAGTTGGGCAGCAGCTAGTAGTATAAATCCGTTCTCAGGTACTACAAGGGCAAATAAATATGTCTTCCAACATGGAAACTTAGTAGATCCCATGTTTGAAATTACTTCTTTGGAAACTGCTTAAGAATTTTTAGCCTCATTTCTGGAATTCATGTGGTGATAGACTACTTTCATTTTGTCTTGAAACAAATACAAATAAAAGTGAAGCACAAGTGTGCATAGTTTCTGAGCATCCCTGAGATACAAACACATGTAACAATTGTACCAGTCATTGTTCTTGCTTTATCTAGGACGAAGACATTTGATAATTTGATGCACTGGTGGGATTACACTTTTTATTATATCCAAGAAACATCAGTAATTGTTCAGAAGCAAATTTCACAAATGAACCCAAAAATCTAGATAGGATATTTGTGCTTATACTGCATAACTCAGCCACCTATGTCAAATTGCAAATTTGTGGATTTCTTATGCATTTTTTTTTTGTGGGGGGAAAAGCGTGGTATTTCTTGGAAATACCTTCAAAAGACATGGTATACAGTGATAGACTATTAGAACTGGATAGGATCACAAAATAACACTGAGCAGTGAAGTCTTGATTGTTTGCTACTGAAGAATATTTTATCTCTATCTTTATTTTTATATCATCTAAATCATCTATATCTTTGTCTATCTAGCTATACAAAAATACTAGTCTAAATTGAGAAAGAACCCTTGCTATTATTATAGGATTTAAGAAATTCCACATACTCATACACTGAGACTGCAATAGCTATGCAATTTGTACTAATTTACAGCCTCCTTTGGGCATTTCATTCAATGATAAGTTTTTACTTTATGTCTGCAATCAATTTTGGAATTGAAGACTTTGATTAGTATATATATCTACACACTTGACTACATGACTACAACTTTATCTGACACTGATGCCCTGAATCATCAATGCCACTCCAACGTATTTTTGTTATCTATATCTAATACACTTGCTACATACTTTAGGCATGTTGCAAAATTTTCTACCATTAGACTTCCCTGACTCACCTCTTCAAGTTGATAAAACTGTATATTATTTTAAATTATTTGAGATTGGTTTAAAACTTGAACAAAAAAAGGGGGGGGATAGGCAAATGAACAATTCTGTGAATAATTGAAATTACTTAACAAGCAGTAATAATGCCTTTTCTACACTCTTCTCCTTCTGCTATTCCTATGATGTGCATGTTGTTGCATTTGATGTTATCCCAGACGTCTCTTAAACCATCTTCATTGTTTTTCATTCTTTTTTCTTTCTGTTGTCTGTTTGGCTGGTCTCTGCTAACTTGTCTTCTAAATTGCTGATTGGATCTTCTGCTTCATCTAACCTGCTGTTAATTCCTTCAAGTGAGTTCTTTATTTCGGTAATTGCGTTCTTTATTTCTAACTGGTTGTTCATTATGATTTCTACATCCTTCTTTATATCGTCTCTAATCTCCTTAAACATTCTTATCATCAGTGTTCTGAACTCTGTCTCTGATAGGTTGGTTACCTCTGTTTCATTTGGTTCCATTTCTGAAGGTTCCTTCTGTTCTTTTATTTGGGACATGTTTCTTTGTTTCCCCATTCTGGCTGATTCTCTGTGTTTGCATTGATGTATTAGGTAGATCCCCTGGGGTTCTTAGTTCTTGGTGGGTTATCTTATGTAATATGTGTCCTTTATATTTGACTTGCACTACTTCATTGTTCTCCTCTGCGTGTGCTCCAAAGGTGACTGTTGTGTTGTGTGTATTGTCCTGTTAAAGAAGATCTTTAATTGCTTTTCACTTGTCAGTAGGTGGGGTTAACTCCTAGGCTGACTAGTTGTGAGACTGGGTTCTGCCCACCACAGGGTGTTCTGCTGCATGAGGGTTGACCACTGAAATGTGGTTTGGCCTCTACGGGCTCTTGTGCTTGTAGAGAATTCCCTCTGGGTGTGTCACTTCTAGGTCAAACCCAGTAGTACTCTGGTTTGGTCTGGATTTGGCCTCTGGGTATGTTGAATCTTGTGCCTCTTAAGCTGGGCCCTGGTAGGGCAATTTCAGAACCAAGCAAATCACCAAGCACAACAACAACAACAACAACAAAGAAAAAATGAAATTCATTCACATGTAAAAACAACCGACAACCCCCACTCAACACAGGCAAAGATATCAAAGATATGAAGACAAAACAAAATAAAACAAAACAAAATGCAGCACCAGTCTTGGCTTAAGCCCACCAAGTAATCTCCAGGTTGTCCTCTACTGTACCAGAGTCCCCTGCGTATTGTGCAGGTAAAGCCAGTCACCTGGTGCCCAGAGTGACGTTGGGACTGCAGATTTAGATGAGTGGGGATGAGGGGTCTTCATGGTAGTTTCTACAAAGTCAGTGCAATTTCTGCCCTTGCCTGCACATATGCGCACTGAGAGTAGCACCACCAGCCCTGTGTTCAGTTCTCCTGAGTCTTAGGGCACTTCTTCCGTTTGTGTATGTGTGTGTGTGTGTGTGTGTGTGTGTGTGTGGCGGGCGGGAGATTTCTGAGCTGTTGAAAGCCCACAGCTGCCTCTGCCACCTATTGCTGATCCCTGGGAGTGTCTCCGCAGTTGTAATTGCCCTGCCCTAGGCAGGCCAGAAAGGGTGGGGGCTGGAGATGGAGGGGTCTTCTCTCTCTCAGCCCAGCCGTGTCACACTCTTCCCACAGGCCATAAAAGGTGGTGGCTGGGGGTGGAGGAGTCTCTTCTCTCCTAGCCCAGCAAAAATCACACTCTTCCCAGACTCTTCCCTGGGTCAGAGCTACATGCCAGTCTTCCCAGAGCTTGAGCACCAAGGCTCCTCTGTAATCTGACACTACTCCTCAGTTCATGGGGCAGTTTAAGTCTCTGGAAGGGCGGGGGTAGGATTGGAAGAGCGGGAGGAGGGGCCCAGGTATGGAGTTTGTGTCATTTGTCGTCGTAGGGCCCAACTGAAGGTATCAGCTGAGGTTATTGCCTCAAGTGCTGGATATGCTGCCCCTCGGCGGAGAGATCAGCTGTGGGATGCATGGAAAGAGCCACCTCCTGGCTTTTGTGTTCTCTCTTCTGTCCTGGGATCCCCTGCGTCTCTGCAGCTGCAGATGCCATCCACGTTTCCACGGCTTCAGATGTGGGCGGCATCTCCACAGCCGCAGGTATTGACTGAGTTTCCACCGCTCCTCTGCTCGCCCAATTTGCCCACCTTCAGGTACTCACTGCACGAGTCTCTTAGCTGTTCTGTGTGATGAGCAGAGAGTCCTTTGATGGGTTATAGATGTCCCGTTTGTGATAAGATCTGGAGGAGAACTCAGAAAGTGCGCCCCGCTGCTGCCATTCCTATGATGTCCCAGTTTTTCATTCTTGCAGCATATGTCATTCTATTGTTTTCTCTTCTGCTGTTTTTTGTCACCTGAGCAGGCAGCAAATCCACAGCCATTCTGTCCTTCTTGGTTTTCACCTAGGTAGGCCCTGGCACTGTTCACTGCCACGAAGAGGAAAGGGAGATTTTCAGCCCTAGACAGGCCACCCTAGTGGACCCTGGGTCATCACCCTCACCACTAGCCCCGCAAACGCAGCCGGTGGTCCCTGCAACCCCATGAGAACCTGTTTATGGTACTCTTAATTCCATTGCAAAATCCTGCTGAAAAGTCATAGCATTGAGCTACTATGCATTAGTTTTTTATTATTTTATTCTGTCTTTATTCTAGAAATTATTTTGTTTCTATAATTTGAACTGAGAAACTTTTACTTAGAGAAGGAATACTTTATAGAGCAGAGTATCACTATTTTCCAGGAAGAAATTATTGTTAAAAATAACATTTTTTTGTTTACTTTAGGCAATTAAATACCTGTTTTATTCCAAAGGAGTCCCCCTGAAAAATTAAAACATCTACATATGGATAAATGTATCAGTGCTAATTAGTCCTAAATTAATATGAAATTCTTATTTATATCTTACTGAAATCTTCTCTGTGTGTTATCATTTAAGTTGATGTGCCCCTAATATGGACAAGAGTATCAGCCATCAATTTTTTTTTTTTTGTATAAGAATGTTAATCAACTCTACCTTCAAAACATGTCTCTAATACTTTTATTTCTCTCTATCTTCACTGCTACAACCTTAGTTCAAGTCATCACTATTTCTCACTGGGCTATGACTAGGTGAGTATTGGACTAGTTTGCCTCCTGACTTGTTACCTTGCATCTTCTCTTACCACTTCAAGATGCGTTCTTCACATTGTGGCCAGAGTTGCACTTTTATAACATGGTGAATCATGTCACTCTGTCGTGTCCAGCACAACATGGGCAGTGAGAGAACGAGAAGGGGCAGTGAAGGGTTAAGAAAGAAACAGAAATCAAGAAAGTTTTGAAACAGGGGCCAAGGGTCTCACAGCCTCAAAGGACTGAGAGCCCCGAATCGGGCCACCTTGTGGCTTTCATTGATGAACATACAGGAAGTAGCATTGTTTTTACTACGTCTGTGAGTCCCATACACCAGACCAGAAAGCTGGTTCAAACCAATCACCCTTGCCTGTTAAAAGTCCCATGGTGTATTAGTAATTGTTTGTACCTCCCCAGGGGACAAAACCTTTATGTTGAAAACTTACTGAGATGGAGAACTGATGTTATCACTTCCCAAGCAGGTTGTGGGAAGGAATACAGCCACAGAGGCAGAAGCTCTCCTTTGACAGGGGAAGGTGGGGGCTGTGCCCACCTCTATCAACCCCGTGAATTCTCCTGGTGGCCCCCACATGACTGTGCCTGTCTTAGGTCGTTCCTTTCTTGAGGAATCTTACCCGTCCTTGGCTAGCCAGCCATCCTTTGGGGCCAAACAAGGAGATGGCATGAAGGAGAACCAATGTTCCTGAAAAGAATAGTCTCACAGACTCTTCTTTCTTTTTAGGGGTAGGCACGAGGGGACAGACAGGCATGCTGTTGTGTGACAACATCACTCTTTTGCTTAAAACTCTCCAATCATACTTAGAATGAAATCCAAATGTCTTACATTGGCCTACAAGACTCCACAGCATTTATGTGATTGATGATGTGCATCTCGGATCTGCTTAAGATGGGGAAGTTACTAGAATCTCAGTGATCAGCTGGCTGGGAAAGGGTCGAGCAGGGTTAGAAGAATAAACACAGTTGTAGGAATGTAGTCAAATCACAATATCAAGGGGGCATGCAGATTTGAGTACAACACAGGCTGGTCTCAATATTCTTAGGAGGTCAATCTGGGAAGAGGGTATTACAATAGAGCTCTTGAAAAAGTGACAGTGCTTCCCAGGCTGGTGATTCCAGGCATATTAAGGTCAGATCCCACCTGGCAGGCTCTAGCCTCCCTGTGACAGCTAGCAAATCACCTGGGTTCAGGAGGGAAATGGCTTACATTCTGGAATACAGTGGTTGACGAGCAGGACAGGGAAAGGTAGGTTTTAGTTTGGTGGGCTGAGTATATCCCGTGCAGAATATCCCTGTGGATCCCATCTGCTATGGGGTCCCACAGGTCTCACCTGCATTCAGAGTCAGGTAGGGAAAAGCCCTGAGTTTGATGGTTTTCAAACACCTTTATCTGTGTGAGGCAAGACTGGTGGAGACCTTTGGGTTCTAAGTCTTGTTTTGAGCCTCGGATCATACTCTTTCTGTCTCAGTGAGGACCCACTTGCCTCTTATGTCTCCTTTAACACAGACTGTGCTGCCATAGTGTTGAATCAATACTTAATATTCAGGGGTAAAAGTCCTTACCTGAAAAGAATTGTTTTTTGTTTTTTTAAATTGAAAACTGTACTGGGTTTCAGGAAAAATGGCGGCATGAGGTGAGCCTCTGTAAAGCTCCCCTGGAATTTACAACGAATCGAACAACAAAAACTCCGCAAAGGACTCCCTGCACAGCAGACAGGCAACACAAAGAGGCCCACTACCGACTGAAATCACCTACAGGTGGGAGATTCGCGCGAGTGGAGGGAGGAGGAAAGGGAGAAGTGCGCGGAGACGGAGCCGCGCCGGCGCAGGACGCAGACTTAGCTCAGTGCTCCGAGCTCGCTGCTTCCCGAAACTACCGCAGCTGCAGGAGATCGGACTGCTAGGGCTCCGCCAGGGCTCCACAGGGCTGAGGGGACAGCATATAACACAGCTGAACCCAACGCTCACGGCAGAAACCTCAGAGAAAAGGCTGAGGGAAAAAGGCTGAAAACAGTGGTTTAAGCCCACACTGCCGAACAGAGAACGGAGCCTTAGGCACTGAGACTAGCCGCCCCCTCCCTACCCTCCCAAAGCTTGCCCTGCCCCCACCTGCTCGGTGCTAGAAGCGGGACAGTAGCAGTGTCAGATCAAAAGAACAGAACATTTGCTCTTCTGAGAACTGTGGACCGCAGACACAGATTTGCAGCCCAACTAGTTCTGGCAAAGGGGAGGGAGCTGTGGAAGCAGGACCAGCTGTGGTGTTGGTCTCCGCCATTGCTCTGGGCCACTTCTCACAACTCACCCCGCCCCTGACCCCACCTATCTGGGCGGATCCCTGCAGGAGTAAACACAACTGCTGAAACATATGGGCTCTGAATCAGGAGCTGGAAGAGCTTTGGAACATCAAAAGCTCTCCGCATACCCACCTGGACACTGCGCCCTGTGACCTAGATGAACTATTAACAAACAGAAGAGAAGCCCGTCTCCCAGGGAATCCCCCCCATTGTGTGAGAGGCTGGAATAGTGCAGAGAAAACATAGCACTACCGTGTCGGAGAAGAAAAATAAGCTGCAGTAGCAGAAAAAAAAAAAACATTCTACCAACAAGTACTGGAAAACAAAAAGATCGCTTCCTATCAACCTGTTGCAGAAGCCACTCCTGTAGATGTCTAGGAAGAGAAATAGTAAACCAGTAATTGCCATGAATAACCAAGGCAACAAGATAGCTCAGAAAGAAAGTGAAAAATCTCCAGAAAAGGCACTTAAAGATACAGAAATATGTAACTTAAATGACAGAGAATTCAAGATTGTAGTTCTGAAAAAACTCAACGAGATACAAGAAAACACAGATAGGTAGCTAAATGAACTCAGAAACACAATCAAAGAAGAGCATGAGCATTTTACAAAAGAGATCGAAATTTTAAAAAAGAACCAAATAAAATTTCTGGAGATTAAGAACTCAATAGAAGAAATGAAGAATGAAATAACCAGCTTAGGTAGTAGAGTTGACCAGATGGAGCAAAGAATCAGTGACATCGAAGATAGAAACCTGGAAATGACACAAATAGAAGAAGAAAGAGACTTGAGACTTAAAAGAAATGAAAGAACTCTACAAGACCTTTCTGACTCCATCAAAAAGAGCAATGTAAGAATAATGGGCATACCAGAAGGAGAAGAAAGAGAGAAGGGAACAGAGAATATATTTAAACAAATTGTCGATGAGAACTTCCCAAATTTGTGGACAGAACTGGAACCTCGAATCCAAGAAGCAAATAGAACACCTAGTTACCTCAATCCCACCAGGCCTTCTCCAAGGCACATTGTATTGAAGCTGTCTAAAATCACTGACAAAGAAAGAATCCTCAAGGCAGCCAGGGAAAAGAAGACGGTAACTTACAAAGGAAAGTCCATTAGATTATCATCAGATTTTTCAGCAGAAACTCTATAAGCCAGGAGGGATTGGAACCAAATATTCAAACTATTGAAAGAGAGAAATCATGAGCCAAGAATAATATATCCAGCAAAGATATCCTTTAGATATGAAGGAGGAATAAAGACCATTCCAGACATAGAGAAGCTGATGGAATTTTCTAATACATGACCTGCACTACAAGAAATACTATAGGAGGCTATTCGACCACCATCAACAGGGACAATTTGTGGCAACCAAAACTCAAAAAGGGGGAGAGTAAAGGCCTGAACCGGAATAAGAGAATGGAGAAAGTAAGCGTGCTAAAGAAAATGGAATACTCTAAACATCAAACTTTCTTTTACATAAACTTAAGGGTAACTACTCAAAAAAAATCCAGAACTGAAATATATACTGTAATAAAAGAAGAAAGAGAAGGAAACATCATAAAATACTACCACAGAGAAATAATAGACAACAACAAAAAGGCAAAGAAACAATGGAGACACAGCCTTACCAGAAAACTAAAGTCAGACAGAAAAAGCAGAGAACCATGTGATTTCACTGATATGTGATAAATAAACCAAAAACAACAAAAGAACAAGACAAACAAATGAGAAACAGAAATCATAGACACAGACAATAGTTTAGTGGTTGCCAGAGGGTAATGGGGGCAGGGGGTGGGGGGTGGGAGATGAGGGTAACGGGGATCGAATATATGGTGATGGAAGGAGAACTGACTCTGGGTGATGAACACACAATGGGATTTATAGATGATGTAATACAGAATTGTACACCTGAAATCTATGTAATTTTACTAACAATTGTCACCCCAATAAATATAATTTAAAAAAAAAAAAAAGATAGAATGACAGGAAATCTTCACATATCATTAATGACCCTAAATGTAAATGGACTGAACTCACCAATAAAAAGGCACAGAGTAGCAGATTGGATCAAAAAACTAAACCCAACCATATGCTGTCTCCAAGAGACACATGTCAGCTACAAGGACAAGCATAGACTCAAAGTGAAAGGGTGGAAATTGACACTCCAAGCAAATCGTACCCAGAGAAAATCAGGTGTAGCCATAATGATATCAGATGAAACAGACTTCAAGGTGAAAAAGATAACAAGAGACAAAGATGGACATTTCATAATGGTGAAGGGGACGGTACAACAAGAAGACATAATAGTCATCAATATTTATGCCCCCAATCAGGGAGTACCGAAATATACCAAGCAACTACTAACAGAACTATAGTGAGAAATTGACCAAAACACAATTCTACTAGGGGACTTAAATACATCATTGACAGCTATGGATAGATCATCCAAACAGAAAATAAATAACGAAATAGCAGCCCTAAATGACACATTAGATGAAATGGACATAATTGATATTTATAGAGCACTTCATCCTAAAACATCAGACTATACATTCTTTTCTAGTGTACATGGAACATTCTCAAGGATAGACCATATATTGGGATATAAAATCAGTCTCAACAAATTTAAGATTGAAATCATACCAAGCATATTCTCTGAACACAAGGCTTTGAAATTGGATATCAACTGCAAAAAGAAAGCGGGGAAAAACACAAATACATGGAGATTAAACAACATACTTTTAAAGAAGGACTGGGTCAAAGAAGAAGTTCGAGGAGAGATCAAAAGATACATAGAAACAAATGACAATGAAAATACATCCTACCAAAATTTTTGGGATGCAGCAAAAGCAGTTTTAAGAGGGAAATTTATCTCATTATAGGCCTATCTCAAGAAACAAGAAAACTCCCAAATAAATAACCTCATGTTACACCTTAAAGAACTAGAAAAAGAAGAACAAGTGAAACCCAAGGTCAGCAGAAGAAAGGAAATAACAAAAATCAGAGCAGAACTAAATGAAATAGACAACAAAAAGACAATAGAAAAAATCAATGTGACAAAGAGGTGGTTCTTTGAAAAGATTAACAAAATTGACAAACCCTTGGCTAGGCTTACTAACATAAAGAGAGAGAAGACACTAATTAACAAAATTAGAAAGGAAAAAGGGGAAGTTATCACGGACACCACAGAAGTACAAAGGATCATCCAAGAATACTATGAAGGACTATATGCCACCAAATTCAACAACCTAGAAGAAATGGACAAGTTCTTAGAAACATATAGCCTTCCAAGGCTGAACCATGAAGAAATGGAAAATCTAAACAGATGAGTTACCAGTTACGAAATTGAATCAGTCATCCAAAACCTTCCCAAAAGCAAAAGTCCAGGACCAGATGGCTTCACTAGTGAATTCTACCAAAACTTCAAAGAGGATCTAATACCAATCCTGCTCAAACTCTTCCCAAAAATTGAAGAAGTCACAGTATTCCCTAAGTCATTTTATGAGGCCAACATTACCCTGATACCAAAACCTGATAAGGACAGCACAAAAAAAGAAAATTATAGACCAATATCTCTAATGAATACCGATGCAAAAATCCTAAACAAAATTCTAGCAAATCGAATACAACAATGCATTAAAAAGATTATTCATCATGACCAAGTAGGGTTCATCCCCGGGGCACAAGGATGGTTCAACATCCGCAAATCCATCAATGTGGTACATCATATAAACAAAATAAAGGACAAAAATCATATAATTATATCAATTGATGCAGAAAAAGCATGTGACAAGATACAACATCCATTTATGATTAAAACACTTAATAAAATAGGTATAGAAAGAAAATACCTTAAAATAATAAAGGCCATATATGACAAGCCCTCTGCTAATCTCATAATTAATGCTGAAAAACTGAAGCCTTTTGCTTTACGTTCAGGAACACGACAGGGCTGTCCCCTATCACCTCTGCTTTTCAACATAGTGTTGGAAGTCCTTGCCAGAGCAATCAGGCAAGAGAGAGAAATAAAAGCCATCCAAATTGGGAATGAAGAAGTTAAATTATCGCTCTTTGCAGATGACATGATGCTATATATAGAAAACCCTACAGACTCCACCAGAAAGCTATTAGAAACAATCAATGAATACAGTAAAGTTGCTGGCTACAAAATCAGCGTACAAAAGTCCATTGCATTCCTGTATACTAACATGAAATCTCAGAAAATTAAAATACAAAAACAATTCCTTTTGCAATTGCAGCAAAAAGAATAAAATATCTAGGAATAAACTTAACCAAGGATGTGAAAGACCTCTATGCTGAAAACTATAAGACATTTTTGAAAGAAATTGAAGAAGACACAAAGAAATGGAAAGACATTCCGTGCTCATGGATTGGAAGAATCAACATAGTTAAAATGGCCATATTACCCAAAGCAATATACAGATTCAATGCAATCCCCATCAAAATCCCAATGGCATATTTTAAAGAAATAGAACAAAAAATCATCAGATTTGTTTGGAACCACAAAAGACCCCGAATAGCCAAAACAATCTTAAGGAAAAAGAACTATAATGGAGGTATCACACTTCCTGACTTTGGCTTGTACTACAGGGCTACAATAATCAAAACAGCATGGTATTGGCAGAAAAACAGACACATAGACCAATGGAATAGAATTGAGAACCCAGAAATAAAACCACATAAATATGGACAGATAATTTTTGACAAAGAAGCTAAAAACATACAATGGAGCAAAGACAGCCTCTTCAATAAATGGTGCTGGGAGAACTGGATAGCCACGTGCAAAAGAATGAAACTGGACTGCTATTTGTCACCATGTACCAAAGTTAATTCAAAATGGGTCAAAGACTTAAGCATAAGACCTGACACAATAAACTGCATAGAAGAAAACATAGGTACTAAACTTATGGACCTTGGGTTCAAAGAGCATTTTATGAACTTGACTCCAAAGGCAATGGAAGTAAAAGCTAAAATAAACGAATGGGACTATATGAAACTTAAAAGCTTCTGCACAGCAAAAGAAACCATTGACAAAATAAAGAGGCCACCAACTGAATGGGAGAAGATTTTTGCAAACAGTGCCTCCGATAAGGGGCTAGTATCCAGAATATACAAGGAAGTCATGCAACTCAACAACAAAAAAACAAACAACCCAATTGAAAAATGGGCAGAGGACTTGAAGAGACATTTCTCCAAAGAGGACATACAAATGGCAAATAGACATATGAAAAAATGCTCAACATCACTAATCATCAGAGAAATGCAAATCAAAACCACAATGAGATATCACCTCACCCCAGTCAGAATGGCTATCATCAACAAGACAAATAGTAACAAATGTTGGAGAGGCTGTGGAGAAAAAGGAACCCTCATACACTGTTGGTGGGAATGCAGACTGGTGCAGCCATTATGGAAGGCAGTGTGGAGGTTCCTCAAAGAATTACGAATAGAATTGCCATATGACCCAGCAATCCCTCTCCTGAGTATCTACCCAAACAATCTGAAAACATTTAGAGATAAAGACACGTGTGCTCCAATGTTCATTGCAGCTTTGTTTACGGTGGCCAAGACATGGAAACAACCAAAATGTCCTTCGATAGATGAATGGATGAAGAAGTTGTGGTATATATACACAATGGAATACTATTCGGCGGTAAGAAAAGATGATATAGGAACATTTGTGACAACATGGATGGATCTTGAGAGAGTAATGCTGAGCCAAACAAGTCAGACAGAAAAAGCAGAGAACCGTGTGATTTCACTGATAGGTGGTATATAAACCAAAGGCAGCAAGGGAACAGGACAAACAAATGGGAAACAGAAACTGATAGACACGGAGAATAGTTTGGTGGTTGCCAGAGGGTAACGGGGGTGGGGGGTGGGGGGTGGGAGATGAGGGTGGGGGGGATCGAATATATGGTGATGGAAGGAGAACTGAATCTGGGTGAAGAACACACAATGGGATTTATAGATGATGTGATGTAGAATTGTGCACCTGAAATCTATGTAATTTTACTGACAATTGTTACCGCAATAAATTTAATTAAAAAAAAAAAAAGAAAGAAAACCCTACAGACTCCACCAGAAAGCTATTAGAAACAATCAATGAATACAGTAAAGTTGCTGGCTACAAAATCAGCGTACAAAAGTCCATTGCATTCCTGTATACTAACATGAAATCTCAGAAAATTAAAATACAAAAACAATTCCTTTTGCAATTGCAGCAAAAAGAATAAAATATCTAGGAATAAACTTAACCAAGGATGTGAAAGACCTCTATGCTGAAAACTATAAGACATTTTTGAAAGAAATTGAAGAAGACACAAAGAAATGGAAAGACATTCCGTGCTCATGGATTGGAAGAATCAACATAGTTAATATGGCCATATTACCCAAAGCAATATACAGATTCAATGCAATCCCCATCAAAATCCCAATGGCATATTTTAAAGAAATAGAACATAAAATCATCAGATTTGTTTGGAACCACAAAAGACCCCGAATAGCCAAAGCAATCTTAAGAAAAAAGAACAATAATGGAGGTATCATACTTCCTGACTTTGGCTTGTACTACAGGGCTGCAATAATCAAAACAGCATGGTATTGGCAGAAAAACAGACACATAGACCAATGGAATAGAATTGAGAACCCAGAAATAAAACCACATAAATATGGACAGATAATTTTTGACAAAGAAGCTGAAAACATACAATGGAGGAAAGACAGCCTCTCCAATAAATGGTGCTGGGAGAATTGGATATCCACATGCAAAAGAATGAAACTGGACTGCTATTTGTCACCATGTACCAAAGTTAATTCAAAATGGATCAAATACTTAAGCAAAAGACCTGACACAATAAACTTCATAGAAGAAAACGTAGGTGCTAAACTTATGGACCTCGGGTTCAGAGAGCATTTTATGAATTTGACTCCAAAGGCAATGGAAGTAAAAGCTAAAATAAGCAAATGGGACTATATGACACTTAAAAGCTGTGACACTTCTGCACAGCTAAAGAAACCATCGACAAAATAAAGAGGCCACCAACTGAATGGGAGAAGATTTTTGCAAATACTGCGTCCGATAAGGGCCTAATATCCAGAATATACAAGGAACTCATGCAACTCAACAACAAAAAAACAAACAACCCAATTGAAAAACGGGCAGAGGACTTGAAGAGACATTTCTCCAAAGAGGACATACAAATGGCAAATAGACATATGAAAAAATGCTCAAATCACTAATCATCTGAGAAATTAAAATCAAAACCACAACGAGATATCACCTCACCCCAGTCAGAATGGCTATCATCAACAAGACAAATAGTAACAAGTGTTGGAGAGGCTGTGGAGAAAAAGGAACCCTCATACACTGTTGGTGGGAATGCAGACTGGTGCAGCCGTTATGGAAGGCAGTGTGGAGGTTCCTCAAAAAATTACTAATAGAATTGTCATATGACCCAGCAATCCCTCTCCTGGGTATCTACCCAAAAAATCTGAAAACATTTATACAGAAAGACACATGTGCTCCAATGTTCATTGCAGCTTTGTTTATGGTGGCCAAGACATGGAAACAACCAAAATGTCTTCGATAGATGAATGGATAAGGAAGTTGTGGTATATATACACAATGGAATACTATTCGGCGATAAGAAAAGATGATATAGGAACACTTGTGACAACATGGATGGATCTTGAGAGTGTAATGCTGAGCGAAATAAGTCCGACAGAAAAAGCAGAGAACCATGTGATTTCACTGATATGTGGTATATAAACCAAAAACAACAAAAGAACAAGACAAACAAATGAGAAACAGAAACTCATAGACACAGACAATAGTTTAGTGGTTACCAGAGGGTAAGGGGGGTGGGTGGTGGGGGTGGGAGGTGAAGGTAAGGGGGATGAAATATATGGTGATGGAAGGAGAACTGACTCTGGGTGATGAACACACAATGGGATTTATAGATGATGTAATACAGAATTGTACACCTGAAATCTATGTAATTTTACTAACAATTGTCACTCCAATAAATTTAATTAAAAAAAAAGAGAGAAAAAAAACTGTACTGAACTGTAGCTCTCCTTCGTCCATTCATTGTGTTGACCTTCTCAAAGAAATATTTATTTTTAATTTTATTTCACTTTATTTTATTTTTTGGCTACGGTTCAGTGTTTCCCCAATGTTCAGTATCTAGTGAAAGTGTTTGATAAGACTTTGATGATGACAATAGGTATAAAAATAATATATATATAAATATCTTAATGTTGCCTTTCTCATAGTTTATTTAAGTATCTTCTGGTTGGCCTACAGAATCACCTGTTTACTTTTTTGTTACTTTTTAAAATTTTTCTTTCACAAACAACATTAATCTTTTTTAATCCTCATGCTGTGCTTGAGGTTAGCGGCCGGCATCCTTATTAGATCTTACCTATCCTAGTTTGTCTATCTATCATCTATCTATCTATCATCTATCTATCTATCTATCTATCTATCTATCTATCTATCTATCTATCTATCTATCTATCTATCTATCTACCTATCTGATTAAATCTGGGTAATGTTTTCTCTGCATTTTGATTCTTTGTTTTCTGCTTAAAAAGATCTTAAACTTTCACAAAACTCTGAGGTCCCAAATACTATCCTTTTCCAACATCTCATTTCCTGGTGGAGAGTAAGACATGAGTATTCTCCAGGGTGGTACATTGGCTATTCTTCAAGAGACAGATCTTGTTCTTATGGAGGCAGCATCAGCAATTAGCATAGCAGGAAGTGAAAGATGATGTAGTTCATCTTTGAAAAATGGGAGTTTTATTGTCTTGAGGCTCTCTCATGTGAAAAATGGAGGTGAAAGCAAAGAAGGGAAAGGGAATTAGATTGTTTCAATAGGAATATTTTCAGTTGTCAACAATAAAGACAAATTTCAAGCCATCAGTAGGACACTAGAGTAGTTAACCAATTGTGAATGTGAGGTTCTTGGAAATCATTCAGAAAAAGGAGAAACAGTTACCTGCCTAAATGATTGTATGAACAGGCTACATATAAGTAGGTGAATGGGATGCACTAAGGATATAGAACAAAAAAAATCATTAACAGAGAAGGGAAGCTGTAGGGTATTCTTCCACTGGTTGGTGTGGAGCAGTTGCTTTCCTGAGAATCTTCTGGACCAGGACAGTCAGATACGCTTATCCTCCTCATCTCCCTTGCCCCAATATCCAGCATATAAAGACTTGGAAGTGTAGTTTTATTTATTTTTATTTAATTTCAATGGCTCCATGTGGCTACCATTTTGGCGAGTACAAGATCACAGGATAACGTAGGGCCCAGAACAGGGAGGTAATCAACAAATGCTCATTGATTGACAGGATAAATGAAAGGACAAAGAAAAACCATAATGAAAATAATGAATAAACAATGAAAAATAAATAAATGAATACCTATCAACTTGCCTCACAGGAGTGATATAAGGATCAAGTTGTTTAATACACCTCTTAGAATTTTAACAAACTTTATAAGCTGCTGTCGTGCGGGGGACCCTGCTCGCTGAGCCATGTGTCGTGCAGGGCGGCCTGCAGGGTGTCAGCTCCCGCTCCCCACATAAGAACGCAGGATATGGTGAGGCCAAAAAGGAACACCCACGGAGCCATAGATGGGGGAGTCATATCACTATATTCTCGCTGGCGGCATCCGCCTCTCTGAAATCCGCTCTTGCTAGCTCAGCCACCATCTTCCTGCTAGTCCCCATTTTTTTGCTAGCGTAGCCACAGCAGTTATATTAGTGGCCAATGGCTCACTGGTTACAGCTGACGGCCAACTAGCCACAGCTGATGGCCATCCAATCACAGTTGATGGCCATTTACTACCTGAGCCAACACCTTTCTATGTTAGACCGAGAGCCTGGAAACTGCTTTCTGGGGCTCTGTCTCCACAGCTGCCATTCTAGAAGAAGGTACTATTTAGAAATGAGGCACTACTTGAAAATTTACACATAAGTGCATTTTATTACAATCATTTGTGGATGGATAGCTATAAAAATAAAGCATATACTTGATTATCTTCTTAAAATTTAACTTCTCTTGGATTTCATTTATTTCATTAGTCAAGCAATCGGGTATAAGCACATGAATTTCGAGTATTATTAAATTGTGAACTACTGAGAATAGCTGTGTGTCTAATGGCAGTTCTTCTTGTCACATTATCAACTTGCACTTCTTTTGTCGTCATGCTTAACTTAAAATCTCTCACCTTCCCTTCTAATTTGTTGTTTAAAATTTAATATATTCTAAACAAAGTCAATTAGTTGTTAAGATTATATGCCAGTGAGTGTTGGGAAGGCTCTGACTTACTGACTACTATATATGACCAATACGTGAAACATATGTCTTTGTATCCAGTGGGGACAGAAGTCAGGAAGGTATTGTCATGACAGTTAATTCAGAATTTAGACATAGTTCACCTTTATTTGTTTCTTGGCTAGGCTTTAGCCACAAAGCGAAGTATTGCCTTTCATAGGATTGCAATTTTATTATTTTGTTTATTTATTTGTTTTACTTCTAGCCACAATCTAAGTTAATTTCTTTCTAGCCAGAAGAGTCTTATGTGTTATACAGGTGCCTTTTTGCAATAGGAAGAAGTAGGACTAGATTAGATATTAGGCAACTTTAACTCCACTCCTGGCTTGAACAGAAACTTCTACTGAACTTTGAACGCAGAGTATACATGGTTCATTCATTCTGCCACTTTATTATACAGTTAAAACTGAAATACTTTTTTAAATCTTTTTTTTATTAAAGTTTATTGGGGTGACAATTGTTAATAAAGTTACACAGATTTCAGGTATACAATTCTGTATTGCATCATCTATAAATCACATTATAATTTGACAATCTTGTTTTATTAGCAATGATTGTATCCTGTAGGTTTTTTAAGGAAAGGTCCTGACTATTGCATGAGAAAGTACAGGCTTAGTCAGAACTGGCCACTAGCCTTCCAGCTTTGTGGTGGGCAGGGCAGTGTGTAGCCCAGCACCTAGCATAGAGATGAGCACAGATTAGAGCTCTATAAATAATCATTGAATGACTAGTGAATGAAAGATGGACGAATGAACCAATATGTGTATGAAAGAATCAACAGTGCACATAACTTGCCAACAGTTTTTCATGAGATTGGCTACCTACCAGTTCTTAGTTAGTTTGGGGAATTTGTGCTGACCTTACTTGATTGACTGGGAAGGCTTTCTTTGGCACACTCAGACACAGCTGTCTGTTCAAATATGATCCAACACCAATCTGGTTTGTCAAATACTAGAAGCTGGTAGACTTGGTCTTTTTCACATTTTTAAGCAACATGAAATGAATATTACAGAATTGCTCTGAATTTCTTGCTGACAGTCACTATTTCCCTAGGACCAGCTGAGTCAGAGACATCCGCTAGATCCAATTCGGTTTTTCTGATTTAATTGGCAATTTTACTGAGTAGCTGGAGGGGGCTTACTTTCATCTCTGGCAGAACTGGCTAAGCTATACAGAGCAAAAGGTCTGGAAGAGAGCTACTATAGGACACTTGGGCCTCGCTGAGCAATCTGCTAGACTGACTTCCTTAGAGTCTCATAGAGTAGGAGCAATGAGGGGACAGATTTGAGTTATAGTGCCCTTGGCTGGCTCTGTGACTAGGACACCCAGGAGGGGGCAGTCAATGCACTTTTCTTGCCCAGGGCCCCCAGTTGATGGGGAGCAGAGAGTCTTGATCTTGGGGTGGACACCACATTTCTGTCTGACCCTGAGTCAGAGGAAACCAGTGACAGGATTATAAGTTTTCTTCTTTGGGGGAGGTAATTCATTAAAAATTTTTGAAAAAATCAAAAGATGATATAGGAACATTTGTGACAACATGGATGGATCTTGAGAGAGTAATGCTGAGCAAAACAAGTCAGACAGAAAAAGCAGAGAACCATGCGATTTCACTGATATGTGGTATATAAACCAAAAACAACAAAAGAACAAGACAAACAAATGAGAAACAGAAACTCATAGACACAGACAATAGTTGAGTGGTTGCCAGAGGGTAAGGGGGGCGGGGGGTGGGGGGTGGGAGATGAGGGTAAGGGGGATCGAATATATGGTGATGGAAGGAGAACTGACTCTGGGTGATGAACACACAATGGGATTTATAGATGATGTAATACAGAATTGTACACCTGAAATCTATGTAATTTTACTAACAATTGTCACCCCAATAAATTTAATTTAAAAAAAAAAAAATTTTGAAAAAATCAAATAAAATTAAATAATTTTCACATCAGGGGCACAATAAGAGACCTAGAAAGAATGACATTTTGTTTGGACTTAATGAAGTCAGTTTAATGTTGGGGGAGGGAGAACCCTTGTTCTACCTTTTTTCTTCCATTTCCACCCTTTTGTGTTGTGCAAACTCTGAAGGAGTTCAGACCACATAATAACCAAAGTAACTGCAGAATTGAGGGACTCATAAAAGAGAGCAGGTCAACAACAGTGGTGATCCATAAGTGAAATTAACAAATCCCAGAGCAGCCAGAATGCAGCCCATAAAACAGCCAGAATGCAGTTCAGGGGAGACTGATCAGCACTGTCAGAGGGGGCCCATGGCCCTTCAGGGAAAACATGTGGGCTCTCCAGAGGCCCACAGGTAGTCCTGGAGGATGTTCCAGCAAATTTGTCAGAGTGATTCAGTGTGTACCCCTTTCCCCATCTTCTATTTTAATTCTCTAACCCTTTGAAGTCTGAGAAACTGAGTTATACTTAATTGTTATACTTAATTCTATGCATTGTGACCTGCATAGAATTAAGCATCTTATCTTGGATTTTTCCTGATGCTTTTGGTAGAGACAGAGGGAAAGATGAAAGAAAAAGTAGAACATACCATCGCTCACTACCCTTGAGGAGTTTTAGTCATGTCACCGAGACTGTAAGTACAGTGTTGATGGAAGTACATGTCAAATCTGAGAAAGAAGATTGGATGGAAAATTTTACTGAAGGCTTGGATGAGACCCTGATTCATATCAACTGTATTAGAGGAGAGCTCCTTCATAAGCTATGCCATAGTGCACCTGAAGAGTTTATCTTTCAGGAATGTATACCCATGTAATTCAATAGAGTGCACTTTCAGATGCTTTACTCAGGGTTGAATATAAAAATCCACAAGTTCCCCACAAATAACTTTTTCCAAAAGAAGTAGACAAAGCAGGTACAAGATGTAGACAAATGTTCTGAAGAGAAGATAGGAGTATTAGGTGCCAAGACTATTAAGTGAAGAAGTAAGCATGAACCAAACTATTAAGAAGATACACTTGACCAGTTGCAAGATGATGAATTATTCAATAAAGCAAAAACAAAAGAATATCAAACATTTAAATGCACACAGATAAAAACACACATGACCAAACAAATACAAACAAACACACACACACACATACACACACACACTTGAGTCAAAGTTCTTTTCTTTTTTAAATTTATCAAGGTGACAATTGTTAGTAAAATTACATAGATTTCAGGTGTACAATTCTGTATTACATCATCTATAAATCCCATTGTGTGTTCACCACCCAGAGTCAGTTCTTATTCCATCACTATATATTTGATACCGCTTACCCTCATCTCCCATCCCCCACCCCCCTTACCCTCTGGTAACCACTAAACTATTGTCTGTCTCTATGAGTTTTTGTTTCCCATGTGCTTGTCTTGTTCTTTTGTTGTTTTTGGTTTATATACCACATATCAGTGAAATCACATGGTTCTCTGCTTTTTCTATCTGACTTACTTCGCTCAGCATTACTTTCTCAAGATCCATCCATGTTGTCACAAATGTTCCTATATCATCTTTTCTTACCACCGAATAGTATTCCATTGTGTCTATATACCAAAACTTCTTTATCCATTCATCTACCGAAGGACATTTTGGTTGTTTCCATGTCTTGGGCACTGTAAACAAAGCTGCAATGAACATTGGAGCACACGTGTCTTTATCTCTAAATGTTTTCAGATTTTTTGGGTAGATACCCAGGAGAGGGATTGCTGAGTCATATGGCAATTCTATTCGTAATTCTTTGAGGAACCTCCACACTGCCTTCCATAATGGCTGCACCAGTCTGCATTCCCACCAACAGTGTATGAGGGTTCCTTTTTCTCCACAGACTCTCCAACATTTGTTACTATTTGTCTTGTTGATGATAGCCATTCTGACTGGGGTGAGGTGATATCTCATTGTGGTTTTGATTTGCATTTCTCTGATGATTAGTGATTTGAGCATTTTTTCATGTGTCTATTTGCCATTTGTATGCCCTCTTTGGAAAAATGTGTCTTCAGGTCCTCTGCCCATTTTTCAATTGGGTTGTTTGTTTTTTTGTTGTTGAGTTTCATGATTCCTTGTATATTTTGGATATTAGCCCCTTATTGGAGGCACTGTTTGCAAAAATCTTCTCCCATTCAGTTGGTGGCCTCTTTATTTTGTCGATGGTTTCTTTTGCTGTGCAGAAGCTTTGAAGTGTCATATAGTCCCATTTGTTTATTTTAGCTTTAACTTCCCTTGCCTTTGGAGTCAAATTTGTAAAATGGTCTTTGAACCCAAAGTACATAAGGTGTTTTTTTCTGTTTGTTTGTTTTCTTTTTATTTTATTTTATTAAATTTATTGGGGTGACAATTGCTAGTAAAATTACATAGATTTCAGGTGTACAATTCTGTATTACATCATCTATAAATCCCATTGTGTGTTCATCACCCAGAGTCAGTTCTCCTTCCATCACTATATATTCGATCCCCCTTACCCTCATCTCCCACCCCCCACCCCCCTTACCCTCTGGCAACCACCAAACCATTGTCTGTGTCTATGAGTTTCTGTTTCTCATTTGTTTGTCTTGTTCTTTTGTTGTTTTTGGTTTATATACCACATATCAGGGAAATCACATGGTTCTCTGCTTTTTCTATCTGACTTACTTCGCTCAGCATTACTCTCTCAAGATCCATCCATGTTGTCACAAATGTTCCTATATCATCTTTTCTTACCGCCGAATAGTATTCCATTGTGTATATATACCATAACTTCTTTATCCATTCATCTATCGAAGGACATTTTGGTTGTTTCGATGTCTTGGCCACTGTAAAAAAAGCTGCAATGAACATTGGAGCACACGTGTCTTTATCTCTAAATGTTTTCAGATTTTTTGGGTAGATACCCGGGAGACAGATTCCTGGGTCATATGGCAATTCTATTCGTAATTTTTTGAGGAACTTCCACACTGCCCTCCATAACAGCGGCACCAGTCTGCATTCCCACCAACAGTGTACGAGGCTTCCTTTTTCTCCACAGCCTCTCCAACACTTGTTACTATTTGTCTTGTTGATGATAGCCATTCTGACTGGGGTGAGGTGATATCTCATTGTGGTTTTGATCTGCATTTCTCTGATGATTAGTGATGTTGAGCATTTTTTCATATGTCTATTTGCCATTTGTATGTCCTCTTTGGAGAAATGTCTCTCCAGGTCCTCTGCCCATTTTTCAATTGGGTTGTTTGCTTTTTTGTTGTTGAGTTGCATGACTTCCTTGTATATTATGGATATTAGCCCCTTATCGGAGGCACTGTTTGCAAAAATCTTCTCCCATTCAGTTGGTGGCCTCTTTATTTTGTCGATGGTTTCTTTAGCTGTGCAGAAGCTTTTAAGTTTCATATAGTCCCATTCGTTTATTTTAGCTTTTACCTCCATTGCCTTTGGAGTCAAGTTCATAAAATGCTCTTTGAACCCAAGGTCCATAAGTTTAGTACCTATGTTTTCTTCTATGCAGTTTATTGTGTCAGGTTTTATGCTTAAGTCTTTGATCCATTTTGAATTAACTTTGGTACATGGTGACAAATAGCAGTCCAGTTTCATTCTTTTGCATGTGGATATCCAATTCTCCCAGCACCATTTATTGAAGAGGCTGTCTTTCCTCCATTGTATGTTTTTAGCTTCTTTGTCAAAAATTATCTGTCCATATTTATGTGGTTTTATTTTTGGGTTCTCAATTCTATTACATTGGTCTATGTGTCTGTTTTTCTGCCAATACCATGCTGTTTTGATTATTGTAGCCCTGTAGTACAAGCCAAAGTCAGGTAGTATGATACCTCCAGTATTGTTCTTTTGTCTTAAGATTGCTTTGGCTATTCGGGGTCTTTTGTGGTTCCAAACAAATCTGATAATTTTTTGTTCTATTTCTTTAAAATATGCCATTGGGATTTTGATGGGGGATTGCATTGAATCTGTATATTGCTTTTGGTAATATGGCCATTTTAACTATGTTGATTCTTCTAATCCATGAGCATGGAATGTCTTTCCATTTCTTTGTGTCTTCTTCAATTTCTTTCAAAAATGTCTTATAGTTTTCAGCATATAGGTCTTTCATATACTTGGTTAAGTTTATTCCTAGGTGTTTTATTCTTTTTGCTGCAATTGCAAAAGGAATTGTTTATTGTATTTCTTTTTCTGAGATTTCATGTTAGTATATAGGAAGGCAATGGACTTTTGTGGGTTGATTTTGTAGCCGGCAACTTTACTGTATTTGTTGATTGTTTCTAATAGCTTTTTGGTGGAGTCTTTAGGGTTTTCTATATATAGCATCATGTAATCTGCAAAGAGTGATAATTTAACTTCTTCATTCCCAATTTCGATGCCTTTTATTTCTTTCTCTTGCCTGATTGCTCTGGCAAGGACTTCCAACACGATGTTGAAAAGCAGAGGTGATAGGGAACATCCCTGTCGTGTTCCTGAACGTAGAGCAAAGGGCTTCAGTTTTTCTCCATTAATTATGAGATTAGCAGAGGGCTTTTCATATATGGCCTTTATTATTTTAAGGTATTTTCCTTCTATACCCATTTTATTAAGTGTTTTAATCATAAATGGATGTTGTATCTTGTCAAATGCTTTTCTGCATCAATTGATATAATCATATGATTTTTGTCCTTTATTTTGTTTATGTGATGTGTCACATTGATGGATTTGTGTATGTTGAACCATCCTTGTCCCCGGGGATGAACCCTACTTGGTCATTATGAATAATCTTTTTAATGCATTGTTGTATTCGATTTGCTAGAATTTTGTTTAGGATATTTGCATCGGTATTCATCAGAGATATTGGTCTGTTGTTCTCTTTTTTTGTGCTGTCCTTACCAGGTTTTGGTATCAGGGTAATGTTGGCCTCATAAAATGACTTAGGGAGTACTGTCTCTTCTTCAATTTTTTGGAAGAGTTTGAGCAGGATTGGTATTAGATCCTCTTTGAAGGTTTGGTTGAATTCACTAATGAAGCCTTCTGGTCCTGGACTTTCGCTTTAGGGAAGGTTTTGGATGATTGATTCAATTTCGTAACTGGTAACTCATCTGTTTAGATTTTCCAGTTCTTCATGGTGCAGTCTAGGAAGGCTATATGTTTCTAAAACTTGTCCATTTCTTCTAGGTTATTGAATTAGGTGGCATATAGTCCTTCACAGTATTCTTGGATGATCTTTGTATTTCTTTGGCATCTGTGATAACTCTCCTTTTTTATTTCTGATTTTGTTTATCAGTGTCTTCTTTCTTTTTATCTTAGTAAGTCTAGCCAAGTGTTTGTCAATTTTGTTAGTCTTTTCAAAGAACCAGCTCTTTGTCACATTAATTTTTCTATTGTCTTTTTGTTCTCTATTTAATTTATTTCTGCTCTGATTTTTATAATTTCCTTCCTTCTTCTGACCTTGGGTTTCATTTGTTCTTGTTTTTCTAGTTCTTTAAGGTGTAATGTGAGGTTATTTATTTGGGATTTTTCTTGTTTCTTGAGATACGGCTGTAATGATATAAATTTCCCTTTTAAAACTGCTTCCGCTGCATCCCAAAAACTTTGGTAGGATGTAAAGTCCGTCTCATTTGTTTCTATGTACCTTTTGATCTCTCCTCTAATTTCTTCTTTGATCTGCTCATTCTTTAAAAGTATGTTGTTTGATCTCCATTTATTTGTGTTTTTTCCTGCTTTCTTTTTGCATTTGATATCCAGTTCAAATCCTTGTGATCAGAGAATATGCTTGGTGTGATTTCAATCTTCTTAAATTTGCTGAGGCTGATTTTATGTCCCAATATACGGTCTATCCTTGAGAATATTCCATGTACACTAGAAAAAATTGTATAGTCTGATGTTTTAGGATGAAGTGCTCTATAAATGTCAATTATGTCCATTTCATCTAATGTGTCACTTAGGGCTGCTATTTCATTATTTATTTTCTGTTTGTATGATCTATCCATAGCTATCAATGATGTATTTAGGTCCCCTAGTATAATTGTGTTTTGGTCAATTTCTCCCTTTTGTTCTGTTAGTAGTTGCTTGGTATATTTTGTTACTCTCTGATTGGGGACATAAATTTTGATGTCTTCTGTTATGATGACTGTGATGTATTCTTGTTGTATATTTTACTTTACCATTATGAAATGTCCATCTTTGTCTCTTGTTACCTTTTTCACCCTGAAGTCTGTTTCATCTGGTATCAGTATAGCTACTCCTGATTTTCTCTGGATACCATTTGCTTGGAGCGTCCATTTCCACCCTTTCACTTGAGTCTATGCTTGTCCTTGTAGCTTAGATGTGTCTCTTGGGGACAGCATATGGCTAGGTTTAATGTTTTGATCCAATCCGCTACTCTGTGCATTTTATTGGTGAGTTTAGTCCACTTATATTTAGGATGATTATTGATATGTTGTATTTCCTATCATTCTATCTTTAGTTTGGGGTTTTGGTAATTAGGTGTTCTATTTGCTTCTTGGATTCGAGGATCCATTTGTTTCCCCAAGTATGGGAAGTTCTCATCGACTATTTGTTTGAATAAAGTCTCTGTTCCCTTCTCTCTTTCTAGTATGCCCATAATTCTTATATTGCTCTTTCTGATGGAGTCAGAAAGTTCTTGTTGCGTTCTTTTATTTCTTTTAAGTCTCAAGTCTCTTTCTTCTTCCATCCGTGACATTTCCAGGTTTCTATCTTTGATGTCACTGATTCTTTCCTCCATCTAGTCAACGCTACTTCTAAGCTGGCTATTTCATTCTTCTTTTCTTCTATTGAGTTCTTAATCTCTAGGAATTCTGTTTGGGTCTTTTTTAAAATTTCAATTTCTTTGGTATAATGTTTATGTTGTTCTTGATTGTTTCTGAGTTCATTAAACTGCCTTTCTGTGTTTTCTTGCATCTCGTTGATCGTTTCAGAACTGTAATCTTGAATTTTCTGTCATTTATGTCACATATTTCCATATCTTTAAGTTCATTTTCTGATGATTTTTCACTTGCTTTCTGAGCTGTCTTATTGCCTTGATTATTCATGACAGTTAATGATTTAGTATTTCTCTTCGTAGACATCTACAGGAGTGTGTTCAGCAACAGGTTGATTGGAAGCGATCTTTCTTTTGTTTTCCAGTACCTGTTTGTAGAATGTTTTATTTTCTCTCTGAAGGCAGCCTTTTTTTCACTTTCACACAGTAGTGTTATGTTTTGTGTACAGTACTCCAGCTTCTCACACAATGGTGGGATTTCCTAGAAGGCGGGCTTCTCCTCTGTTAACAGTTCGCCTGGGTCATAGGGCACCGCGTCCCTGTGGGGATGCGGCGAGGTTTTAAAGTTCCAAAGCTCTTCTTGGACCTGATTCAGAGCCTGTGTGTTTCAGCAGTTCTGTTTCCTCCTGCAGGAATCCACCCAGATAGGTGGGGACAGGGGCTGGGTGAATTGTGAGAGGTGGCCCAGAGCAATGGTGCTGACCACTACCACAGCCTGTCCTGTTTCCATGGCTCTCTCCACTTTGCCCCCACTAGTTGGGCTGCGAATCTGTGTCTGTGAAACGCAGTTCTCAGAACTGTAAATATCCTATTGTTTTGATCTGACACTACTACTGTTCTGCTTCTAGCCCTGGGCAGGTGGGGGTGGGGTGAGATCTGGGAGGGTAGGGCGGGGGCAGCTAGTCTCAGGTCCTAAGGCATCTGTTCTTTGCAGCAGTGAGGGCTTAAACCACCATTTTCAGCCTTCTTCCCTCAGTCTTTTTTCTGAGGTCCCTGCCATGAGCATTGGGTTCAGCCATGTTATATGCTGCCCCCTCAGTCCTTTTGGCCATAAACGGAGCC